>NC_064629.1:355202470-355509839 GCF_023864275.1 Schistocerca cancellata | reverse complement strand
GTTTTGTAGAATATAATGGCCTTTAACTGCAAATATGGCTTCTCCACATGTTTTGTTGTCAAACTTATAAATTCACTTTTAAGTAATGGCAATTCACGTAAACACTTCCTCTGCATTTACTTTCAGTAACCATCCACAAATCATGCAAATGTTCTCTTTCTGTGTCGTCAGTGTTATAATAATTTAATTTGGTGCTTCCCTACCATTGCCCACGTCAGTACCAACCATTTACGAGTGCACGTTGGCAGAAAAATCGTGTTTCCAACAGTTTCATTAACTGCATGTTCTCATTTACGTAAAAGATAATTTTGTATCAAGTCTTGTGAATCAGAAGGTAAACTTAACAACGAAAGCCTTGAACTGTTACACGGTTTACGGAAACAATGTCGAGTTGCTGACATGGAGTCTATGTCAGAATACCCAACGTCGACGGAAACAAATCGCCGAGCACTGCATAGACTCTCAGTACGTGGGGTGGACAAAAATATGGACACACCGACAGAAACGCGTGTTTGAACGTAAGTGCAGGTGCTAGCCAAGCCTACTGATTCCACTGTTGTATTTGATCTCGAATGGCACCTGTGCAGTGTGCTCAATACGTTGCAACTGTCAGTCATGGTCACATAAGTCTTCTTTGCAGATGTCAGTGCATTATGTTGGAGCTCAGCGCATTCGAACGTGAGCAAATTTCTGGTGCTCGTATGGTGGATGCTTCCGTAGCCAAGTTAGCCGTTGTGTATGGTATTTCCAGAGGAATCGTGTCTTAGATCTATAGCGCGAACGGAGAAAGCGGAAAAACAGCATCTAATAAGTCACAACATGGAGGAGAGTGTGCGTTGATTGACCGTGATGGCCGGTCACTGAAGAAGATTTTGACGAAAAATAAGAGGACGGCAGTTGTAAGCCACTGCAGAACTAAGTGTCGCACACGTAAACACCATCGACAGCGAAACAACACGAAGGTAGTAGGGAATTAAAGGTCGAGCTGGAATTCCAAACCCTCTCATCAGTGATGCAAATACCTCCAACAGGAAAACGTGCTGCCGAAGCCACAAAACTTGTGCTGTGGAAGAATCTCATTTGATCGGACGCGTCTTTTTTTTACACACTTTCCAGCTGATGTATTAGTTCACGAGCCAAGAGCGAAACACGCCGGTGTTCGGTGATGAGCCGGGTAGCCACTTTGTAATGTTCCATGGGCATCACGATTACTCTCTGTAAGACTACATTACAGCAGAGGTTTATGTGAAAGTTTTGGCTGACCAGGTGTATTTTATGCGGTAGTATTTGTTTCGCAGTGGCGTTGCTACAGTCCAAGAAGCTGAATTGTTGCAACTGCACTTGGCATCACAGTCATAAAACCTCAGTTTTCTTGAGTTTTTGTGGTGTACCTTAGAGATAAGGGTTCCACATCACTTTGAAGGAAACCCTGTTATTTTGTAGCGCCCGAATGATCAGTAATTTTGCAGTCCCAGCTCTTACATACGCTGCAATTGGAACATTTGTCGCTCACTTTCGCATGCTTGACAAGTACCGTCTGTTGCACCTGCTCTGGGTCCAGTCGACTTTTAAGCTGAGTAATTTTTTGTGTATAGTCACGCATCTGCGGCATAGACTATCTAACCTTACAAAATCTTATGGAATCAAACAGTCTCTGTGCGACTGCTAATCAGCCTTAGCTGATGTAAGAACTGAGAGGGAGAGCAATGAGCCTCACACGTGTTAGGTGAGGATGGGGTAAAGTGGCCACTCTAACGGAAATGACTCTTCACCAAACCATGTTTATTGATAGAAGCTTGGCGCTTACATATTTTGAATCAACAAGAAAACAAGTATGTAATGAACAGAACCCGCATGAAGTTTTCTGAAGCCTTACACAGTTGCCACTTTTCCCAACCCAACCGGCCAAAGTGGCCAGCGCGACCATAAAAAACTGAACTACGTCCGAACTGGCCTTGGAAGGTCCAACGGTACCGACTAGCCGCTGTGTCATGCTCAGCCCACAGGCATCTTTGGATGCGGACGTAGAGGGGCATGTGGTCAGCACACCTCTCTCCCGGCCGCACTTCAGTTTACGAGACCGGAGCCGCTACTTTTCAATCAAGTAGCTCCTCAGTTTGCCTCACAAAAGCACGGCCATACTTATACCGAAAGTGTGCAACATCTCTCTTTCGACTGAAGTAACGATACCGATTTGGCGTCTTCGATTAAGAACAAACACATAGCTTTCCTTTGTCTGTAATGTCAACGGTTTTAATCACATTATAAATGTGATGAGCAAGACTAAACAGTTTTTCGATTTTAAGGATATTAAAAAACTTACCTACGTTGACCTTGTTAAAAACTTGTCGTGTAGCAACTAGCCTTCTGAAGGCTAATGCTAAGGAACTGTCTTTGCCGGCCATCTCCGACTGTTTGTTAAAACGATGGGGCAGTTTGTTCCACTGTCAAAACTGGGATGCTCGTCTCCATATATAGTTCACTGTGAATCCACAAATTCGCGTTTCCATTTCAAAAACAAAATAACGGGTTTCTTGTTCTTCATTCCATACAGTCTTTAGGCTTCCGATAACCTATCTACCACCTAGTACATCATTTTTACCCTGCACATCTTCTTTTCAGTGTATTACACGAAATATAAAATTTCGTTGCTACTGGAGAATATATCTTATCATTCTTTACCGCCTCAATCGCAATTTCCATTTCAACACGGTCTCACGATCTATGCTGACAGCTGTACATATTTCCTAGGCACTTTGATGACCTAGTAACTGAAAGAACGCTAAGCAGCAGCAGCAGACCGGTCTGACTTTGTTTTCTTTTTACGTCAAATATAGGAGGACAGAGATAGTTTTAAGCAACAGTAGTTAAATAACTCAAAACTGTCGCTAAGGGACATAGTAGTTGATGGTAGCCTTGTATTTAAAATGGTTTAAAAGTCCGTCTGTAGTACTACATGTGACATATGGAAGTAACAAATTCTTACTGGGGTAAACCGATTAAGAATGAACAGCTCAGAAAAGTGGCCACTCTCACCATTTTCTCATTCGGACGTCATGACAACATTAATGGTTCAGAAATGAAACTACCAAACTGATAGAAGCTACAATGAACTAATTTCCGTAATCAAAAAATTTTCTTTAAACATTGATGTCGGAAATAAGTATTACTCTACGTTTAAGTGAGGCAACAAGAATAATGGCTTCCCTTACATCAGACGACTAAAAGATTTAAAAGGTTTTTATTAAAAAAGAACGCAACAAGCATCCTCAGTAAAACTCCCTGTTAGCAATGATCGTGTATATTACAACTAATCTGACCACTTCTCGGCAGTCTCGACAGGCAGCTTGTACACTGTTTAGGGCAAAAAATATTCAATGGCCTCTTCTCCCGACTGACCACATCACGCCACCTTCATCAGAATTAACGATCGATTTTGATAAATCGCAGAAATTACCAGCCAGCTGGAAATTTAACGGTAGTAATCAATCAGAACACGTAAATTAAAGACTAAAATATAGTTCCACATTATTTACATGACAGTCTCAGTCTGAATGAATTGGTGTGTCGAAGAAATTAATTGCGTTTAGGACACTGCTTGTGTGGCGCCATCTCCGCTTCCTTGTAATAAAAAAATTATGAAATCCAAGTACAAAACATATGTAGACTGGTGTCGTCGTTCAGTATGAGAAGAGAAAAGAGAAAATAGTTTAATAGTAACACTTTGACACATGGCAAATTCGTCATAGAATTATGCTTCGTAGTTGTGAGTATGCAGTATAGTTTATAAACTACAATGATCATCTTCGATAAGAATGCCAAAGTACTATACCGATACTGTAAAACGCTGTATCTGTTTTTTAAGAACGTTGAAGGATGAGACCCTATGCAATGTGGAACATGAGGGTGGCATGATCTCTGCGAAGCTTTTGCGAAATAAAAGGTCATTCATTTCTGTAACATGGTAAAACTCCTTCCGCAGACTACATTTTTGCAGTTCTATACCGCCTGGTTCCCCATGTCATATCATTTCAGTGGTTAGGGATACACGGATAGCAACAGAAAAGAAGCCAAAGGTTATGTAGCTTACGTTATTATAATCCATGCAACATCAAGTCTCCCTTAATACTCGCAACAGCAAATTTCTGTCGTCCGAATACGTTTAATGTCGCTCAGTTATCGTTGCAAAACAAAGAAGTTTCGAGTGATAAAAGCTGCAGAAACTGAAGAATGATTATTTTGCTGTCCGATACTGAACAAACCGTTCCATTCCAAATCGTTTATTCTAGTTTATATACTTCAGTGTAAACAGCGGTGGTGATTGGACACATCTCTAGCTGAAACTACCCAAAGTACTACTTCAATGACGATTATCTGCAACCAATTTACATTTAACTGAAGTCTACGAATCGTACGTAATACTAGATAAAGGTGCTTATCGAGACACGTCTTCTCTATTCCGTTATTCCTAGTAAATCAAGGCAGGACACTGCAGATACATTATAACAGCCAGAAGAACAAAAAGAGTTTATTGTAGCAGTAGCAGACGTGAAGATACTAGAAATTTCATCATTCATAATCAGTGCTTTCAGATCTGCCAGCAGTATAACTGACAACCATATTGTACAAACGTTTAAGTCCATTATGCATGTTAGACCTAGATCGTTTGTGAAGAAATAAGTGATAATCATACTTTGGTATTGGGTGAAGCTTTTATACATGGAATTCAAATCTCTTTAACTGTTTTCCTTGCTCTTATTCGATCTGACATCGAAACTTACACGAATATGTCTACCTGCTACACAATCATAACCTCTCCAGATATCTAATCCAGCTAGTGCATAGGAATGAAGAACCAACCAAACACTAAATTACAAAGCGGTAAAATCACCTTACATCATCTTGCTACCTATCGTCAGTACAGCAGGAATTTGAAGTCCATGTCAGATTTACATTCCGCATTTGGTGGTTAACTCTGACCACGACGATCACATCGAATATTCCCGATTATTTCTCAGTTCTTGAAGTCAGTGATAATAATCTTCAATAACTTTATCAAGTACTTGGACTACAACTACTATGACATCCGTGTCAGTATTTGAAAGGAAATTCTAGAGTGTATATGTTGTTTCATAGGCTATTTCAAAATAAATCACTCAAGAATGTTTCTACTGTAAGCTGTAGAAACATATCCCTACTTGAGAAGATAATGGAATGTTGATCGAGTTGGTGGACGACAAAATTTACGGGTGGCTTTAAAAATTTAGACATTACACATAGCTTTCTGTTGTCATCCGTCAAACTGTTGTTCAAGAAATGGTATAAGACGTGACAGTGTGTACTATAACTACCGTCACACGTTACAACTACTAATCCACACATAACAAAGAACTCTTCAGTACGCCATACACCTTAAACCACTGATCAGCTGCGGAGCACAATTTATTTGTACTCACACTTGTTCGTTTGTTTCACTGAGGCAAATCTCAACAACAAGAGAACTGGTAACATTTTTGACGATCTAATATATTAACAACTTTCAAATTTGCACTAAAAGGACGGAGAAAAGCAGAAAACACTATTGTGTGAATTTTATCCATTATGGGTGCAGCAGAACATTGTGATTGTTCCTTCGCAGGGTGTCGAATAATAACCGCCACCAGCCGTAAGCACTAACAACATCTAACGTCTTTACATTGGAAAACAGAAGCTGTGGTCAAAGAGCTCATGTCTAAGGAGTTCAGAGATGTTACACACATAGTACCATAACGGATATTTCAGATTATGAAAATGAAATTCTTACATCACTGTGGAGCCACACTCTCACGTATAATGTATCGAATGGTTTTTCACGAATCGTATTTCTTTAAGCAGCCACTGTCATAATTTTAAATTTACTGTTTGTGAAGGGGCAACGAGTTACCGTTTCCGTTCTTAAATAGTGCATTAAACATTTGTAGAAATGACTTGTTAGCAACATCTACCTATTCATTGAGAATGCAGTGTCATGAGTTGGAGATGTGGACGTAACTTTCGAGCTCTTCAAGAAGATTCGTTTTGTTTCCATTGTTAGCCTGCCGGAGTGACCGTGCGGTTCTAGGCGCTACAGTCTAGAACCGAGCGACCGCTCCGGTCGCAGGTTCGAGTCCTGCCTCGGGAATGGATGTGTGTGATGTCCTTAGGTTAGTTAGGTTTAATTAGTTCTAAGTTCTAGGCGACTGATGACCTCAAAATTTAAGTCGCATAGTGCTCAGAGCCAATTGTTTCCATTGTTGACAGTGTGTAGTAGGTGCAGGAAGCGATGGAGCTAATTGGTAAGGCCATAGCACAGGCAGTTTACTGTAACCAGCAGTGATGTGTGGCTGTACGTTGGTGCACTAGCGGAAAATCTTAGAAGTGAGAGCCTTTACCACGTTAAGGGACACACACACAAAATCTATATACATTCACGGTCAGAAAAACAGAACACCTTGAACGATTAGAGATAGGACGTTCATAATCACAGGACATTTACGGGTGGTCAAAAAATCAGTATAAATTTGAAAACTTAATAAACCACAGAATAATGTAGATAGAGAGGTAAAAATTGACACACATGCTTTGAATGACATGGGGTTTTATTAGAACAAAGAAAAACAAAGGTCACAAAATGTCCGACAGATGGTGCTGGACAACAAAACGTTTGTGACTGCGCATGACAATCGTGTAGAAAAGGAGCTGAGAGAGAATCAGATGCGCCAGCAGTCGCAGCATGTTCATGTTACCGGAAAAGGCGATTTTAGTGAAGCTGTATTATCAGAATGGGGAATGTGCTAGTTCAACGTTACGACCCTATCGCCATAGGAAGGGGATTCGAACGGGTAAACGTCCGTTGACAAATGCAGCTGTGGTGAGAATGATTTCGAAGTTCGAAGCCACGGGTTGTTTAGACGATAGACCCCGTAGTGGCCGACCGAGCACAAGTCGTAATGCTGCTGAGACAGTTCAGGAAGAAATGGAGACTGTAGCGGGCTCGTCTATGCATGGGGAAGTCTCGCGCTCGTGCAGTCGCTCGTCGCACCGGCATTCCACACACTAGTGTTTGGTTGTCACTTAGGCGTACCCTCCGATGCTATACGTACAAAATCCATCGGCATCATGAACTGTTACCTGGCGATTTAGTGAAGCGGAGGGCATTTGCGGTGTGGGCGTTTCAAAAGATGGCGCAAGATGACGATTGGTTAAGTAACGTGTTGTGGACCGACGAAGCTCATTTCACGCTCCGAGGGTCTGTCAACGCTCACAACTACAGAATTTGGCTACCGAAAATACTAGAACTGTCGTGGAAACTCCATTGCACGACGAGAAATTCACGGTATGGGTTGAATTTACCACATCTACCGTTATCGGGCCTCTTTTCTTTAAGGAAATGCGTGATTCTGCTTTTGTAACTGCTACCGTAACGGGTGAGAGGTACGACGATATGTTACAGAATCACATCATCCCCAGCGTGGCTGATAAACACCTGCTTAAAAGTACGATGTTTATGCAGGATGGCGCTCCACCCCTCATTGCTAGACGCGTGAAAGGTCTCTTGCGCGCGTCATTTGGTGATGATCGTGTGCTCAGCCGCCACTTTCGTCATGCTTGGCCTCACAGGTCCCCAGACCTCAGTCCGTGCGATTAAAGGCTTTGGGGTTACCTGAAGTCGCAAGTGTATCGTGATCGACCGACATCTCTAGGGATGCTGAAAGACAACATCCGACGCCTATGCCTCACCATAGCTGCTTTACAGTGCTGTTTAAAACATTATTCCTCGACTACAGCTATTGTTGAGAAATGATGGTGGGTGTATATAGCATTTCCTGTAAAGAACATCATCTTTGCTTTGTCTTACTTTGTTATGCTAATTATTGATATTCTGATCAGATGAAGCGCCATCTGTCGGATATTTTTTGAACTTCTGTATTTTTTCGGTTCTAATAAAACCCCATGTTATTCCAAGCATGTGTGTCAATTTGTACCTCTCCATCCACATTATTCCGTGATTTATTCGGTTTTCAAATTTATACTGACTTTTTGATCACCCCGTACATTAGTATGTGCTTCAGAAATGGTTAGCATCTGAACCACGTCGGCCCACGGATTCAAGGCCCTACCGGTAAAATGGACATGGGGCTCTCGTTGCCGCTTTAAACCGAAGGTAATGGGTCAGTATGACTTGTTCAGACGTGCACGATGCGTCGCAGACGTATGGCGAACCGTACAGTGAAATCAGTAAGTTTGGAAGAGGTCGCATTGTTGGCATGAGAGAATGTTATGCCTCAATCCGGGAAACTGTATCTCGTGTGGGACGAAGTGTTTCGGCAACGCAACCGATGTGTGGAGAATGGCTGACGGGGGGCCTCAGAACACGCTGAGATGGGTCGGGTCGCACCACCCAGACCATCGCCTCAGAAGATAGACACTTCATCCAAATGCCATTGCAGTAGAGATCTGTATCCTCTTCGGCTCTTGTCCAATAGTATAACAGTGTAACACGTTGTACACTATCTGGGTGTCAGTCCGTCGCCGTTCATTGGGGCATATGTTACCTGCGCGTCGTCCACTTCCCAGTCTACCTTTGACGAATGTGCAGAAACATGCTAGGCTGCAATTGTGAATGGAGCAATGTCACTAGGGACAGGAATGGCATCAGATGGTGTTTCCTGACGAATCAAGGTTCTGCTTTTTTGAAAATGAAGCCGCAGACAGAGGGAGCGGCATCACAATGACTGCATTCGCACCAGACATACAGTGCCTAATTGTGTGGAGTGCTATTGGGTACAAACTCAAATCAGAGCTGGTCCATTTCCAGGGCACTGCGACCAATGTGACTTGCGACCCGTACCCATACCCTTTCTGCATAACACCCGAGACACCATTTTTCAGCAAGACAATGCAAGAATAAGGACAAAAACCTAGCTGATTTTCTTGATAGTCTGGTTGTCTTTTTTACTACTGCTTGCTCATAAAGTAGTGTAATTACAATCACAAATTTTTTATAGAAGCAGTAATCGGAAGTACTGTATTCCTCACTGCTTGTCCTTCACTATTCACATTACAGCAGTACACCTGGGGAATTTAAAGTTACATTCCTTGTAAGCAAACCAGTGTTTAGAATAAGGAAGATTCTGGTGACATTAATTCTGGTATAACAAATGTGAATCCCCACCTGTCTTATTGGTAACGATATAAAGCAGACTACATTCCTGATACTTAAAGGAGGCATTGTTTGCCGACCAGGTTTACACCTTACCTATTAACATTTTGCATATGTAGTCCTAATGTCGAATCATTTCGTTTGCCCTGTTACTTCCCATAGACCCAAGACTTGGAAGCGTGCATTATGATACGTCCTGAGTTATGGCTGGCAGAAGGATATGGCTCGCAAAAACATAGTCTTTACCAGATTGCGTTACAATGCCACCAAACAGTACTAATGTCAATACGACCTGTAAATAAATACCTACGAATCTGTAAGTACCATATACATTGCATGTTTAGGATTTTCGTGGTGTGTTACGACAGAATACGTGATTTCATCAATAGTCTGTGACACTTTTCAGGTTGGTTTAATGGGTTTGGACTGCTGCATGGGAGTCAATTTCACTGACAGCGCTGTGCTTACATACGGATATTGCAGAGCAAATACACTCCTGGAAATTGAAATAAGAACACCGTGAATTCATTGTCCTAGGAAGGGGAAACTTTATTGACACATTCCTGGGGTCAGATACCTCACATGATCACACTGACAGATCCACAGGCACATAGACACAGGCAACAGAATATGCACAATGTCGGCACTAGTACAGTGTATATCCACCTTTCACAGCAATGCAGGCTGCTATTCTCCCATGGAGACGATCGTAGAGATGCTGGATGTAGTCCTGTGGAACGGCTTGCCATGCCATTTCCACCTGGCGCCTCAGTTGGACCAGCGTTCGTGCTGGACGTGCAGACCGCGTGAGACGACGCTTCATCCAGTCCCAAACATGCTCAATGGGGGACAGATCCGGAGATCTTGCTGGCCAGGGTAGTTGACTTACACCTTCTAGAGCACGTTGGGTGGCACGGGATACATGCGGACGTGCATTGTCCTGTTGGAACAGCAAGTTCCGTTGCCGGTCTAGGAATGGTAGAACGATGGGTTCGATGACGGTTTGGATGTACCGTGCACTATTCAGTGTCCCCTCGACGATCACCAGTGGTGTACGGCCAGTGTAGGAGATCGCTCCCCACACCATGATGCCGGGTGTTGGCCCTGTGTGCCTCGGTCGTATGCAGTCCTGATTGTGGCGCTCACCTGCACAGCGCCAAACACGCATACGACCATCATTGGCACCAAGGCAGAAGCGACTCTCATCGCTGAAGACGACACGTCTCCATTCGTCCCTCCATTCACGCCTGTCGCGACACCACTGGAGGCGGGCTGCACGATGTTGGGGCGTGAGCGGAAGACGGCCTAACGGTGTGCGGGACCGTAGCCTAGCTTCATGGAGACGGTTGCGAATGGTCCTCGCCGATACCCCAGGAGCAACAGTGTCCATAATTTGCTGGGAAGTGGCGGTGCGGTCCCCTACGGCACTGTGTAGGATCCTACGGTCTTGGCGTGCATCCGTGCGTAGCTGCGGTCCGGTCCCAGGTCGACGGGCACGTGCACCTTCCGCCGACCACTGGCGACAACATCGATGTACTGTGGAGACCTCACGCCCCACGTGTTGAGCAATTCGGTGGTACGTCCACCCGGCCTCCCGCATGCCCACTATACGCCCTCGCTCAAAGTCCGTCAACCGCACATACGGTTCACGTCCACGCTGTCGCGGCATGCTACCAGTGTTAAAGACTGCGATGGAGCTCCGTATGCCACGGCAAACTGGCTGACACTGACGCCGGCGGTGCACAAATGCTGCGCAGCTAGCGCCATTCGACGGCCAACACCGCGGTTCCTGGTGTGTCCGCTGTGCCATGCGTGTGATCATTGCTTGTACAGTCCTCTCGCAGAGTCCGGAGCAAGTATGGTGGGTCTGACACACCGGTGTCAATGTGTTCTTTTTTCCATTTCCAGGAGTGTATTAGGCACACATACGGCTATCTGCATCGCAGCGGCACACACAAAATAGCGCGTAATTGCATTTTCAAGGCCATTCACGTTTGGAAGGTATACCCAGAAGCTCACGTGTCATCATCACCTTGCCACGTTGAGACATTTCTGCTTTCGTTCTACGGAGAATTAAAGTTGACTTGTGTATGCATTTCGAGCTTATGGCTACGTACTACCGCATTTTTTACAGTATATGACAGCATATCCTTTTTTAAAGCAATATGCAAACCTTCTTCCTTTCCCCTCCAATTGCAGTATTTATATATCTCCCTTAATCCAGTAAACTCTCTCGATTGGTGCAGAGTGTAGTTGTAAATACTGTTCGTTCGTCTTTGCATGAGGCCTCGTAGATAATCCACTGTGTTCCCTGCTATAAGATTCTCGTCACCTTTAGATCTATAAATCTTTTTTTCTTGTGCCCCTTAAGCCACCAAACGGTCTTGATTCTAAACGCTACTCCAACGTACGGCTGTCTGCAGCTACTACGGCTGGCAAACGCAAAACCAGTTTCTTTGCTTGTGTTAAGAATAAGGACAAATATCCAGTAGGGTCAGAAATGCAAGAACTGCTGACGATAGGTCACCACGACATTCTGAATGGTTTTTAAACTCTGCAAACAGTTGTTATATTGTTAGGTGTAAAACATCTTCGTGGGTCCCGATGAGAGAGTAACATTATAAACAGAATTTTTGTGTGTGTACCTTAACGCGAAAAAGAATCTCACTCCTAAAAATTTCCACCGGTACAGCAATTTATGGTCACCCACCGCAGCTATTTACAATATACTAACTGTTTTATGGCTTTAAAAATTAGTTCTGTTCCTTCCTGCAAATCTTCTAGGTGTGAGAATATGGGCTGTTTAATTCTCCCTCGTACCTCAAGCATAATAGACCTGTTAGAGCCCCTGGGTGTATGCTACCAACACTTTTGCAGTTCATCCTTGTGTAATATCCGTAGAGAACCTTCAGTTCGCATCTTTTGCAAACGTGTGACCATTAAATGTAGTTCTTCTATCAGTTTTAACCTCCTGAAAATGGCTGTTCTGATGATAGGTACACTTCCGTGTGGCCACAACACAATATATTGAAAACAATGTAAGTAAATGTTCTCGATTCCATTGATTGATTTCGACCAGTACTTATATATGCGAGCAGTCTCCTATGCTACTTACTGCAAATTCTAATATCTTGTATACCCTAGTCATAGTCACATTTTTCTACAATCTCTGTTTAAAGCAATATGTAAACCTCATCTGCAATAGCTGCCTCTTTTTTCCAACTGTAGTTTATATTCATTCAGTACGGGGGCTGTCCTAGACATTCACTCCTGTTTCCGTTTTCGTGTGCATAGCTACAGGAATAACATTGTCTATGGGAGCCAGACCTTATTCTGTAATGTCAATATTTTATTGAATAGTGGAGATAAATGTCCTGGATTGACAGGGACACACAACCGTGGCTATAAAACAGAACTTTTTTATGATACTTAGTATCATGCTAATTAGAATCGGTGTTAAGAAGCTCCACTTGGTTTACAGATAGATATCAAGAAACTGTGTGCAGAAAGAATATAATTTATAGGCTCTTCTCGGTCTTGTATATGTGGTAGACTAATTTACATGCCACTCAATTTTCTTGTGTACTTATTATCCCTGCTGAGCACTGTTAAACAGTACGCAACAGCTATTCCTTTAGGCACTCATTAATTGACAGCACATGAAAGTAACTGCTACGGACTACAATGTAGATACCGCCCAGTCTGGTAATAACCATGTCCATTTTTAGCCGAAGAGGATGTAAAAGTTTGATATAGTCCGCAACCATTAAAATCTATAAGGCCGCTACCGATAACCTTTCTCACTCCCAGGCTTGTAATTTGATAAATATATTTGTTATACATCTTTACTCTACAGCTGGAGCTTAATCACATAAACAGTCAATCCCAACTGCCTCATCGTTGTCCACAATCAGACTTCCGTTTCCCTGACAGTTTCCTTCCGTGCGGAAGATGTGGTTTGATATTAGGTACATACACATCAAAATTTTATTAAAAAATTCCCAGCAAAATTCCTAAGGTAATAATCGTCTATGCGTAGCTGCTGCTGCTGCAATAATCCAGACTGCTCTTCCATTAGAACGTCAAATCTGGCATTGTCTTATTCCACTTCATATGGTACAGTGAAAGGACTTTCTATATTTCTCCTAAATGATTTCCACTGCCTCTTTGTCGGTTTTTCCCAATATTCCTCTTGCCGTCACATTCTCGTTCCCGTGGAAAAATTTGTACGTGAATATTAGTTAAATGAGTCATGCATCTGCTTCTTTACTATTACTGAACACTCCTTTATAATCACTCCTGGCTGTTTGCTTAATCACAGATTTTTAAGCAAGCATAATATCACTGCAACACGCTCTTATAATGGGTGTAGACATATTTAAATTCTTCTTCTTCTTAAGGAGTGTACCATTTTCGATGTAATTTACGTTGACAAAGTTAGCATCAACGCTGTCCATTAATAATCACAAAGCAAAGCTGTCGTCTGCTGGCCCTGTCTGCTTCTTCCCTCTCTTCCCTAATAGCAGAGGAATGTTTAGCACTTTGGAGGAATCCATGTTGATATTTTCCTCCATCACAGAGGACAGATCTGTTTTAGCTGTTAAGACTATTTTTGTAATCTAAAGAAGTAATACAATATGATGGCACTATGACGAGTTATTAACGCACAACATCTGTTTTGTACGTTGTAAATACTGTTTGTCCGTGTCTAATGCATTTACACAGTTCATTCTGTTCCCTGGTATAAATTTCTAATAGGTTGTAAGCTGGTACCCAACCATTTCCTTAATTTTGTGGTGTTACAAGTCTTTCTCTCCTGCCTCGTATCGCTGGCGGATCTCGTCAATATTCAGTATTCATAGCAGGATTCAGTTTACGAGTCGTATAGCATCAACGAAAAGTAATTATATTACTGGGTTTATGTGTCTAAGCGCTGTGCTGTGGTAGGTTGACAGTAAAAAAAAATATATATATATATATATATATATATATATATATATATATATATATATATATATATAATTATTAATACACAGATAAGTTTATATTGCAAATATCATCGTATCCAGCGTATGTCTTTGGAATTCTGCGAATCATTAGGAATTACGTTAATAACGTTGGCCATATTCGGATTTGATGGAAATAAAAACGATGTATTTCTCACAAAAGACTATTGAGAGAAAATTTATTCGACATGGGCTGTGATTCCATTACCTGTATGTCGACAACACTCTATATCTGACGTAGCCATCATACGAGGCTTCTTTCTAAGGAGCGCGCCCTTTTGATGTCGATGTCAGTAACATGTCTGTCCCGTAATAACAACTTATGAAAGCGTTCGTCGATTGATGTCCATAATCATCCTTTGAAAGAATTTAAAAATTGATCTTTGGAATTTCTGCTGGATGTTCCCGTATAAGCCGCTATGACTAAAGCACATGCTGTGATCCGTTTCTCGGGATATTGTTTCAAGTACGGGAAGTCAATGGTAGCAGCAGTAATATGTTATTTCCATTTCATTTTGTCTGAGGCGTAGGCAGCTTTTAATACGATTACGTGAGTATCGTTGCGAAGGCAACGTCTCGCCTTTGTCTGCCCGCTCATCACAGCTCTGCTAGGGTGGATAGAGCTCAGGGACTACGGTCGGATGCAGCAGACGCAGAAGTCATTCCTCTGCTAGCCGGCAGACAGGATCGCCTGTGCACGCCTGGGGGGATGCGACAGACGTATCTTTGTTAATTAAAGTGGATTTCCTATCTATACTACAGCTGGGGGGAGGAGAGACAGTGGTGCGTCGACAGCTACGGCACAGTGCACAGCCAGGGCTAGACAGGAAGGCAGAGAGGCAGTGCGCTTGTAGTTCGCTACTGCTGCCGTTTTTTCTGTAGCTGAAATATAATCCAAGGAGAGAACGTAGGTAGTGCCTATCTGGTGGATTGCTTGTATTCTTTCGTGGCTCTGTGCCTCCCCTTGTTTCCGATCTGAGCCTACAGCGTCAGTTTCTCACTCTATAGTTAGCAGGACGACAGGGTATTCTGTGGACTGTGACACATACATTGTTTTTAAAAATAAAGTACGTTTCGCATCCTGTACTGCGCAGTGGAGATATAGTGATGTTCCTGCGCCTACAGTGGAGCACATGCTGCTGCAGATATTGCTCTCTTGTAGATTACGCTCGCTAATGTTCCAGTGACCCACTATTATGATGTATAATCCAGGGAGAACGTAACAAATACATATAAGCTGCATAATGATAAAATTATAAATAGCATTCTGATTGACTGAGAACATCATGGCACCGACACGACGCAGAACAGAGGAGTGTGGGGGAAAAAGTAAAAAAAAAAAGACATTGTGATAGTACTTACTGGTGCCTCGTATGATGTAATTTGTTATAGACAGAAACTGATTCTCTCTCCTCTATAAAATATCCCTTCAGAGTGTCTCCCTTTAGAACAGTTATTAGCATAGAATTTTTCCAATGGGAAAACATGTAAAATTGTTGGGATTTCTTACACATCCACCTGGTGCCTCGAATGTTTTAATTGAGCTCAAATGACACCCCAACCTCCTCCCCCTATGCTGTTATGTTCCACAGTATCCTTTCAGCTAGAGTGCAACAACTATTACTGCCAGTACTTTGTGGCTGTTTCCATAATAATGTCAAACAATGAGACCCACATTAGAAGTGGTAGTGCATATAGAGTTTTGCTATGGGTAAATATGTAAAGTTTTTGGAATGCTTTCATATCTGCCTAGTGCCTCTAATAACTTAGTGGAACGCAACTCATGTGAGTTAATTTAAGTTGTTATTAACAACGAATAGTCACAGCATGTGTCTATTATCCTGCTTCAGAGCATCCTTGTTTAGAAGAGTTATTGTTGCTAGTAATTCGTGACCATTTCTAACACAATATTGTCGAACAGACTGCAGGCTGACACAAATACAATTGCAGTGGAGAACGCCTAATAATGTCACACTTGCATTGCGTTAACACACTTATAAATTTTAATTTATGACCTGTACCGCTGTGTTTTGGCATTACTGCTCACGATAGGACTGTCATACGAAAACGTATATATATTTTAACTCCCTGCCCACATCACTGTCGTATTACGACAGGTGGGGAAACATTAATTAATATATTCAACTACCTGCCCACGCCACTGTGTGCTGATGCGAAAGTAAGCTGCAGGGCAATGCAACTCATTATTGACGAGGCTATACTGCGAACGCTCCGTGCTTTAACGTCATGCTACTGCTGCTGGAAGCAAAAACGCTGAATGAAACAAATATGAACAGTTATAATAGAAACAATCTCGATGACAAACAAGTATAATAGCAACAATGTCATTAATGTATTTTATTAATATTTACTGCCTACTGCTGATGCTCAAAACGTCTTTTTTGCAATACTGCCAATTTTTGTGGCTACCGCTGCTGCTGATGCTGCTCAGGCATCCACTGGTAAGAAATGTTCCTCCACGCGGAGTCCCCTGCCTCAGGAGTCCATTGGCCGAAAGGTGCCAATACCAAATGCTATTACTGGACCACCCAAAACGCTAGGCCGGGGGAAGGGTGGGAGGGGGCGACATAGAGAGTCCAGAGACAGACAGAGCATAGTTACGTAAGAGACCAATTAATAACCGACTAATTAAGTAGTTATCTTACGAGAGGTCAGGGATCAAGATCGTAAATTATATTAAAATGTTCTAGAAATGATACATTCATAACAATAGCGACTTCGTCCACGACTATGATGTGATGGTTGCTTGCTGGTTTTGCACTTGTATAATTATCTTGGCTGGAACACATTGGGAATCAATATCCATTTTCTTTTCAGTCATCTTTTTCTGCAAGTTTGTGTCTCATCTCTTTTTCAGTCATTAAATAATAATTTGAACGCTAATGAGAATACAGGATGATTTCTATGTCACTTGTAAATTTTTGGTTACGTAAAGTGATGTCATCAGTTCAAGCGTAGTTTCGTGTAAAAAGTGAGACTATATATACATTGTCTGCACAGTATGTGTCTGCTTATTCAGTATTAACATAATTAGCAATTATGACGAATTTATTTTCTACTCTCCCGATCCTCATGCAAATCCTCATATGTGTTCACTTAGTAACCTCGTTAAGTAAAGAACTGCATTCTGTTTCACTATATTTAAACACAAAATAGGATGAAATGTCTTCAGCAGGGATGATATTTTCTAATTTTAGATGAAATTTTCAGATATCAAATTCACTGTATGTTTCAGTGGAGCTTCAAAGTGTCCATGCAGTGACAAAGATGCCAATATCTCGCAACCGTGCAAGCTCATTTCAGTTTATTTGGTGTCCATTTGCATTGCACTGATCACGCTTACAAGGAATTGTTAACTAATATAGACGGGAAGTTGTTGTATGAGAATAGTTGTAAAGGCTATGACTTTAGGTTGTACAGTTTTGGTTCAAGTGGCTCTGAGCACAATGGGACTTAACATCTACGGTCATCAGTCCCCTAGAACTCAGAACTACTTAAACCTAACTAACCTAAGGACATCACACAACACCCAGTCATCACGAGGCAGAGAAAATCCCTGACCCCGCCGGGAATCGAAACCGGGAACACGGATGTACAGTTTTAGTTTATGTTAAATCATCCTCTCGTTATTCAGTTACGCTATGTGGAAGTTCCTAGCACTACAACATTTACGATAAAGTTTGTCCTATCATATTTTGTTCGCTTCTGGTTCTGATTAAATATGAAGATAACCTTTTTCAGTGTACTGAAACCAGAGTCTCACTTAATTATGAACTCTCAGATGATAATGAAATGTAGTCACTCCGCTATCAAAAAACACGGAGAAATCAGAATTGTGGGATCAAATGTATTTTTAAATTAAACAGGGTTCTCAAAATTTTTATCACCCTTTTTCAAGTGCGGAATCAATATTTCATTGCTCATGAATGTTGCTATTTCTGTTATGTACATGCCCCTTCATATTTTCTAGGGAGCAAGTTCAAATAAGAGGAGCACGTTTTGTATTATCGCGAAATATAGGCGAGAGTGTCACTGAAATGATACAGGAATTGGAGTGAACATCATTAAAAGAAAGGTGTTTTTCGTTGCGACGAAATCCTTTCACGAAATTCCAATCACCAATTTTCTCCTTGTAATGCGAAAATTTTTTGTTGACACCTACCTATATAGGGTGAAACGATGACAACGATAAAATAAGGGAAATCAGAGCTCGTGCGGAAAGATATAGGTGTTCGTTCCTGCCACGCGCTATACGCGATTGGAATAATAGAGAATTGTGAAGGTGGTTCGATGAAACCTCTGCCATGCACATAAATGTGATTTGCCGAGTATCCATGTAGATGTACATGTAGATGAAATAAATTGAGTATAACTTCCCTAGGATAGATAAACGCATTTTCATTGTAAACCTGCTTCGGTCTACATCATTTACAGTCTACGTGAATTCTTAGTTTCAAAATTTTACCTAATACGTGTTGCAACATTATAGCCTAACATTTACTACATGTGAATATAACGGGGACTGGTTCTATTTCATACTTAGTGTATACTGAACAAAACTTAGGCTTATACAGTGCTTTGCAAGTACAATGATAGTTAACTTATGACAAGAAAGGCCGCTAATTGATTATTTTCCTTCAAATGTTATCTTCAAAGTCTCCACGTTCCTCCTTACCAACCACCCTATTCCGTACACTACCCAAGTTTACAACAGCAGTGTTTGTTCGCGATAAAAACTGTTCCTGTCTCGCTACAAACCGTTAACTTACTTTTGAGACAATTGGGAGGGAAAATTTGATCACTAAGTAGTCTTCAAAGGTTTCTTTCAAAATTTTGTGGTTGGACAAAGAAGAAACGTCAATAATAGTCCTGTGTATACTTTATAAGCAAGTAAACTTAAAAGTAAGCTGATTCAAAGAACATGACGAGGTAGGATTGGAATTTTATTTCTGTAATAATTTCTCAACATGCCAGACATGGTATACGTAATTCATGTTTCTGTATGTTCATTACTAACACTAACAACAACGTAACTCTCATAGGCATCGAGATACTGGTGAATATTAGCAATAGTACATAGATGGCGAACCTGATCCACGACTATTTTCTCTCATGCAGTCACCAAATTTTCAAGGTCTCACTGGTTGGAAAAAGAAATGCATCATAGTTGTGGCAGGAAACTTAAAAAATGCCAGAGTGGGTGGCGAAAAATGTTAAAATGCAAGATGTTGCTAGTTGGAAATTTAAAAATCGCGAGATGGTGTTGGTCAGAAATTTAAAAACCAAAGATGGCATATGTAGGCCAATTGCACTTTTCACTCCATTCCCATGACATGATCCGTCTCTCTTTCCGCCTTCCTCTACCCTTTGAGGCTATCTCAGCGTACTGGTAAACTCAAGTAGTCCTACTCTTGAATTGTCTAAAATTGACGCTCAGTACAAAGGTATGCAAAATTTCAGAAAAATTTCATAAAGTTCACTTGAATTTGCGTCACAGATCTCTCTCTGTTTTCATATCTCAAATACTGAACCCCTTACAAGGGATGTCGCGTTTCCAGAAAGCCTGGCATAAGTAACAAGCAATTTGTTACACCTGTATGTTCAAAACATACAAAAATTTGCTTTAATATTGTGTTAACATCAAAATAAAAGAGAAAGTCTTCTCGTTTACATTCTCATTTTTAATGTATGGATTGGTCGTTTAAGCATGAAATGAATTTTTACATGAACGTTTACAGACAATATAATAAGTTCAATTGAAAGTTGAGATAAAAGGGAGATATATAAAATCTTGAAGAAAGTGCCCAAAAGTAACATGATCTCTGTTTTGTGTTTGTGTATGCATACTTTGTGTTGGTATTTGCTGCTTTCAGTACTACTTCATTGATCCCCCTTCCTCTTTCTTTCAGAAAATTCCAGAATTCATCACATCTTTACATCTACATCTACATCTACATCTACATCTACATCCATACTCCGCAAGCCACCTGACGTTGTGTGGCGGAGGGTACCTTGAGTACCTCTATCGGTTCTCCCTTCTATTCCAGTCTCGTATTGTTCGTGGAAAGAAGGACTGTCGGTATGCCTCTGTGTGGGCTCTAATCTATCTGATTTTATCTTCATGGTCTCTTCGCGAGATATACGTAGGAGGGAGCAATATACTGCTTGACTCTTCGGTGAAGGTATGTTCTCGAAACTTTGACAAAAGCCCGTACCGAGCTACTGAGCGTCTCTCCTGCAGAGTCTTCCACTGGAGTTTATCTATCATCTCCGTAACGCTTTTGCGATTACTAAATGATCCTGTAACGAAGCGCGCTGCTCTCCGTTGGATCTTCTCTATCTCTTCTATCAACCCTATCTGGTACGGATCCCACACTGCTGAGCAGTATTCAAGCAGTGGAGGAACAAGCGTACTGTAACCTACTTCCTTTGTTTTCGGATTGCATTTCCTTAGGATTCTTCCAATGAATCTCAGTCTGGCATCTGCTTTACCGACGATCAACATTATATGATCATTCCATTTTAAATCACTCCTAATGCGTACTCCCAGATAATTTATGGTAATAACTGCTTCCAGTTGCTGACCTGCTATTTTGTAGCTAAATGATAAAGGATCTATCTTTCTGTGTATTCGCAGCACATTACACTTGCCTACATTGAGATTCAATTGCCATTCCCTGCACCATGCGTCAATTCGCTGCAGATCCTCCTGCATTTCAGTACAATTTTCCATTGTTACAACCTCTCGATACACCACAGCATCATCTGCAAAAAGCCTCAGTGAACTTCCGATGTCATCCACCAGGTCATTTATGTATATTGTGAATAGTAACGGTCCTATGACACTCCCCTGCGGCACACCTGAAATCACTCTTACTTCGGAAGACTTCTCTCCATTGAGAATGACATGCTGCGTCCTGTTATCTAGGAACTCCTCAATCCAATCACACAATTGGTCTGATAGTCCATATGCTCTTACTTTGTTCATTAAACGACTGTGGGGAACTGTATCGAACGCCTTGCGGAAGTCAAGAAACACGGCATCTACCTGTGAACCCGTGTCTATGGCCCTCTGAGTCTCGTGGATGAATAGCGCGAGCTGGGTTTCACATGACCGTCTTTTTCGAAACCCATGCTGATTCCTACAGAGTAGATTTCTAGTCTCCAAAAAAGTCGTTATACTCGAACACAATACGTGTTCCAAAATTCTACAACTGATCGACGTTAGAGATATAGGTCTATAGTTCTGCACATCTGTTCGACGTCCCTTCTTGAAAACGGGGATGACCTGTGCCCTTTTCCAATCCTTTGGAACGCTACGCTCTTCTAGAGACCTACGGTACACCGCTGCAAGAAGGGGGGCAAGTTCCTTCGCGTACTCTGTGTGAAATCGAACTGGTATCACATCAGGTCCAGAGGCCTTTCCTCTTTTGAGCGATTTTAGTTGTTTCTCTATCCCTGTGTCGTCTATATCGATATCTACCATTTTGTCATCTGTGCGACAATCTAGAGAAGGAACTACAGTGCAGTCTTCCTCTGTGAAACAACTTTGCAAAAAGTTCACCTTTATTTGAAGTTCTCTTTTCACTATGAGCTTGGACGTTCGATTTCTTTCTTCTGACCAGCAGTTTTTCATTGTATTGAAGACTCTCTCAGCAAATATGGCACTGGTAGGAACTGAAAATTTGTGTGATATAAGCCTAATCAGCTGGAAATGGGACATTCGCGTTGTGGTCTGCTGCTTAAAGAATTGTACCCAAACATTCTCTTATGCTTTACTTTTGTGAAGTTCAGCACATGCATTTTGGAAATCACGGAAGTCATTGTATAAATGGTCTTCATCCTGGCTGGGATTCAATTTGTTGGAAAATTTTAAAATATACTGCCACTGAAGACGGAAATAATCTTGTTCCTTAAGTGAAAAACTTATAGACGGAGTGGACAAATTGTACTTAGAAAAGTCATAGTTTTAGCTCAAATAATCAATGCAATGTGAAAAGATATATTGTGCATCATTTCCAAAACTCAGCCTATGGGATTCTGATATTATTTTCAGTATTTCATTAACTTGCTTTGCTTAGAGTCTGTCTTTTTTCCTTCTCTCCAGCTTGCTTTTAAGGACTCTCATTATTCTGTCCAACACAGCAGAAGTAACTTAGCTGCTTTCCAGCTTCCTAAAAGCGCATTCAAACAGGGGCTAAATATGCTGAAGAAAGTGTAGATAACATTCAGGCAGTCAGTGTTAAATCTCCTTCTCCTAATAGTCCCAATCTGATGTCAGAAGCTGCTAAATCATTTTTGAATAATCTTCCCCAACATTTGAAATAAAATATGAGCTGATGGCAGCCAGCAGTATAGCGTTCAGTCAGTTGTAGGAAGTAGCCTTAACCATCTTATATACGGACATGTCATAATATTTCCTCAAACCCTGTCTACAGAAAGTCTAAAAATTCTCACTGTAACTGAAAATTTGATGCCAATGAACCAAACTCGTTGCAGATTTTGAGAACTAATGCCTCAACATCATAATGAAATGTTTTCAGGCCATTTTTGACAGTATTATTTACGACATGATTGTTGCAGTTATCTATCAGAATGAATGGATTTTCGTTCATCAGTGAGAGAAAAACCGAACTGATTTTGCCATAGTTCACTGGAGCACTGTCAGTATTGTACACACTTTTATATCATTCAGATGAAAGCCATTAGATTTCTTAATGTTCTGAGTTTCCTTTAATTTACGTCCATGGTCACAATCTTTTCTGTTTTACAGATTACCGGTTTCGGTCTTTAATGACCATCATCAGATCTGCAGCAAAAATCAGACAAATATAAATACACTCGCAAACTGTATACAGCTTAAGAACAATACATAAAGCATGTTCAAAAGTAGTACTGACAAGATTTACATTTGTGCACTTTAAATGTGAAGAGGCACACCTGTCTCACAAAATCAAAGTCCTAATGCACTGCAGCCATAGTGGCATAGTCAACTGTTAAATGCGGAATCAGCACCAGCATTGTCAAATACATATAAATCACATCACATGCACGAGTGATGTTGTCAGTAAAACTACTGTTTAAAACTAGCTGCCGTACAGTAGCCACAAGATGTTTGGGTAGTAAGTTGACCAGATGTCGCTAATGTCAGCATCCACTATTTTTCAATAATTAATTGAAACATCGAAAATAAAAGGGGGATACAATAGTTAAAATCTGAAATAAGCTTATAAAGTATAAAAAGTGTTACAGTAGTAAAAAGCAATAAAAAGAACACGACAAAATTAATTTTGTTAAAAAGACGAAGAGTTAAAGAACAGTGGTTGACATGTGCTCTAGGGTCAATATTTTGGGCAATAACATAAATATTAAACACCGTTGATATTGCACCGGGTAATATAAACAACATAAAACAAATCGCTAAAGGAGCCACAAATTAAAGTAAATTAGTTCTGCACATAATCAGCGCCCTCTGTTAGCACTAACTCTAGAATTCCGCACAGGCGGGAAGTAGTTGGAGGAACGTGACCGGTAGAGGGCCCCTCGTACCCTGCGGTACTTCGTTGCAAGCAAAGAATGATAAAATTCCATAACAGTGGATGATTTACATTATCTGATTAATGCAGTCAATGAAATGAATAATGTAGGAACAAGAACCTACTATAGTCATGCGTAAAACGTATGAAAACGAAGTATATATGTGATATACTCAATACTAGGAGAACTTGCGAACACACTATAAATAACAGAGGCGTGGAGTGACTCTCTCAGATTCGAGGGTTGGATTCCCTCACTTCTTCATCGAGGACTCGCACTGCCTGGGCTACTCTCAGGGTGTATCTTCGACGTGGAAGAGGCCCAACCGTGCTTGTCGCGTTGTTGCCCGTCTGCACGCCGTCAGTGCTGCCCGCCGCCGCCGCCGCCGCCGCCGCCGCCGCCTGGTCGCCGCTTCTTCTGCCGCCGCCGCTGTCGCCGTCTCTTGGTGCTCGCCGCTTCTTCTGCCGCCGTCTCTCGGTGCTCGCCGCTTCTGCCAGAGTCTCCGCCCGCCGCGCCACAGTCGCCGCCACAGAGCGCCCTACCCTCTTATCCTGTGCTACTGCCTCACAGGAGGTCCCTGCCTCCCACCACCTCCCCATCCATCCAGTTCCTCATCCCTCCTCCGAGGCAACACCCGCCAAAAAATCTTCCAAACGGCCCAGAGGCGACCTCTCCTCTACTCCTTCATCCAAAAAGCCACTGCCCGCCCCACCTCCCACTGACCCCGCTATGGATACCACCCCACCTCCCTCCTCTCCAGCCCCCTCCCTGTATACCTTTGTCCTAGCCAACCTTGATCCGAAATTCCTGGATGCCCGCACCCTCACCCTTGAAATCCGGAAGTACATCCCCAGTGCACCCATCACCCAACTTATCCCTCGCAGAGACTCTGTTCTCATCAAGTCTCCCTCTCCGTCCTTCCATACTGATCTCCTCCGGCGCCTTCCCCGCATCACCTTTGGGCCCCACGCATCCCTCACCCCATTCCTTACATCCTCCTCTCCTCGTCAACCCCAACCACCTCGTCGTCCGCCGACCCTCACTGCCATCATCACAAAACTCAGCCCTGGGGTCACGGAGGCTGAGGTGTTGGCGGAACTGAATGCCCACCCCTCCCTGGAAGTCCGCTCTGCCCGCCATATTTACAACTCCTCTGGCCCTACTTTCCTCATGCGTATCTTTACAGGGTCCGCCTCCTCCATCCACCACTTCTTCACGCAGGGAGCCCTGATTTTCAACCGCCGCCACCCTGTTGACCCGTCCCGTTCCCCTCCTCAATCCTACCGCTGCCAGCGTTGTCTTCTGTACAATGACCACCTCACCCAAAACTGCAAGAACCCACCCACCTGCCCCCATTGTAAAGCCTCCCACTTCCTCAAACAGTGTCCCAACCTGGCCTCCCCCCCATCCTGCAACACCTGCAATGAACCTCACCCCACCTATTCCTCCAAATGCAAAGCCAAGCCCCCTCCCACCAACCCTGAACTCACTGCCCCCGTTCGCCCCATTGACCCACCCATCCACCCTAACAATTCCCTCTGCCCTCCCCCTACAGCAGAAGACATCATCCGGTTCCTCACCGTCATCCTGTAGAACATCCACCCCTTCCAGCGCCCCCACACACTCCAGCAGATTTCCCTCACTGCCCGCTCTGTTTTCCACTTAAACACCTACGCCACATACTCCCACAACCAGGCCCACATTACCTTCACCCGCCTAGACACCCTCATTTAAGCCCTTCTCTCCCCTTCCCGCACCCTTCCCACACCCAATCTCATGGCTCGTCAACAGTATCGTCTCCTCTACCTCAACATTCGCTCCCTCCCTGCAAACAAATACCTCTTCATGCATACCCTCTCCCAGCACCAGGTTGACTCCTTCATCCTTAATGAAACCTTCCTCCAACCCCACCATGTGGTCCACATCTCCCCTTATCTCCTTCACCGCACTGACAATCCCCTTCCCCTAGCTCGAGGCGGGGTCACTATAGGCCACCTCAGGCATCTCCCTGTCCGGCCACAACCCCTCCTTAATGACCCAACCGAACACCTTCTCCTCAGCCTCTTTTTTCCCTCCCTCACCGTCACCTGTGCCACTATCTACATTCGCCCCGCAGCTCCTCCCCCCTTAGACTTCATTTCCCATGCTGACCGTACATTCTCCACCTATGTGATCGCTGCTGACCTCAACATCCACAGCCGTGACCCTGCCACCCTTCGGCGGTGGAATCAGTTCCTTGCCACCCTCCATGGTGACCTTGTTCCTCTCCCACAGCACACCTGTCCTGAAAGTAACTCCACCCCTGATGTTATCCTCGCTTCCCCCAACCTCCTTGGTCGCATTGCCGTTGATGTCCTCGATCCCATCGGTAGTGACCATCTCCCTGTCCTTCTCACCATCTCCTCTACCCGTCCCGCCACTGCAGCCACCCGCCCAACTGCCTCTCCAAATTTGTCCGCCGCTCGTGGTCTCGCGGTAGCGTTCTCGCTTGCCGAGCACGGGGTCCCGGGTTCGATTCCCGGCGGGGTCAGGGATTTTCACCTGCCTCGAGATGACTGGGTGTTTGTGTTGTCCTCATCATTTCATCATCATCCAGGAAAGTGGCGAAATTGGACTGAGCAAAGATTGGGTAATTGTACGGGCGCTGATAACCACGCAGTTGAGCGCCCCACAAACCAAACATCATCATCTCTGCCTCTCCAAAGTCTGTCCATGACTACCACCGTGCCAATTGGAATGCCTACCGAGAATCCATTGCCTTATAGGTCGAACGCCACCCCCTCACTTTCCGCCACCCTGATGACATCACCCATGCCTCTTCCTTCCTTCAGAAGACCATCACTGACGCTGTGGAGGCTCATGTCCCTACCAAACTCATCCACCCTCACCGCCCTATGCTTTTTCCACAGGCCGTCCTTCTTCTGCGTCAGTCCCGCAGGCTCTACCGCTCCTTCCTCCGCACTCGTTACCAGGATACTCTCACCCGCCACCGGCAATTACAGCGACATATCCGGAACCTCCTTACAGCAAAGAAACGCCGGGACTGGCGTCAGACATGCACACGCCTCAACTCCACCCTCCCTGTCAACTCCTCCGAGTACTGGTCGGCCTTCCACCGCCTTACTGGTAGCCATCCCACCCCGCATTACACCATCCTCCATGACGATCGACCCTTTCCTGACAACCTCAGTAAGGCTAACCATTTTGCTTCCCACCTATCCAAGGTCTTCTCAAATCCTGACGATCCCCATTTTGATTACTCCCTCTTCCTCACCGTCCTTGACCGCACTGACACCTCTGTCCCCCCACTCGCCCTAGCTTCCAGTACTTGTATCGGTTACCCCCCTCCGACATCAACGCTCCCATCACCACACAAGACATCACACTCGTCCTCCGCTCCAAACGCAACACCGCCCCTAGTCATGATGGCGTCACCTACCGTCACCTCAAGGAATCCCCTCCATCCTTCCTGTCTGTCCTTGCTACCCTGTACAATGTCCTCCTCTCCACTGGATTTTACCCTGACCTGTGGAAGACTTCCCGTGTCCGGCTGTTCCCTAAGCCTAACAAACCCCCTCTGCTACCTCTTCCTATCGTCCCATCTGCCTCACCTCCATGTTCAGTAAGGTCTTTGAGGCCATCCTCTCTCGCCGTATCCACCGCCACCTTAACCAGCACCGCTTCCTTTCTCTTACCCAATGTGGCTTCCGGCCTTCCTTCTCTGCTGACGACCAGCTCCTTACTCTTACCCATCTTCTTTCCCTCCACCTTAACTCCCGTCGCTCTGCTATCTTTGTTTCCCTTGATCTCCAGAACGCCTATGACCATGTCTGGCATCCCGGGCTCCTTTTCAAACTCCAGACCTATGCTCTCCCCATCAACTTCGTCCGTCTCATTGCTTCCTTCCTCTCCCATCGTCCCTCCTATGTGACTATCCACAATTCCAACTCCCGTACTTTCTACCCCTCTGCTGGCGTGCTCCAAGGTTCTGTCCTTTCCCCTCTCCTCTATCTCCTGTACACTGCTGATATGCCCAAACCTCCCCCTCCTGTTCATCTTCTCCAGTTCGCTGATGACACCGCCTTCCTAGCCCTTTATCCTACCCTTCAATGGTCCCAACGTACCCTCCAAACCCCCTTGACCAATTCACCGCTTGGTTCAACCAGTGGTTCCTCCGTGTTAATCCCTCCAAAACCCAGGCGATCATCATTGGCCGCACCACCCGCTCCTTCCGCCTCCATGATTTCTACCTCACCATTTATGGCCGTCCTATCCACCTCACTCCTACCTCAGATACCTTGGCCTCACACTTGACCGCCACCTCACCTGGACTCCCCATCTCCTTACCATCCAAAACAAAGCTCACAACCGCCTCCGCCTCCTGAAACTCCTGTCTGGCCGGACGTGGGGTCTGCATCCTTCCACCATCCTTCACACCTACAAATCCTTTGTTATGCCAGCATCGCTTGGATTTCTGCCCCTCCCCGGTTCTATAAAGCCCTCCAAATCCTCGAACGCCATGCACTCCGCCTCACCTTCCGCATCCGCCTTCTGTCCCCCATGCACATCCTCTATGACCTCATCCCCTTCCCCCACCTTCTCCTTTTCCTTGAACACATCCGCACACTATATATTGTCCACCGCCTTGATCCCCCTCACCCCCTGGTGTCTCCCTTCCTCACCACTCCCAACCTGTTGCCGCGCCTTTACCGTTGTGTCCCTCCCTCTCTCCATCTCCACACCCTCCATCTCCTTTCCCAACACAACTTCCACCGTCAACCGCTCCCGGATGATAAGTTTCGCCCTGACATCTACCCTTCCTACCAACTCTAACCCCCTCTTCCTGCCTCCTCCTCAGGGCTCCCTCTCCCCCCCCCTCCCTCCTTCTGAGCGGATTTCTCCTCCTACTCCCCCTCCATCTCTTGTGCCTTCTTTCAGTGTCTCTGCGCTCCCTCCTTCCCTGTCTTCCCTTTTCCTCTCTCGCCCCATGTGTCTCCTGCCTCTTCATGAACCCACGGTTGCCCCTCCTCTCTTCATCCCGCCGCTTCCCCAGCTGCCCCATGCTCTCCCCTCCTTTTCCATCCTCTCTGACCTTTCCCTCGGCAGGTCCCACCTCGTAGTTTTATTCTTCGTCGTGTGTGCTCCAAGTGGGTTTTAAGTGTGTTGTTTCGGAGCGTTTTCAATACCGTGGCCAACTTTTAACCTGTGCATGCGCATCCAGTGTCTTCTCTGTGTTTTAAGAATCGCCAACTGTGTTTTTTAACTTTCTGGTGACTTTTTTAACTGTCCTCAATGAACGCCTACGTTTCCTCAAGCCCCTCTCCGGCCGTACGTGGGGTCTGGACACCTCCACCATCCTCCACACCTATAAATCCCTCATCCGCCCTATCCTTTGTTATGCCCACCCGGCTTGGATCTCTGCCCCCCCCCTACCTTTTACAAATCCCTCCAAATCCTTGAACACCATGCTCTCCGCCTCCCCTATCGCATCCGTCTCCCCTCCCCCACACGGATCCTCTACGATCTCATCCCCTTCCCCCACCTACCCCTTCCTTGAAAGGATACGGATCCTGTACTCCCCCTGCGGGTCCGGGGATTAGAATAGGCCCGAGGTATTCCTGCCTGTCGTAAGAGGCGACTAAAAGGAGTCCATCCCCCTCACAGGGGTAGTTAGCACCTGCGTCCGGAGACGGACGGTTCCACGACCTAAAATTGTGGTCTTTTTGGTTTTTCACTTCTCGTTTCTTCCTTCCTTTTGTTGGTTCCTTTGTTTGCTCTTCTCCACCTCACTGTCTTCCTTACTCTTTCCCTTGACTTCTCCTTGCCTTCTCATTGCCTTCTTCTCCTTGCCTTCTCATTGCCTTCTTCTCCTTGCCTTCTCATTGCCTTCTTCTCCTTGCCTTCTCATTGCCTTCTTCTCCTTGCCTTCTATGGTCTCCGCCTCGGCGTTTGAGACAGTCTGTCCTCTTTCTCCCTCTCTCTCTTCTTTTTCCTCTTCTTCCTTCCTCCCTGTGCGTGCCTGAAGGCCGACCCACGCGTTCGCACGCGTAGCCGGTGACGGGGTAACGCGTAATTCCCCGCCCTGGGTAGACATGTAAGGCACGCGCGTACCCCCTGGTAAAGGCCAGGCCCGGGGAGGGGTGATTGCCTGAGCTGATACCTTCTGACCATGCCGATTGGTCCCTCCGTCTGTTTCTCGGGAGGTGTGACCTGAGGTGTAAACATTCACCTAAGGCGGGAGTGCCCTCTGAGAGGGTCCCCACAAGGAAGGAGCGCGCCATCGGAGACGCTGGCAATCATGGGGGATTCCTCCGCAATGGATTCTACTCCATATCTCTCGACTTCTGCCCAAAAACGGAAACGTGACCAGCCACCAGTGACAAAAGTACTACCGCCTGCCCCACAGTTCCTCGTCGTTTCTCGATCTGAGGACGGAAAGGATTTTTCCTCTGTCAACCCTTTCGTTATCCAGAAGGGCGTAGATGCCATAGCCGGATCTGTCAAATCTTGTACCAGGTTGCGTAACGGTACCTTATTACTAGAAACTGAGAGTGCCTTTCAGGCACAAAAACTGCTTCGGGCCACACTCCTGTACACGTTCCCTGTCCGGGTGGCGGCCCACCGAACTTTGAATTCGTCTCGTGGTGTAGTCTATACTAGCTCCCTCGACGGATTGACTGACGAGGAGATTCAATCTTTCCTCGCTGAGCAGGGCGTGACGGCTGTCCATAGGGTCATGAAAAAGGTCAACAATGACCTTGTACCGACCCGGACACTTTTCTTGACCTTCGATAGTGTTAAGCTGCCATCGCGCATCAAGGCGGGCTACGAGGTTATTTCTGTTCGCCCCTATGTCCCGACACCTACGCGCTGCTACCAGTGTCAGCGTTTCAATCACACTCGACAGTCTAGTTCCAATGCGGCTAAATGTGTCACTTGTGGCAGGGATGCCCATGAGGGTGACTGTCCACCTCCGCCTCCTCGTTGTGTGAACTGTCAGGGTGACCATGCCGCATCCTCCCGCGACTGTCCTGTCTATAAGGAAGAACGCTGTATCCAAGAAATTCGGGTCAAAGAGATAGTGTCCACCTCGGCTGCTCGCAAGCTATTGGCTAGTAGGATGCCCGCGCTGCTCCCAGCGGGGAAATACAGTACTGTCCTCGCCTCTCCTCGGACTACCAGGGAGGTAGCAACCCAGACATGCTATCTGACCTTCAGCACCACGGTCGTCCGTTCGGCCAGTGCTAAGATCGCGCGGTCGACGTCTCCTCTTCCTCCCATCACCCCACAGACATCAGCCCCTTCATCAGCTTCTGCTAAGACGAAGACCCCGAAGTCAGATGCACGGGCCTTCAAGAAGGAACCATCCCGTGCAGACTTCCTACGTACCTCGACCTCCCAGCCTTCGACCGGTACTTCCACCAAACGTCCTTCCAAAAAGGCTCATAGGAAGCACAGTTCTCCTTCTCCGCCACGGCGCATTTCTTCTCCTGCGCCACCCAGCGGTTGCCGCCCCAGGCCATCATCCGTTTCGCCTGGCCGCACCGCTGGTAGCCGTACATCTGGCCGTTCACCGGCGGAGGAAGCTCCCCCTCCCGGCCATCCTCCCGAGATGGCCGATGAACCTATAGACCCAATGGACGATGACTGTCCGCCTACTGATAGCGGCGGCAGTGCTCGCTCGAAGCCAGGCCCTCAGCGGCCTTCGACGTGACCCCTTCTTTCATCTTCCTTTTCTTACGATGGCACTTATTCACTGGAATATTCGCAGCATTCGCTCCAACCGAGAGGACTTGAAGTTGCTGCTCCGCTTGCACCGTCCGCTCGTCGTAGCCCTCCAGGAAACGAAGCTACGCCCATGCGATCAAATTGCCTTGGCACACTACACCTCTGTGCGTTTTGACCTACCCCCTGTGGTAGGTATCCCAGCTCATGGAGGGGTTATGTTGCTGGTCCGGGATGATATTTACTACGATCCCATCACGTTGCACACCGGCCTGCAGGCAGTTGCCATCCGCATTACTCTCCCCACTTTTACGTTTTCCTTTTGTACCGTTTACACTCCATCGTCATCTGCCGTTACCAGGGCAGACATGATGCAACTTATTGCTCAGCTACCTGCACCATTTTTGTTAACTGGAGACTTCAATGCCCACCATCCCCTTTGGGGCTCTCCAGCATCCTGCCCGAGGGGCTCCTTGTTAGCAGACCTTTTCAACCAGCTCAATCTTGTCTGCCTCAATACTGGCGCCCCTACTTTTCTTTCGGACACATCTCACACCTATTCCCATTTAGACCTCTCTATATGTACTCCCCAACTTGCACGCCGGTTTGAGTGGTATGCACTTTCTGATACATATTCGAGCGACCACTTCCCGTGTGTTATCCATCTCCTGCAGCATACCCCCTCTCCGTGCTCCTCTAGTTGGACCATCTCCAAGGCAGACTGGGGGCTCTTCTCTTCCAGGGCGACCTTTCAGGATCAAACCTTCACAAGCTGCGATCGTCAGGTCGCACACCTCACGGAAGTCATTCTCGCTGCTGCTGAATATTCCATCCCTCACCCTACTTCTTCTCCACGTCGCGTACCGGTCCCCTGGTGGACCGCAGCATGTAGAGACGCTTTACGTGCTCGTCGACGTGCTTTATGCACCTTTAAACGCCACCCTACAGTGGCGAATTGTATCAATTATAAACGAATACGTGCTCAGTGTCGTCGTATTATCAAAGAAAGCAAGAAAGCCAGCTGGGCTGCTTTCACAAGCACCTTCAACAGTTTTACTCCTTCTTCTGTTGTCTGGGGTAGCCTGCGCCGGCTATCTGGCACTAAGGTCCACTCACCAGTTTCTGGCGTGAAGGTCGCGAATGACGTCCTTGTGGCCCCTGAGGCTGTCTCCAATGCCTTCGGCCGCTTTTTCGCAGAGGTTTCGAGCTCCGCTCATTACCACCCTGCCTTCCTCCCCCGCGAACAGGCAGAGGAGGCTAGGCCACCTAACTTCCGCTCCTCGAATTGTGAAAGTTATAATGCCCCATTCACCATGCGGGAACTCGAAAACGCACTTGGCCGATCACGGTCCTCCGCTCCAGGGCCTGATTCTATTCATATTCAGATGCTGAAGAACCTTTCTCCTGCGGGTAAAGGTTTTCTTCTTCGTACATACAATCGCATCTGGATTGAGGGACACGTTCCCGCATGCTGGCGCGAGTCTATTGTTGTCCCGATTCCTAAGCCGGGGAAGGACAAGCACTTGCCTTCCAGTTATCGACCTATCTCGCTTACCAGCTGTGTCTGTAAAGTGATGGAGCGAATGGTTAACTCTCGATTGGTTTGGCTGCTCGAGTCTCGACGCCTACTTACCCATGTACAATGTGGATTTCGTAGGCGCCGCTCTGCTGTTGACCATCTGGTTACCTTGTCGACCTTCATTATGAATAACTTCTTGCGGAAGCGCCCGACCGCGGCTGTGTTCTTTGATTTGGAGAAGGCTTACGACACCTGTTGGAGGGCGGGCATTCTCCGCACCATGCATACATGGGGCCTTCGCGGTCGCCTCCCTCTTTTTATTCGTTCCTTTTTAATGGATCGACAGTTTAGGGTACGAGTGGGTTCTGTCCTGTCCGACACCTTTCGCCAGGAGAACGGGGTGCCACAGGGCTCAGTTTTGAGCGTCGCTCTCTTCGCCATCGCGATCAATCCAATAATGGATTGCCTCCCAGCTGATGTATCAGGCTCCCTTTTCGTGGACGATTTTACCATCTATTGCAGCGCGCAGTGTATACGTGTCCTGGAGCGCTGTCTTCAGCGTTCTCTTGACCGTCTTTCCTCCTGGAGTGTCGCCAATGGCTTCCGTTTTTCTGCCGAGAAGACGGTCTGTATTAACTTCTGGCGCTACAAAGAGTTTCTCCCACCGTCCTTACGACTCGGTCCCGTTGCTCTCCCAATCGTGGAGACAACCAAAATTTTAGGCCTTACATTTGACAGGAAACTTAGCTGGTCTCCACATGTGTCATATTTAGCCGCCCGTTGTACCCGTTCTTTAAATGTCCTCCGTGTTCTCAGTGGTATGTCGTGGGGAGCGGATCGAACCGTCCTACTTCGTCTATATCGGTCGATCGTCCGCTCCCAGCTGGATTATGGGAGCTTCGTATACTCCTCTGCACGGCCATCCATCTTACGCCGCCTCAACTCCATACAACATCGGGGTTTACGACTTGCGATCGGAGCATTTTATACTAGTCCCGTAGATAGTCTTCATGTTGACGCTGGCGAATTGCCACTCACCTACCGGCGCGATATACTGCTTTGTCGGTATGCATGTCGGCTACTGTCAATGCCCGACCATCCGTCTTATCGTTCCTTTTTTGACGACTCTCTCGACCGTCAATACGGGTTGTATGTCTCTGCCCTGCTACCCCCTGGAGTTCGCTTTCGTCGCCTCCTTCAACACCTTAATTTTTCACTCCCTGCAACCTTTCGAGTGGGCGAGAGCCACACGCCACCTTGGCTCCAGGCTCAGGTCCGCGTTCACCTTGACCTCAGCTCGCTCCCAAAAGAGGTTACCCCCGGTTCGGTCTACCACTCCCGTTTTTTGGAACTTCGTTCGAAGTTCATCAACATGACTTTCATTTATACAGATGGCTCTAAGACCAATGACGGGGTCGGGTGTTCCTTTGTTGTCGGGGCACAAAGTTTCAAATACCGGCTCCATGGCCATTGTTCGATCTTCACAGCTGAGCTCTTTGCCCTCTACCAGGCTGTTCTTTACATCTGCCGCCACCGACATTCTGCTTATGTCATCTGCTCCGACTCCCTGAGCGCCATCCAGAGCCTCAGTGATCCGTACCCGGTTCACCCTTTCGTACGCCGGATCCAACGCTCTCTTCAGCAGCTGGTGGACGTCGGTTCTCCGGTTAGCTTTATGTGGGTTCCTGGCCATGTCGGTATCCCTGGGAATGAAGCTGCAGATGCCGCGGCCAAGGCTGCGGTCCTCCAGCCTCGGACAGCTTCTTGTTGTGTCCCTTTGTCCGATTTTAGCAGGGTCATTTGTCGGCGCATTTTATCGCTGTGGCATGCCGATTGGGCTGCACTTACAGACAACAAGCTTCGGGCCTTAAAACCTCTTCCCGTGGCTTGGACGTCCTCCTCACGCCCTTCTCGGCGGGAGGAGGTAGTGTTGGCCCGGTTAAGAATTGGACACTGCCGGTTCAGCCATCGCCATCTGCTGACGGATGCGCCGGCGCCGTTCTGCCCATGTGGGCACTTGCTGACGGTTCGACACATTTTAATGTCCTGTCCAGATTTTAGCACACTGCGTCTAGATCTTAACCTGCCAAGTACTTTCGATGCCATTTTAGCGGATGACCCACGAGCAGCAGCTCGTGTTCTTCGTTTTATCAATTTGACAAACCTCTCTAAGGACATTTGATGATGCTGTTTTTTAATCCTATGCCTGTCAGTCTGTCTTTTATCGTGTTTTCCCTTTTAGTTGTTGTTGTCAACTTGTGCCTTGCGTTGCATTCTTAGAGTAGTCAGGGCGCTAATGACCATCGAAGTTGTGCGCCCTAAAACCACAAAAAAAAAAAAAAAGGATCCTGTACACCTCCCGTAAACTTGATCCTCCTCACCTGTTCGTCTCCCTGATCCTCTCCCACCCCCACCCGCTGTCGCGCCTGTATTCCCACGTCCCACCCGCTCTCCATCTCTCCACCCCCCTTACCCTCTCCCGCGGTGGCTTCCGCCAGCTCCCCCTCCCTGATGATGTCCTCCTCCCTTCCGTTTACCCCTCCTATCAACTTTGATCCTCCCCCCCCACTTACTGTTTCCTTTCCTTTAGGCACACTCCCACCCTTCTCTTTCCTTTTTCCCCCGTCCCTCTTCCTCCGCCCCTCTTCCCCCGGGCTTCCCCTCCCCCTTCCTCCCTCCCCCACTCTCCCCTGCCCATGGCATCTCTGCTCTCCCTCTCCCACTCCCCTTCCTCCTCCTCCTCTCTTGGCAGGTCCCCGGACTCGCACACGCTCAGTGAACATTCGCGCGCCGGAGATCATCGCCATCAGTGTCTCGTGTGTGTGCCTTCATCTGTGTTTAGTGTTCTTTCGTCGTCACGCCTCCACTGTTCACGTGTGCCGTAGCAGTCGTCCGTGTTATGTGCGCCGTGTCAACAAGTGTTAGTGTTTTTTTCGTCCAGCGTGAACGGCTTCATGTGTCACCTAACCATCGTACACGATGGTGAGAACAACCAAGTGCCAGTTCTTTAAATTTAAGAGACATAGTGGGGGACCCTTCATAACTTTTGTTTGGGTGTTAAGCGAGCTGCTGTCTGTTGTAAGCATGCCATATTACAGATCGCAGTTAACTGACTGTTTCTATGTTTCTTTTAATATGAATTGGTTTCATAATATCAAGGTAAGCCCTGCTTTGCATTACTTAGTTGTTTATGGAGGACTTTAAGCACACTGTTTATTTTTAAATACCTGAATAAAACAATGCGTTTGTGGTAATGCTGCTCACCATGTAAACTGACAATTACTGCCCTAATTGTATCTATTTTCATATATACTTTATGTTTCAAATAGTTAAAAATGTGGGAAGAAAACAGACAAAAACCCTGTCACCTTTGGCCCTGTCATCACAGCTGTCTCGGCGCCGATTTTGGATAGCGCCATTTTTTAATGCACGGTATTCTTTATCCGCGGCGACACGCGAGCAATATATAAACTTAGCCGTTCCGAAAATGCTTCCACCTTTGACCTGAAAGCCAATGATCATGCTCTATTGGATGTCAGGCATATCGCCCCGTTTCCGCATTACGAGAACAACTGCACGGACGGCCGTAGTGGCCAAGCAGTTCTAGGCACTACAGCCTGGAACCACGCGACCGCTACGGTCGCAGGCTCGAATCCTGCCTCGGACACGGATGTGTGTGATGTCCTTGGGTTAGTTAGGTTTAAGTAGTTCTAAGTTCTAGGGGACGGATGACCTCAGAAGTTAAGCCCCATAGTGCTCAGAGCCATTTGAACCATTTTTGAACAGATGCACTGCTTTTCGCATACCCTCGAAACGTTTTATATACCCTTCACTGCTGGTCGAACATACGCGGCAGTGACGTTAATGTCAATGACCCGTGTAATTCCTACTAAGTACTAGATAGGTGGTCGTTGACTGTTACATAAAACACTGTGTTTAGCGTAATGTCAGTCACCGTGATGGGGATATTGGTGATCTTCCTGTTAATTAAACTTCATTTCCCCTATGGTATCCATATTATAATATTCTGTATGCCTCAGATGAGTGAAAATGTATAATGAAAGCAGATAAGCTGAATGGGCGGCAGAAAATTGACAAAGTAAAACAAGCTCTTGCCGAAAGTTTCTCGATTAGTAAGGCTGCTGAAGATTTTAAAAATCCTCGAAGCACTCCGCAAATTAGATAAACGACTGGAAATATATGGAAGGAAGGAAATTTGCACACCATGTTACATCACCTGAGAATACAACATGATTGAAGATGAAATTCGGACCCGTGTCTCAGCTGCTACAAAGACAGGAACAGCTTTCCCTAAAGGAGGACGAGACAGAGCATCAAAGCAGGAGGCGGAAGAGAAAGAGATCTCGAAGACAAGTCATGAAAGAATATCACAGCAGAGACAAGACGTTTACTGGCAGCATTATAATACCTGCTACATCAGCCGAATATTTCGTAATCCTTCCGAATATTTTCAAAATATCCTGCTAAATGAGCAAGTGGGGACTGGAGTTGGAGTCAGCATCTTGTGCAGTCCCAAATTCAACTTTTTTTAAAATGCTTACTCAACTTCCCACCAGTTAACAGAACTGTTCCAACAGGCAAAAGAAAGTTCTTTCTCCTCCTAATATTTATCATATTCTTCTTCCACATTTAAAAAAGAACATAATCTTGAAAGCACGTGTGTCATCAAAATATGCATAAGCTCTCTAACTCTATGCTCACATCATATGTCACTTCCACTTTCCAAGCAACAGGAAACAGTCATGCACATTCAAGAAACTGAAACACGTATGTCTCTTCCTGATCTCTTTGCTGCATGGATTACATCGGCTGGCAATAATTACCATTTTCGGTGTAATTAACTCAGCTCTCCAATTATCGCCAGCGTGCGAGTGAGCCTTACAAGCTCTGATGAGAGAGTTCCATTACGCACAGTTGTCCCTCAGGCCAGTGCAGCCTCCAGCCCGAACAACCTGTTAGAGAAAGTGTAATGCACTACATTATGTGTTACCGAAACGTAATGCAGAGGAAATGATGGCGAACAGGATCTCACTAGTTAGAAGACGGAGGGTCGTACAGAAGGTGACATCTGTCACTGACGTCTATTTGTTAGAGAAACTCTATTACGAGAGCGTGCTGACAAGTCGTCCTAAAACCTCCGAATTTTTTACGTCGTAACTTCCAAAGAATTTTCAGTATAACATATGTTATTATCATTATACATCTTTATTCCTAATATCTCAACATAGTCACTCTGTCTTTCATCAAGCTGAATAGTTACAGATCGCCCCTTTCTTATCCAGCATGAGCAAGTCCGCTAACACTGTGCCACACCATGCACAAAAGGATACTTATACACCACTGACATTTAACAAGAAAAGTAAACGATTGTACCTTCACATTTTCTTCAACAAAGAGAGTCTCCAACACCAAGTGACACCTAAATATGCAAAAAGTCGTATAAAGAGCTGTTCTAAAGTTATACATAAAGTTATAACTAAATCTTATGTGGAACAAAATGCAAATAAGAGATTTTTATAAAAAAATTCACTTGCTTCAAACTAAGGAAGCGAAAGTAGAAGCAGTTTTGAATAATATGCTTACTAAATCACAATTTGAGGATATGCTCATTTTTTTTCAAAGTAAACTAAAAAAAATTCAGATCTGGTTAAGATTACACACAGTAAAAATCTGAATTAGTTGGTACTGATGACCCTAAAACTCAAGTAATTACGGCAGAAGACGTACCCAATTTTGCTTACCGAAATGGAAACTTAAGTGATATACGTTTTACTGATGCACAACAAAAAATTATTAGAGAATGACTTGCACTGTAGAATTAATCATCACAAACATGTAACTGAGTAAGTATCTTGAAATCTATCAGCAAAATATTGTTCGATAATCAAGCTATCGCGATCAGGGATGAAAAACCAACACTGTGGTGGTACTACACGATAATATTACACTTTGAAAACTGAAAAAATAACATTACTAGCGTTCCTCAAGATCCAACCAATTAATTCAGTCCAGTTCTTGAAAAGAAAATAGATGATTGCAACTTCATCCAGGACGATTGGGAAACACGTTGTTTGGAAATGATGAACTTTACTACTCCTGCCTTACACACAAGGTACATAAACATGACAAAAGCAATACACAGATAGTCGATGGGATACTCGCACCTAACTAAAGACTGAAAAAAAATTAAACCAAGAAATAAAATGAAAGTTTTTCTTTTTTAAATTTCCACACTCTATAAAACAGTATTTAACTTGCATAACTTTTACTAAACATTTGCTTTCTTAATGACTCCACATTGGTATCATCCGACATTAAGAGCCTATATATTATACAGCCCTCTTAAAGAATGCCGAGAAATTATTAAGAAAACATTATTAACTCTCAGGAACTGAGCCAGGCTGAAGTTGTGGTATTAAATTATTGGAACGTTCACAGTCCTATAATTATTTTTCATTCAACAACAAAATTTTTCGTCAGACTGAAGGTCTGGCTATGGGCATTTGCCTAGAAGGCAGCATGTCAACACTTTTGTTAACGGCTTAGAAAATAATTTTTTAATAACAACACAAGCTGTAAAGATAAAATTATGTATTATAGAAGATACGTAGACGATGTAATAGCCCTCATTTAGGGTGACGAAAGGTAAGTGGTAGAATAGCTAATAGCATTAAGTAGGACGCATGAGGATATTCAGTTCACCACAGAAATAGAAACGTAAGCAAGTATTAATTATCTAGAACTCACTATTAAAATAGTAAATGGCAAGCACATTTTTCCGCCAGATGTAGAGAACGTACTTGAAGCCCAAATAACGTAGCATTCAGCTACCATCTGCGAGACTCAATGCACAATGTTACCAGCATCAACCACAACATGAAAATTCTTCACAAAGCTCCTAAAGGTAAATTTTACAAATGTATACCCATAAGAAATTATATGGCAATAATGTTCTTGACGACCAGTTAGACTGCACAGATAACCACTTCTTTAAAGTACCACATGATGTACTGCAGTAACAGATTTCTGGCTTTAACTCCTTTTATTAGGTTACACACATAATATCGTTAAAACTGTACGATGAAATGCAATAGCCTAATTAGCAGTTTTTCTGGTTTTCAAATGTCATGACCCGTAAACCATGAGCTGTCTATCGCGTTGTTCACTTGGCACTTCATGTTACCTTAGAGCTGAACATCACCTTGTTTCACATATCTTAAACCAGATTATGCACATGGTAGATGAACCTTTGATGTTCACCTGTGGGGAGTGAAATAAGACGTCAAGATGGGAGTAGATTCATTTAATTAACTTCTTTATTCCAGCTCTCGGCCGTAGTACATCGGGAAAATCTTGGCGGAGGTGTCCAGTATCGTCTCATGTGAAACAATAGACATCTGGCATTGCTGACATCTCAGAGAGTGGGACTAAGTGTGGCGTCATTCTAATGCCACTGTCAGTAATGTCTCCAGCTGTAACAGTGATGACACTGCAGAGGCGTCCGTGACCTCCCTCTAGCGGGTGGTCTCGTGACTCAGGGCAGGCGGCCCCATCCTATGGTCAAACAGCGGACCCTGTACTGCATTCCGAGATGTCACTCTGGATGTCACAGGCTTGTGGCATAGGCTGTGATACTGAGAAGAGAACAGTTTAGTACACGAATGGCTGAGTACTTCTACACTCCAGACTATGTACATTTAAGGCTTAAGGCATGTACCCTTAACACTTCCGTGGTGGCAAATGAGGAAACGCTCCCGTCCTTTTGGTAGCGTATTACAGCGTTGACTGTTGCTACACAGCAGCCAATTGGCTTTACTTCACATCACCTGCCGTGTTTTGCTTCGTAACGCATAACACTCTTGCCTCCCTGTAGCTGTTGCAACTCACTGTTGCTCTGGCGTATTTTTTGGCTGAATATGGTCGATATGCTACATTGCCCTCCATTTTATCAAGATCCAGTCCCTCAGGTCGACCAAACTAAACTTCCCTTTACACGAAAATTCCTGGCGACTGGCCCTCCTGTTTCACATCTTAGCAATTATTGTAACAATTGGTTTCCTTAACCCTATCACTTAATTTTACACATTTGAGCAGGGCTCCTTGCTATGCTCCTGAACTCAAACATCATGGAACTTACTTCATTACTAGGCTTCGTGCATAACAACTTCTTAATCTCTGTTCCAAACTTAGAAACTAAAATGAATTAATTATTCTTAATACAAACCCCTTGTGTGTTCATCTTCCTTCTTCCGCTTTTATGCTCTGGGCATCCAGTCCACTCGAATCTGAACGACGGCTGGGTCTGAACTCAGTTTTGTGCTTCGTCTTCTACGTACCAAAACAAGGACTGCACTCAGCAGAATAACTCCCGTTGTGGTGGTTGGTATGACGATAGTCAATGTAGTCTCTTTCCGGTACTGATTTTTCCGATATGAATTTACGTGCTGCAAAAAGTTTTCCAGGGAGACTCGTCCCTCCTTCTGGTTCAAAACCGTGTTTATAGACTGCATTAATTGTGGCCATAGAGTTTGATGTAAGCTGGTTAGATTTGCGGCAGGTAGAATTTCCATACAATACAAACGAGGCTGCCAAATATTCGGATGAGCTACCTCTGAATTCGTGGCGGGAAGATGGAAAAGAGGCCCCATTGTTTCACATGCTGCTCCATTTATCTCTAGCGTCTTTGTTGACGTACGCTTTCCCTGCTCGAAAAAAGTAGCCACTACAACAATTTTGTCAAAGGTAGAGTACAACCAATACGCCTCGACCTGCTGAAAGCACAATGCCGGTCCGATAACTTCTTTATTGCCGTCTCTTACCTCATTTTGTCCCATCATTAATTTCACTGTGAAGTAATCCTGCCCTCTCTTATTACCATATTAGGACAGACGATGATTGACCCTCGGTAGTATCTTTCTAACTTGGTTTCCTCCATTTAAACATATCTTCCCTTATCTTTTGCAATTCATAATAGTCGCTGCGTTTTTACTCTTGCAAGTTTCTTCAATATCCCCCAACGGACATAATACACATTAACTATGTAGCGCTCGTAACGTGGTTGTTTTCATACCATTGGTTTAGAAATTTAAGTGTAAACTTTCGCTCCACCAGTTCTCACCGGTACTGCGGCTACATTGAAATTAAAAGGTAAGTTTCTGTGCTCGGGTTCTAAACACAACCCCATCACCGGCAGTATTTACTTGCGAGTTGATCTCTACCACTTGGTATTGCCCCTGATACATTGCAAGAAACTTTTTTGACTTTCTCTTCGGCGTGTACGAAGTTGATAGTATCACCCACTGACCAAACATATACTGTGGCATTATTGCCGTACGTCTCACTGCTTGTTCCTGTCTTTCCAATGCTCGGGCATTGGCCCTCCGTACTCTATTCCAAATTTCCCCTATCACTCTGGCAAATCCCTTAACAGAATCTCCAGTCTTATCTTTCTTCGTTTCAATACGTGGAACAGTGGTGGTATTTAACGTCCATATACTACTTCATATGGCGATAATCCTGTAATCCTATGCTTTTTGAGCTGTAGGCAGAGACGACATATTTCAAATAGACGTCCCAGTTGGTATTATGTGAGTCAACGTGGTATCGAAGCATCTCCTCATTTTCCCTATGTTTTCAGTTCTTCCATTGGCTTGGGATGGAGGGGACTCGTTCTTAACTTCTTCACATTCAGTAACTTACACTATGCCTGAAGACACCTGACGTAATGTTTGTTCCCTTGCTGTTACTATTGTTTCTGGCACTCCAAGCCTCAGTATCCAATTATTCACATGCGCTTGTGTCACTGTTGCTAGCTTCCGGTTTGGCATCGTGACCGTCTCTAAGTATCTCGAAAAATCGGCATAAATCCGCTCTCTGTCCACACTGTACGAAATTCTGCACATACTGGTTTACGTCCATCTGCCTATTCCTCCATCAATGCCTTTCTGCTACTCTTCCGCAACCTCCATAACCAGCTAACATGTAATCATAAGCTTCTTGTACCACTCTATACCCTACCATCGCTGGTACAGCTACGCGTGGTCAAAACTTGGTTTCTCTTCGTACTAACTCATTCTCTGTACAAAACTGTGACTGCTTGAAATACTGCTTACATTCGTCATCTGCTCTTCGTGTAGGCTACCATTTCTTATGCTCACAACCCCCAATATGTAATACTGTTACTTTTCTACGTAAGCCATTCGCATTTCCGTTCTTCTTTCCGGATTTATGTGTCTTCGAAATCTGATTCACTTAGTCTTACTGCCCATCGTAGCAACCTACTAGAAAGGTTGTAACCCCAACAACCGTATTAACGCTGCATGATCTGTTATTACTCTAAACTCTTACCCTACGGATAACATTTGAAATACGTCATTCCATAAATAAGGCTAAACGTCTCTTTCTCCGGTGTGAAATAATTTCTTCATAGAGAATTTAGCTATGTTGATACGGAAGCTGCCGGATGTTCTACGTGATCCATCTCCCGTGACAACAAACAGCCAAGAGTATGGTTTGATGCATCACATGATAAAACAAATTCTCTATTAAAATCCGGAAACAGCAATATATGACTCGATGTTAAAGCTTCTTTAGATCCTCAAAAAGCATGCTATCACTCTTTTGACGACACAAATTTAGCACCCTTATATAACAACTGTGTCAACTATCTGCCAATATCCGCAAATCCTTTTACAAACTGGCGGTAATAATTCGCAACTCCTAGGAACGTCTGCAACTCCTTTACAGATTCTGGCACAGAAAATTCGTGTACAGCTCTATTTAAACTTGGTTCTGCCTTAACTCCACCTTTAATTTGGGAATGACATAGGTATGCTATCTTTTCCATCATAAGATTACTTTTTCTGTATTCAGTGGAATCTTCGCTGCTTTTAATCTTAAGAATACTTCCCTTGACCACTGCTTTTGTTACTCCGTATCACTCCCACAGACTCCCGTCAATGCTGCAGTTGCAATTTCTAATCCGAATGGCATTCTCCTGAATTAGTAGTGTCCCCAGGGTGTTAGAAACGTTTTGTGTCGATCCTGCAGTGCAGCCTCCGTCTGGTGCTAACATGTCTTCAAATTCATTGTTGAAAAATATTTGCATTGCCGACTATTCCTGCCCGATATGGACTACTACTTAATTCTGTTACTTCGTTTATCAGCACTTGAACGATAAATTGCCCCAAAATTTACTGCAAATACCCAGGTATGCTGCATGGTTTGCTGTAGACTGGTGATTCATTTCCCGTTGATATGTGGTGCTGTGTAAAATACTTAGCTGGCATCGGACTTTTTGCAAAAACTAAATTCTTAAATTCCAAAAGTACTTTTTCCATCCGTTCCCTATAGCTTCGCTCTAGATGCTTCACTTTTCCTCGTAATACAGAGTCGACGGCGTCCGGCGATTGTCCATGGCTGAAACCCCTTGTGTGTATCCATATTAGCGATTAAGTACCGCTTTGTTAATCCTGTGTCCTCTGCGGTAACATTACCTATAAAAACTGGCACGTTCTTTTCACCCTTTATTTCTTGTACATGTACAATACCTGCATTGCACGAAATGGACGGAACTCCTCAAACACATGACAGCAGAGGTCACTACAACTTTCACAGACCGTACGGCCAGCAAGGAAGCATTACTCACTCAGCGTTCCGAGCGTCGGTGGAGTGCTCTCCATCGTTCCCAAAAATTTCCGCCGGCCGGACTGGAACCAGTCACGGGCTTATCTGGACCGCGGGCCGACGGTTGCCTGCCAGTAAACTAGGCTATCAAAAACTTCATATAATAATTATGAAAGTGTAATTGTTAACGGAGACTACAAGGTTAAACATTTGCAACTTTATATGACTCAGTCAGTGACGTTAACCTTAATTTCATTTCACCTACTGATGACATACAGAATGAGTTCCTAGCTGCTTTAAAAGCAGTGTTACCTGCCTTGGGGAAGTCTCCGAGACAGTACTGTATCCACTATCAATCAGAACTGGTTCCAGACATGCGTAAAACTCTTCATTGTCCTACGGGATTATCTCCTCTTAGCAACTGGTTGCTCACTACCAGCCAGGCGGTGTGGCCGTGCGGTTCTAGGCCCTTCAGTTTGGAACCGCGTGACCGCTACGGTCGCAGGTTCGAATCCTGCCTCGGGCATGGATGTGTGTGATGTCCTTAGGTTAGTTAGGTTTAAGTAGTTCTAAGTTCTAGGGGACTGATGACCACAGATGTTAAGTCCCATAGTGCTCAGAGCCATTTGAACCATTTTTGCTCACTACCGTTATTCGTTGTTTACTACACCTCTTGTATTACTTCCATAGAAAGTCTACACAACAAATCTCATCGTATGGAAAAAAAATGAAATGTTAGTCACTGAACATGTTCTATATGTTACAGTTTCATAAACAATCAGTTCACTGCCACCTATATCTCACTGTTCATACTTTTACATCCTGCATGAATGTTCTCATGACTATGATACATTTCAGTACACTCATTCCCGTCTATATCTCACTTTAAATGCGTTACTTGGACTTGCCACGTTAACGCCTCTTTAAAAAAGTTAAAAACAACTGTCGAAAGTCGAAATACTGATTGCTCCGTAGTGTTTTATCATACAAGACGAATGTCTCGTGTATACTAACTATTGTAATGGCTCATTCCAAAACTTTTATAAAGGTACTTCCCCCTTTGACAGTTTTTGCGACACAATTACATTTTCATTTCACAACCAGTAAAGAAGACAATCCGTTCGTTTGAAGCTCGATTTTACAGAAGAATGATGAAAATTATGGCTCTGATAAGAAATGAAAAAATTCTTTGCACAAACAATGACGGCACGAGTACTTGAAAATATTAATTAAGACAATGTGACAGAACACATGTTAAAAAACCAGGGAAAAGTATCCATCGTACTAGTGAGAGCCGTAGGGGCCAAAAGTTGTAGAGGAAGGCAGACATCGGAATATCCGCGTCTTGTAAGTGAAATCACTTAGTGCATGTGGAGAGGTTGATACACGAGAGGTAGTCGTAACGAGCTGTATTAAACCATTCAGAAGACAGTGCGAAAACAACCTTCATTATAGAATTATGTACGTGTTGTTGCAGTCTCAGGTTGTAATGAGAGAACTCTGCAGAGTCTATTTCAGTGTTTGTTTATTCTCCTCGCTATATTTTGCGTACGTTCCAACCTCAGCAGCTCCACAGTCGGGTAATTTCTCTTTTTCAGGGCTCTGTTAGTACTTTCTTAGTTATTTCTGACTGCTTTGCTGGTATTTTTCGGATCTCTTTCAAATTTTTTTCACACTATGATATGGCCAGAGACTGTGCTCGTTGTGAGGGGAATTGGCTGCTGGCTGTAAACAGTTTGAAGCTGCATTGCCCACAGTCAACAGGCTTCTAGCTACAGCCCAAAGCTGCTGGGAGACTGGGTCAATCGTGACGAGCCCTGCAACGCCATTGGTTCCGTTGGAGTCCTCTGCTGACCTGGTTGTCATTAAGTATTCCGATACACTATATCTGACGGGTTAAGTTTACCATTCTTAAACCTATTCTCTAAGATAGTGTCCGTATAGCGTCACGTGTCACTACATTTATTCGGAATTCAAACTGATCTTTACTGATCCCGACTTTTGGTAGTTTTTGTAAATACTTCGTGTCAATATTTTACAACCAAGACTTTTTAGACCGATAGTTCGATAATATTCTCATCTGTCAGCAACTGACACATTTGGTATTAGAATTGTTACGTTCATCTTGAAGTCTGAGAGTATTTCTCTGATATACAGGGTGTTTCAAAAATGACCGGTATATTTGAAATGGCAATAAAAACTAAACGAGCAGCGATAGAAATACACCGTTTGTTGCAATATGCTTGGGACAACAGTACATTTTCAGGCAGACAAACTTTCGAAATTACAGTAGTTACAATTGTCAACAACAGATAGCGCTGCGGTCTGGGAAACTCTATAGTACGATATTTTCCACATATCCACTATGCGTAGCAATAATATGGCGTAGTCTCTGAATGAAGTTACCCGAAACCTTTGACAACGTGTCTGGCGGAATGGCTTCACATGCAGATGAGATGTACTGCTTCAGCTGTTCAATTGTTTCTGGATTCTGGCGGTACACCTGGTCTTTCAAATGTCCCCACAGAAAGAAGTCACAGGGGTTCATGTCTGGCGAATAGGGAGGCCAATCCACGCAGCCTCCTGTATGTTTCGGATAGCCCAAAGCAATCACACGATCATCGAAATATTCATTCAGGAAATTAAAGACGTCGGCCGTGCGATGTGGCCGGGCACCATCTTGCATAAACCACGAGGTGTTCGCAGTGTCGTCTAAGGCAGTTTGTACCGCCACAAATTCACGAAGAATGTCCAGATAGCGTGATGCAGTAATCGTTTCGGATCTGAAAAATGGGCCAATGATTCCTTTGGAAGAAATGGCGGCCCAGACCAGTACTTTTTGAGGATGCAGGGACGATGGGACTGCAACATGGGGCTTTTCGGTTCCCCATATGCGCCAGTTCTGTTTATTGACGAAGCCGTCCAGGTAAAAATAAGCTTCGTCAGTAAACCAAATGCTGCCCACATGCATATCGCCGTCATCAATCCTGTGCACTATATCGTTAATGAATGTCTCTCGTGCAGCAATGGTAGCGGCGCTGAGGGGTTGCCGCGTTTGAATTTTGTATGGATAGAGGTGTAAACTCTGGCGCATGAGACGATACGTGGACGTTGGCGTCATTTGGACCGCAGCTGTAACACGGCGAACGGAAACCCGAGGCCGCTGTTGGATCACCTGCTGCACTAGCTGTGCGTTGCCCTCTGTGGTTGCCGTACGCGGTCGCCCTACCTTTCCAGCATGTTCATCCGTCACGTTCCCAGTCCGTTGAAATTTTTCAAACAGATCCTTTATTGTATCGCTTTTCGGTCCTTTGGTTACATTAAACCTCCGTTGAAAACTTCGTCTTGTTGCAAAAACACTGTGTTCTAGGTGGTGGATTTCCAACACCAGAAAAATCCTCTGCTCTAAGGAATAAACCATGTTGTCTACAGCACACTTGCACGTTGTGAACAGCACACGCTTACAGCAGAAAGACGATGTACAGAATGGCGCACCCACAGACTGCGTTGTCTTCTATATCTTTCACATCACTTGCAGCGCCATCTGTTGTTGAAAATTGTAACTACTGTAATTTCGAAAGTTTGTCCGCCTGAAAATGTACTGTTGTCCCAAGCATATTGCAACCAACGGTGTATTTCTATCGCTGCTCGTTTAGTTTTTATTGCCGTTTCAAATATACCGGTCATTTTTGAAACACCCTGTATATCCCGCATACCAGATGGAATAGTTTCGTCATGGTATTTTCTCCCGAGAATCTCAGTACTTTCGACTGCTCAAGCTGTCTGGTTTTGACGTATGTGGTCCAGGGCACTGTGAATTCAGTTCAATATCTTATGTATTATCAAAGGATTTTTTTGTTTATGAGTTAAGCTGCTAACAGTATTAAGCCTTACAGTATGAAAAGTTAACCAAATCGCTGTATTTCCAACAGGAGTTTACATTCACATTAACGAACAATAGATAGCGTAAATAATTTACTAAGCAACGAAGATGGGCTGCTCGTGCAGTGTTTCGGATCATGGGGTGTCGATGCAGTTAACATGTCGTTCAGCAATTCTATCCTGGTCAGAGATTAAGTATGAAGTGTAACGACGCAAAAAATAAACACTGTCGAACTGTGTCCGGGAAATTCACTTTTCAGTTTACAGTACGCATAAGACAGAAAAAAATTTACAACAACTACTGGTTAGTAGGTCCACCCAAATTTTTCTCCCTGATCTTACTTTATAGTGTCCAGTTTGCAATCAGTGAATCTGAAAATTATTTGTGACTATTCTTTAAATCTAACTTCTATTTACAGAAATGAGAGTAAAATTCGTTGGCCTGTTCAACTGGTCAAAACAGGGGCTGCCTTCTCTACGTCTTTCAAATCCAAGTAGCAGACGTTCAAGATACACAGCATCTGTATAGACGTACTTTTCATGCTGCTTGCTGGAGACCCAACCTCCTTCAGAATATTTAGCAACACTGTTACCCGACTTACTCCCTAGAGTGGCAGGGAATTATCCTGTTATATTTAGTTGATATGTTCTCATCATTTTGATTAAATATTGTGATGATTCTCACTTCAAGAATGACATAGAGTTTTTGATTCCTGAAAACTACCTAAACTCTCGTCTTTTAAATGACAAACGAATCTTCATGGACATCACTGGTGCAATGAGGGATCCCCTGCCGACTGTTGTACGTTATTCGGTGGTAAAATATTCACCGTCCAAAGTGAAGGCTTCAGTAGCTGTCGGTTAAAATCTCGCTGGAGACAAATTCTTACGTCATCTATGACAAAGCTACACCTACGCAGATAGACAATCAGTAAAGAAATATTTAGAAAACTTGTCCCGCATGAGATTTCTTGCTACCATGATTCAGTGTCCAGTAGGTGTAAAGGAAAAAATTTGCAGATTTGCTCTCTTGTTAATGACTGCTTTTTCAGCTTTCTCCTTTCTTATGAGTAGAGAATCATAGTATCTCAGCTAAAGCAATGAATAATTTGCTAACTTAATTCCGTTGTGTTTTCCCACACTGCTACATTCCACACTTTCATGGTAGTCGTGTATCGATTCTTCAGTATGATCATGGACCACACATAGAGACAGACGGTTTTTTCAGAAGGGTGTTAGATCTTGCTAACTAGGGACGATTTACGAAGTTCTTGGTTTGTAAACGGAATTTTGCTGACGTTTCGTTTGTGTCATTATATGTTAGGGGTGGTGTTATTGAAAGCATTCTTAAGGAAAGCACTTTTAAGCATGTAATGTCGGAGAGAATGGTATTTACTCATAATGTTAATAGCGTCTGCTGATGATTAAAGAAACGAATCACCTCCAATGAATCTGATTCCTTTTGCAGTAAGCATGATTTATAAAAAAAAAACTAATTTCCTATAATTAAACTGACGAAAGAACATCTTGTCCAAGTTAGTAGTGCTCCACCATTAGTAATCATTTACCTAAAATTATTCTTATCTTCCTGCTGTAATGTACAGACAGTAAGTGTTACAGAAAGCCAGTTCTTGCCTAAACGTATTAATACTCCCTCAGTGTAGTTCAAGTCAAATCATTGTTGCATTACCTGCTAAATTCGGCTACACTCTTGTATCTTATCAGCGAAACAGAAGTTCAGTATTAAGTAAAGTCAACCCCAACAATTAACTTTCTTTATGAACCATACTAGTAATATGTACAACTTTGGTTAATAAGGCCGCCGACCATTTCCCTTTACGTAATTACAGTCTGCTTGATTATTAATAGAACATTGGTTCCTTTCCTTTTTATCTTGATACTACTTCCTTTCGATATAAATCTTTAAGGAAACCAAACTAGCCTGATACTTTCACCATTACACACCGTCATGGTTATAAAATAAAAATCCTTTCATAGGAATAGAGTTATCGGAATATCACTAATTTAGTAATAACCGTTAGTGTTATAAGGTGTTGAAGTAGAATGACTACAGGAGGATACAAAGTAACTTCGATATAATTTCTAGCTGGTGTGATGAATGTCAGTTAGCCAAATGTAGGAAAAAGTAAGTTAAGGCGGATGGGCAGTCTAAAGAAAACCGTAATTTTCAGCTACAGCTTTAGAAGTGTGCTGCATGACACAGTCACGTCGTTTAAATATCTGGGCGTAACGATGCGAAGCGATATGAAATGGAACGAGCATTTGGGGACCTTCTCAGGTTAGGCGATTGGTCGACTTCGGTTTACTGGGAAAATTTTAGAACAGTGTGGCTTATCTGTAAGGGAGACCGCAATAGAACGCTAGTGCGTGCTACACCTGAGTACTGCTCCTCCACTATTTGAAATCCTCACTAGATGGCATAAAACGAAGACATTAAAGCGGATTATTTAGTATAACCTGAGTGCTTCAGTAGTTAGGTTTCTGAATCTCTGCGTATTATTAGACACAGTTCCTGCGTTTTCCTTAGTATGGACAGGGACTGCAAATGTTGTGTGCGGATGCGAACCGACGTGATGACACTTCGCTCTCAGGTTCAGCCTGTGACGGCTTCAGTTACACAGCTTGAGGCTGCAGTGGATGGGCATCACTGTTGTGGGCCGGCCGTGGGGATCCAACAGACGTCGAGCGCGTCGAGTCCTCCGATCGGTCCTCACCGATGGTCAACCCAGTTGCTGCTCGCACTGAGGTTGACCCCTCACCTGTGGTCGAGTCGGAGGTCGCCCTGGGGGGAAGCAGGCGGTGAAAGACTTCCTAGGCGGCCGCACGTAAGGCCTCCCCGGTTTGTCTGACAAACAGGTTCCAGGTGCTGCCTATGGGTGACACTGTCGCAGAGCCAGATGCTGTCGCTGTCCTGTTTCAGAGGAAACCATTTAGACTACAAGATCCGGACAATCTCAGAGGGTGGGATTATTGGTAGTTGGGAGCTCCAACGTTAGGCGCGTTATGGTGCTCCTTAGGGACTTGTGTGACGAGAAGAGAAAGAAAACCAATGTGCACTCCGTGTGGGTATCGGGTGGAGTCATTCCAGATCTGGAAAGGGTCCTCCTGGATGCCACGAAGAGCACAGGGTCCAGCCAACTGCATGTGGTTGGTCACGTCGATAACAATGATGTGTTTTACTTTGGATCAGAAGAGATTCTCTCTGGTTTCAAGCGGCTAACAGAAGTGGTAAAGGCTGCCAGCCTTGCTTGCAAGTGGAAAGCAGAGCTGACCATTTGCACCATAGTCGACAGAACCGATTGCGGACCTCTGGTACAGAACCGAGTGGAGGGTCTGATTCAGAGGCTTAGACGGTCCTGCGACCGTGTGGGCAGCAGATTCCTCAACTTGCGCCAAAGGGTGGTTGGTTTTCGAGTTTCGCTGAATAGGTCAGGGTCTGTGTGGCGTCTACTGGGCGGTTTTTTTTAGGTTAGAGGGTCTCGGGAAAACACAAGAAGGGCTTCAGTCACAAAGGGTGCGGGCTGAACACAGGAAGAACGTAGATAAGTGAACCATTGGTATAACAGTTGTAAAGTCGGAGCTGTGCTGGGAAAGTACCATAGCTCCAAGTGCTAATAGAAAGCACTGATGCTGAAATCGTTATAGGCAATGAAAGCTGGCTGAAGCTCAGCCGAAATTTTTGCGAAGAACCTAACGGTGTTCCGAAAGGTAACCTAAACACGGTTGGCGGTGGCGTGTTTGTTGTTATTAGAAGTAGTTGAGCTTATCCCCAAATTGAAGTAGATACTTCCTGTGAGTTAGTATGGGCAGAGGTAATTGCTGGCAACCAGAATAAAATAATAATAGGATCCTTTTACCGATTCAGATGATACAGTTGCTGGAAGGTTCAAAGGCCGGCCGGTGTGGTTCAAATGGCTCTGAGCACTATGGGACTTAACATCTGTGGTCATCAGTCCCCTATAACTTAGAACTACTTAAACCTAACTAACCTAAGGACATCACACACATCCATGCCCGAGGCAGGATTCGAACCTGCGACCGCAGCAGTCGCGCGGTTCCGGACTGAGCGCCTAGAACCGCTCGCCCACCGTGGCCGGCTCGGCCGTTGTGGCCGAGCTGTTTTAGGCGCTTCAGTCTGGAACCGCGCCACCGCTGCGGTCGCAGGTTCGATCCCTGCCTCAGGCATGGATGTGTGTGATGTCCTTAGGTTAGTTAGGTTTAAGCAGTTCTAAGTTCTAGGGGACTGATGACCTCGGATGTTAAGTCCCATAGTGCTTAGAGCCCTTTCTGAAAGTTTCAAAGAAAACTTGAGTTTGATTTCAAACACGTACACGACTCATACGATAATAGTTGGTGGTGACTTACATTTACCCTCTATAAGTTGGCAAAAATACATGTTTAATTCCGGAGATACGCATAAAACAGCATCCGAAATCGTGCTAAACGCATTCTCTGAAAATTATTTCGAGCAGTTAGTTCATGAGCCCACGCGAATAGTAAACGGTTGTGAAAATACACTTGACCTCTTAGCAACAAATAATCCTAAGTTAATAACGAGCATCAAAACAGGAATTAGTGAACACAGTATTGTCGTAGCGATATTAAATATTGTAATCCACAAATCCTCCAAAAATAATCGAAAAATATACCTATTCAAAAATAGCAAATAAAATTTCACTTGACGCCTTCCTGAGACACAATTTCCACTCATTCCAAATTAATAATATAAGTGCAGATCATATGTGGCTTGAATTGAAAGAAATAGTATCGGCAGCAAATGAGAGATTTATACCAAATAAATTAACAAACGACAGAGCTGATCCGCCTTGGTACACAAAACGGGTTAAAGCAATGTTGCAGAAACAATGAAACCAACATGCCAAACTTAAAAACACTCAAAATCCCCAAGATTGGCGAACCTTTACAGAAGCTCGAAATTTAGAGCGGACTTCAATGCGAGATGCATATAACAGTTTCCACAACGAAACTTTGTCTCGAAACATGTCAGAAAAACCAAAGATATTGTGGTCGTATGTGAAGTATGTTAGCGGCAAGAAACAATCAATGCCTTCTCTGCGTGATAGCAATGGAGATACTATGGAAGACAGTACTGCCAAAACTGAGTTACCAACCGCTACGGTCGCAGGTTCGAATCCTGCCTCGGATATGGATGTGTGTGATGACCTTAGGTTAGTTAGGTTTAAGTATTTCTAAGTTTTAGGGGACTGATGACCTCTGAAGTGAAGTCCCATAGAGCTCAGAGCCATTTGAGCCATTTTTAATTAAATAGCCACGGAGTAGTGATGCAACTTAAATAATTTAATAAAAGCAAGTCTTATGGTCCAGACTGTATACCAGTTAGGTTCCTTTCGAAGTACGCTGATGCATTAGCTCCATACTTACTAAACATGTACATCCGTTCGCTCGACGAAAGAATCGTACTCAAAGACTGGAAAGCTGCACAGGTCACACCAATATTCAAGAAAGGTAGTAGGAGTAATCCACTAAATTACAGGCCCATATCGTTAACGTCGATATGCAGCAGGATTTTTTAAGATATATTGTGTTCAAACATTATGAATTACCTCAAAGAAAACTGTCTATTGACACACAGTCAACATGGGTTTAGGAAACATCGTCCCTGTGAAGCACAACTAGCTCTTTATTCACATGAAGTGTTGAGTGCTATTGACATGGGATTTCAGATCGAATCCGTAATTTTGGATTTCCGGAAGGCTTTTGACACTGTACCACACAATCGACTTGTAGTGACATTGCGTGCTTATGGAATATCGTCTCAGTTATGTGACAGGATTTGTGATTTCCCGTCAGAGAGGCCACAGTTCGTTGTAATTGATGAAAAGCCATCGAGTAAAACAGAAGTGATTTCTGGCGTTCCCCAAGGTTGTATTATAGGCCCTTTGGTGTTCCATATCTATAAAAACGATTTCGGAGACCATCTGAGCAGCCGTCTTAGGTTGTTTGCGGATGACGCTGTCGTTTATCGACTAATATAGTCATCAGAAGATCAAAACAAATTGCAAAACGATTTAGAGAAGATATCTGAGTGGTCTGAAAATTGGAAGTTGATCCTAAATAACGAAAAGTGTGAGGTAATCCATATCAGTGCTAAAAGGTATTCGTTAAACTTCGGTTACACGATAAATCAGTCTAATCTAAAAGCCGTAAATTCAATTAAGTACCTAGGTATTACATTTACGAACAACTTAAATTGGAAGGAACACATAAAATACGTTGTGGAGAAGTCAAACCGAAGACGGCGTTTTATTGGAAGGACACTTGGAAAATGTAACAGATCTACTAAGGCGACTCCCTAAACTACGCTTGTCCGTCCGCTTTTAGAATACTGCTGCGCGATGTGGGTGCCTTACAAGATAGGACTGACGGAGTACATCGAAAAAGTTCAAAGAAGGGCAGCACGTTTTGTACTATCGGGAAATATGGGAGAGATTGTCACAGAAATAATACAGGATTTGGGTGGGACATCATTAAAAGAAAGGCGCTTTTGATTAACTTCTCATGGTTGGGATTCACAGTCATATAATATTTCTTAAAAGACAGCATAGTCGCTGTTGACTGTATAACTGACTTAGCTCCACATGCTGTCAATGCACATGGACTTGTATGTGTGATAGATTATTAGAACGATGGTGACATCGGCAGTTCAGTATATATTTAACAACATATTACGATCTAGTAAGTTTCGTACCCATCGGATCTTGTGGGAATCTCATAGTCAAAAGGCTGCATTTTGACGACGACATGTACTCATGTCAGATAGTTTTATATTCTGACAGAATGTAACTTTTGCAGTGTTACTTGAAAATGGCGATAAGGCCGAAATTGCAATAGTAACAATAAATATTTTATACAGTCAACGGTGATTATGATGTCTTTAAAGAAAAAAGGCGTTTTTCGTTGCGACGGAAACTTCTCACGAAATTCCAATCACCAACTTTCTTCTCCGAATGCGAAAATATTTTGCTGACACCGACCTATATAGGGAGAAACGATCACCACGATAAAATAAGGGAAATCAGAGCTCGTACGGAAAGATATAGGTGTTCGTTCCTTCCGCGCGCTATACGAGATTGAAATAATAGAGACTTGTGAAGGTGTTTCGATGAACCCTCTGCCAGGCTCTTACATGTGATTTGCAGAGTATCCATGTAGATGTAGATGTAGATAGAATTGAGCGGTGGGCTGCTAAATCGGTTACTGATAGGCTTGAATAAGAGATACTTGGTGATCTCAAATGGGAATCCGTAGAGGGAAGGTGACGTTCTGTTCGAGGAACGACAATGAGAAAAATTAAAGAACTGGTATTTGAAGTTGACTACAGAACTATTGTACTGCAGCCAACATACATTTGGCGTAAGGACAACGAAGACAAATGAGGACTCACATGGAGCCACATCGGCAGTAGTTTGCCCCCGCTTTGTTTGCGAGTGGAACAGGAAAGAAAAAGATTAGTAGTGGTACAGGATAGACTCCGCTTGAGGATTATGTGTGTAGATTTAGATGTAGACATAGATTTTGTTGTGCTTAGTTAAGTGTCCTATTAGGTGCTGGCTTCGAATCCCAGTACAATAAAAATCTTCATCCCATGTTATTTCAACTTTACTCATGCGTACAGTTTATTAATTGTACTTTAAACTATACATAAGATCGTTCGTGGTTAATGGTTCGGCATTAAATTTCGAGTGGTAACTTGATTTTAGAAATGTCACTTAAGTAACAAATTTGTTTTACAAGCGTTAAAGGTTGTGTCATCTTTAATAAGGTGTTTTCTTATATTTGCATTAGCGTGATACTGTTTTGCATTAAGACTGATAGCCATCTTGTATAGTCAAACTCCCGTACCCAAAAAGACAGTAGAGGAACCAAAGACAGTTATGGTACATGGATTGCTTACAATTCAAACGAGACTCAATTCAGATCATTCGGACGTTTTCGAGCATATAGTACATGAGGGCTTCTGACGGATTTGTCACGCACCAGATGTGGTCCGAACCCCATTGCTATAGTATCAAGAATATGCACTGCCACCACACAACATGAATAATCTAAAGTTTTACCGGACTGCATCCTCTGTAGAGTGGACGAACGTTGATTCACCTCTCAGTTTACTACTAAGAATTGAAAGCCAGTCGAAACGTAGCGCGCTGTCGGAGTCTGGCGAATGTGATTGGGAATGATTTCCTCTAACCACAACAGCGTCGAGCAGGTAGAAGCCGTAAGGTAGAGCGCGATAGTAGGCTCGAATTGTTTTTTCTGTCTAAAGGAATATTAACGGAGTATGTAAAAATGTGTATAACATTTATACAATTAGAGTTTACAGTGAACTGGGTTTGCGTCCAACAAAGCGAACTATATTTTGGATCTTAGGCAAATATGAGGAGTTCATCATCAAGGAGGATAACTCCACTTTGCACTTTTTCTGCAGGAGATACTACAAACTAATACATAGACGTCTAGTTGATAGAGGGTATTGAATACTTTGCGAGTGATTTTTATGATCCATTAAAACTAAATTTTAGTTAATATTTTGATGTGGGTTAAATAAAAAAGCTGAAATTTGAGAATAAGTTTAGGAGTTGTTAGTTTTTGGTGCACATTTGAGGATTCTTTTATCCCTTTCGATTGCTTTTATCTCTCAGCTACTTTCTTGCTTGTTTAGCATGAACTTATTGCACATTCTCTTCCATTCTTGCACCGTTATTGTGTTAATTAAACGACATAAGATATAACTGAAAGTGGAATGACTGTTCAGAAGAGGTATCGCCATACCGGATGCATTGCAGTATGACAACGCCAGGGAGACATTCAAGTCATCTAATTGGCTGCTGTTGGAGTTAGCAGACAATAAAGCAGAGAATAAAGCATAGAATCAGTCGTTAGAATTTTTTTGCGCATATCATGATTCATATCCATTATAAACATGTTCTAGTCCTTCTTTGAAGGTTGAGAAGATGATAATTAGATTCAACTTGAAAAACACAGGGCGTCCATGAACTATCTTTTCAATTTAAGACTTTAATACCTTTAAAACTGCATTATACCTGAACACATGGTTCTAAAAATGTGATAAGACAACTCATAAAGTCTTGTTCCTCATTCATACACGTCGATGTGGGCACCCATAGTGGCACGGATAAAGTGAGGTCGGAATTCAATTTCTGTCCACGTACGATTACGGGTCTGCATAGTGACATGTTCAAAAGCATTGTGAAGCATGCGTTCAAGTTCTGTAGGTCTCTAACCTCGGTTCTATACACTTGATCTTTTAAAAACGCCACAGGAAAAATTGTAATGGTGTGAAGTCAGGGGATCGTAGCGGCCATCAGATTGGACTATCTCGTCCAATTCACCTATAAGTAATCCTTTCATCTAGAAACTGACGGTCATTTAGGGACCAGGGTGCTGGTGACCCATACTGCAGGTATAAGCCATCAGGTTGCAGGTGTTCCAATTCTGACACAGCAAACTCTTGTGACATATGTAGGTAAACACCACCGTTGGCGACAGACTCAATGAAAAAGAAGGTCTAATGATGCAACTGAGCATCAGTCCACACCAGAGATTGACCTTGAGACTGTCTGTTTCCATTTCACGTGAAATGAGGATATTGTGAGTCCAAAATAGGATATTTATGAGGATTTATTTTGCCCGATACATGAAACGTTGCCTCATCGGAGAAACAAATCTTTTCCAGAAAATCGCTGTTGCTTCAAACTTGCCTAGCATATCCATTGAAGACTGCTCACGTTGAGATTTGTCCGTAGGCTTTAATGACTGAAGCAGCTGCACGTGGTACGGATAATATTGTACAATATTGATTGTCTCATATCCAACTCCCTGGCCGCCGTACGCACCGATTTTGCCGGACTCCTTGGATACGCCTGCATTGCCTTGTACACGTTGCCGTTGCCTTGTACACGTTGACTTCTGAAACAGATAGGCGACCAGCACCCGTTTTATGGAAAACACTTTCTGTTTCCATAAATGACGTATCTGAAGCCCGAGTAGTTGATCGGGACGGTGGTGGCCTTCAATAACGTTTCGAGGCATTTAGATATCGGACGTTGTCTGTATGAAACAGGCATCACATTGAGCTTTCTCCTCTGAACTCCACATTATATAAGGTTTTCAAGTTCGATTTTGCGTCAAAATTGCGTCACATGGAAGGTAAAAACACTTTTTGAGTTATCCTAACACGTTCTGGAAACTATTTTTTAATACCTAGTATCGTTTGAAAATTATGAATTTCTTAAGTTGTAAAGCTAATTTATGGACACTCCGAACTACTGGAGACAGTTGCAATATAAATCTCGTGAAAAATGGAGTTATCTGTCTTTGATAATCCGCTTTTCGAATATTGACAGGCATTTTAATTTGGGTACAGAATTGAAAAATTCTCTGCTGTCATCTCTCATGCCAAATCGCTGTAGCATGTATTTTTTATTTCGGAAATGACAAATTCATTAGAGAACTTTACACATACACAATTCCGTCTTTGACAATTCATTAACAATTAAGGACTGGACTTCCAGTACCAGTTGATGAATCTCGTACTGTCAGCAGGCAGGGACCACAATGGAAAATGCACAGCGAATCCCAGTATCCGCCTCGTCGGAACCATAGAGAGAAGAAAAGTCGTCATCGATAACCCTGCCGTAGGCGTAGTCGTGGTGGAGCGAGCTGAACTTCCGGCCCCTGGCAGGGCAGAGCCATTCGTCTCCGGCCCCGGGAGGCGTGGCCGTTGACATGTGGCAGAGGTTGTCGTAACATTTCCTGCTGGTGCCTCCCGGGGCAGATCAACTATGTGTAGCCCTCGAAGCTGCGCTTGACTGATCGTTAGATATTTCTAGCTACCGTGTAACACATATAGCACCTATCTAGGAGACTCAGTTGAAGTCTATTCAGCCTTATTAATTGGTTCACCGCTGCCGTCGCAGGTCTTCAGCGGATGGCAGTTCTCGGTAATTGCAATTTCTTTGCAGCTTTCACAGGTCAGACCAGGACAGACTATTATTGTAGCATAATCTAAATCTGATGAAATTCCTACCCTCAAGTTCTTTAATATTCGAGTGCCGTCACATAACAACTGTTAACTATCCGACTTTCTGTTCCATTTCAAGATGAGTCCTCGTTATGTATCCAAAGGCCGATTTGAGGGCTCCCCTCTTACGGATGCCGCTTGTACCTACGCACAAGACACCGGCAAACTTTCAAAAATTTTCCAGACGATATTAAAACAAACTGACGACTCACCAAAGTCTGAAAAATTCTACTAATTTAACAGGACTGCGTTTTCTGATGTCTGGATTATCCTTAGTGCAAAGCGGGCATAACAGCTGTCTCTTTCCCTCTTTAGATATAGACTGAGTCTTTGCGACCGCGAGACTGGAACTACGTTTCGTTGAAAATCCATATACGTAATGCATGTTAACAGCTATAATGAAAACTAAACGCATATGTTGTTCCGGGTTAGAATGTAGACAACAATACAAATTACTTACTAAATGTTAAACATAATACACACATCAAAAAATGTTTTGCATCGCCCCAGATCCCAGAACTCCTGAAGATAGACGTTGAGTGTGCATATTGTATCGCAGACACATAGCCTTTGACTGTTCAGAGATGTCACTAAAACCACCCAGAGATGTAAACAACCATGACGGAGGGGGTCCGACAACGGATCAGTTCCAATCATTCCACCAGTAAGGAGGTACACGGTTCGTGTCTTCTGTAGTTCAATCATGCCTAGATGATCAATATTGCGGTTCGATCGCGTCCGCATTGTTACGTTGTGTCAGGAAGGTCTCTCAACAAGAGAAGTGTACAGGCGTCTCCAAGTGAACCAAAACGATGTTGTTCGGACATGGAGGAGATACAGAAAGAGAGGAACTGTCGATGACAGGCCTCGCTCAGGCCACGCAAGGGCTACTTCTGCAGCGGATGACCGCTACCTACAGATTATGACTCGGGGGAACCCTGACAGCAACGCCGCCATGTTGAATAATGATTTTCGTGCAGCCACAGGACCTCGTATTACGACTCAAACTGTGAGCAATATTCGGCATGATGAGCAACTTCACTCCGGACATCCATGGCGAGGTCCATCTTCGCAACCACGACACCATGCAGCACAGTACGGATGGGCCCAACAACAAGCCGAATGGACCACACAGGATTGGCATCACGATCACTTCACCGATGAGTGTCGCATATGCCTTCAACTAGGCAATCGTCGGAGACGTATTTTGAGGCAACAGGCAACCTGGTCAGGCTGAACGCCTTAGACACACTGTCCAGTGAGTGCAGCAAGGTGGAGTTTCCCACCTGTTTTGGGGTGGTATTGTGTGGTGCCGACGTACGCCGCTGGTGGTCATGGTAGGCACGGTAACTGCTGTACGATATGTGAATACCATCCTCCGACCGATAGTGCAACCATATCGGCAGCATATTGGCGAGACATTTGCCTTTGTGGCCGACAATTCGCGCCCACATCGTGCACATCTTGTGAATGACTTCCTTCACGATAACGGCATCGCTCGACTAGAGTGACCAGCATGTTCTCCAGACATGAACCCTATCGAACATGCTTGGAATAGATTGAAAAGGCTGTTTATGGACGACGTGACCCACCAACCATTCTGTCTAAAGGAGTGGGGCAATCTGGACCAACAGTGACTTGATGAACTTGTGGATAGTATGCCACGACGAATACAGGCAGGCACCAATGGAAGAGGACGTGCTACTGGGTATTAAAGTATTAAAGGTGTGTACAGGTATCTGCACCACAACTTCTTATGGTCTTGCTGTATGTTAGTACAACATACCATGCGTGGTTTTCATGAGCCATAAAAGGGAGGAAATGATGTATATGTTGATTTCTGCTTCAATTTTCTGTACAGATACCAGAATTCTCGGAACGGAGGTGATGCAAAACATTTTTTTGATGTGTGTATTAAATTTAGGTTTTATTTCAAAAATGGTTCAAATGGCTCTGAGCACTATGGGACTTAACATCTATGGTCATCAGTCCCCTAGAACTTAGAACTACTTAAACCTAACTAACCTAAGGACAGCACACAACACCCAGCCATCACGAGGCAGAGAAAATCCCTGACCCCGCCGGGAATCGAACCCGGGAGGTTTTATTTCAACAAAATAATTAGGCTCTCAGTGTTACAAAGAAAAAATGGAATCACTCTTGTACAAAAGGAAAATTATGCTCCCGAAAAAAGTGACAACACCAAGAAGGCTTTGCACGACGTAATCTCAAGCTGTCAGTCGTGTATCTACATCTGAAAGATAACGTTTCTTGAAATTTCGCGCCTAAGAGTGGCGCTAGTGGTACCACTATGAGTTTGAAAATCAGGTTGGATTTAAATACACTCTGTAACGGTTGTGAGCGTTAGTTACCTTTTGAGATTGGAAGTGGTGAGTTGATGTTAGTGCAGAATGCCGTTGAGACGACGACGATGCGCGCCCCCTCCTACCATATGTACGAGTCCTCCCTTGTGCATGTTTGTGTGTGTTGTTCTTAGCATAAGTTAGTTAAAGTATTGTTTAAGTCTAGGGAACGTTTACCTAAGCAGTTTGGTCCCTTAGGAATTCACACGCACTACGACAAAGCCTTATCAACACTTCACTGAGTTTGAACGAAGATGTTTAATACGGCTACGAGAAGCTTGATATTTCTCCCGTGACACAGCAGATAGACTTGACAGGAATGTAACCACTGTACATTATTGCTCGCAGCGGTGGTCACAGAATAGTAGCAAGAAGCTCAAAATGATTCAAATGGCTCTGAGCACTATAGGACTTAATATCTGAGGTCATCAGTCCCCTAGACTTAGATCTACTTAAACCTAACTAACCTAAGGACAGCACACACATCCAAGCCCGAGGCAGGATTCGAACCGGCGACCGTAGCAGCAGCACGGATAGCAAGAAGCACGGGCTCCGGACTGCCATGTGGCACTACCGAGAGAGAAGACCGTCGCGTTCGGTCTATGGCTGTGGTGCACCGTACTGCAACTGCAGCATCAATTGGAGCAGCAGGTGGCATCTGACACAGTGAGATGTTACAAACAGCCAGACCTCCTGTACTGAGCATTCCAGTGACCCCAAACCACCATCTTTTGCGACTTTATGGTGTCAGGCGAGAGCTCACTGGAGGGAGGAGTGAAATCCTGTTGTATTTCCTGATGATAGCCATTCCCGTCATGTTGCCATTGATGGTCGGATGTTGGTTAGAAAGAGTCCAGTTGAGGGACTGCAACCAACCTGTCTGTGTGCTAGACGCACTGGACCCACATATGGTCTGGGGTGTGGTTTGTTATGGCAGACAGAGAACTCTCGTGGTTCTACCACGCACCCTGAATACAAATTTGTATGTCAGTTTGGTGATTCGACCTGTTCTGTTACCATTCATGAACTGTATTACAGGGCATCTTTTCCAACAGGGTAACACTCGCCCACATACTGCTGTTCAACATGCTGTACAAAGTGTCGTCATGTTGCCTTGGAATGCTCGATTACCAAATATGGCTCAAATTGTGCACGTATACGACATCATCCAACGACAACCCCAGAGTCATCTACTACCAGCATTAACCGTCCTTGTATTGACCTACAAAGTGCAACGGGCATGGAACTCCATCCGATAAACTGACATACGACACCTGTAAGCAATGAATTGCATGCGTTTCACATTTGCAATGGCATTCCTCAGGCTCACATTAATCTATGATCTTGCAGCTTTAATCACTTGAATATGTTACGTAGACAAAATGTATTCCCGAAATTTCAGTACTCTAAATTACTTGTTTCTTGGTGTTTCAATTTTTTTCCGTCGGTGTATTTATGTAATGCAGTTAGTCGGAAGGCCCTGGCTGCCAATGGGAGGAAGCGGAAATGAAATTTTACTTAGTTTTAAGATAAGAAAATTAGAAAACTGCCCAGTAACTTTCATTGAAAGTTACAGTAACGGTAATTCTTATATTTTCAGTTTCCTGGAGTAAAAATATAGGCTATTACTTACCGTGTAAGAAATACAACAGAATTAGAAGCTGTTAACCATAACAACGATGTCCAAAAAATCATGTATTTATGGTGGTCTTATTTTGAAATTGAACAAAATATAAATTGTTGATATGTGGGGAAACTTCAGTAGCTGTAAGCATTCTTAGTTACAGTACCTCCAACGTACGTCGGTACAGACAATTTGATACAGTGCGCAATTTTGGCTGTGCTACTTAACGTGAGCTGTACAAATGTGTTACTTCCAATCTGAGCACTTCGTAGTGGTTATGATGTCTCAATTTGTTGACAGAATTTTTGTCTGGCACGTTTGGAGCCTCGATCTCTGCCACTGCAGCATAGTGTTCAAGAATTTCCTGTTTGAACTCGTATTCTTCTACCAATGGTGACTTATTGTTCAGTTCATGGCAGCATTTCCGAAGTTTCAATGTAAGTAGTGACGAGGGGCCTAGCTGTTTACCAACAAGTATGTTTCTCTTATAAAGATTACTTGTTTTCAACGCTGGATTGATACCCTGAGAAATGGAATTACCTCCAATATTGTTGCATTGGATAATTCGGCTGTGACTGGTTTTCATCTTGCATGTGAAGGGTGCAGTAAGCTGACCGATGTGTCTACTGCTCCCTTAGTTGCATTGTGGTCCACTATAATTTTTGGTGTGTTGTCCTGTTAGTTAGTTATGTTATCCTTTTGCTTTGTGCTCATCAAGACAACATGTTTGTGTGCTGATATGGAACTTACTGCTAGATTAAAACCTTGTGCCGTACGGAGACACGAGCTCGGGACCTTTACCTCTCACGCGCAAGTGCTCTACCAGCTGAGTTACCGAAGAACGTCTCACAACCCGTCCTCACAGCTTGACTTCCACCCGATGATAGTTTTAATCCACCAGGATGTTTCATGTTTGTTCTTTCTTATTAAATAAGGTTCGACTGTGGTTTACTTAGTAAAGCAGAAATGTCATAGCTTGAAATGTTTTTTGTGGAGTTAAAGCTACTATTTTCTCACAGTTCCCAGGATTGTAAAATGTTTCCTGCGTAGTCTTTTATCCAATGCCTAAGATGTGAATTAATGTCAAACGTCACATTTTATGATTTCAGCCTATTTGTACGGTCCAGTTCAACCCGTGTGCCTTTTTTTCCTTATGTTTATCTTCGGGTAACTCCTGTACAGATTTATGTCTTCGTAGCATAAGAAATATTTCTACTCCATGTATTCAACCGTACTCGGTATGTTGTTTCAGTGAACAACATCAGTGGAAAGTCACGGTTACTCATCTACTGTTCCGTTTTTGACAAGATTTTATAATGTTTCGAGATTATTGCCACCTAATTTTCGCACAACATTCTTGTACATACCGACTTGTCATTTCCCTGTCGTGTTCTTCGATCAGACTTGTCATCTATTCGTAACACACATGAAATGAGACGTAACTGTTTCCACGGCATTACGCCAGGGGAGATGGATCTCCTTGTTTTCGGATCCCAATGACCGTTTGTTGATTCACTACGCGAATTATACGTGCCAACCGGTAATAAAAAACAGTACAGGCTTCAAGAATAATTTCATCTAATTCTTCCAAGCTGTCAGCATAAACTTTATGGAACTCAACATCAGATATTTCCCTAGCAATACTCTAAATATTACAGTTCATAATCGCTTCAAAGAACAATTTCCTACCTCCTACTCTGGGTATATCATATCTCATGACTTTTTCACTGGATGATCTCCCAGGTTGTTGAATAGTTGAAAAAAGAGGAAAAAGGAAAAAGAAAAGAAAAGGGGAACTTCGTGTTTAAGATTCCATCGCAACGAGCTCATTAGCCGTGGAACATAAGTTGGGGTTACGGAAGGATGAGAAAGGAAATCGTTTGTGTCCTTTCAAAGGAGCCATCCCAGAAATTTCCAAAGCGCTTTAGGAAAATCACGGAAATTTAGATCTGTGTGACCGAACGGGTATTTGAACCGATGCCCTCCTAAATGCGAGTAAAGTGTACTGACCACAGCGCACATCCGTCACGGATGTAGCTCCACCCTCCGCATGATGTTTTTGTCGTTCAACTGAAACACTTTTAGCGTCTGGAATTTGCCATGTATGGTGCCAATGCCCGAAAAATTTTGTGATTCAGTTGTAGTATGAATACTGACGTCACGGATGTGATTTTCTTCTTCAGAAATATTCCCCCTCACCGTTAGATGAACTTACTGATGCTTCCAAGTGCTCGTCGGAAAGAAATCGTTTTATCGTCAAAACCACACAAAAATTTCTACGTTAGGTACGTTAATTGCACCTACACCAAAAAGGATTACCCACAGCAATAGTTCTTTGATAAGTTGAATGTAAAAAGCGACCTGCATTGTTGAGTAATATTACACATTCCAGCAATTTGGAAACAAAGACTGCAGTGACATAAAATATTCATTATGCATCCGTCTGAGGCACGTAGAAATAAAATTTTACCATCGATAATTGTACATGTGGGGAATTTTTTTAACGCTTGCAGCATTTACATTGACGGAAAAAGAGATTGCAAAACAAAAAAATAATTAATGGAAAGTAATGAAATTTCGAAAATACATTCGTCTAGATAATATGTTTAAGTGATTAGAATTGCAAGATCAGAAGGTAACTAAGCGCGAGACAAGCCATTGCAAATATGACATACTGGCTCACAAACAACTGGTGTAACCGCCAGAATGTTTAATTCAAGCATACAAATGTGCATGGATTGTATTGTAAAGGTGTGGGAGGGAGTTCCAATAACTTTTGCGCAGATAGGTCAATACAGGGAGTGTTAACGCTGTTTGTGGATGACGCTGGGGTTTTCGTCCGATGATGTCCTATATGTGCTCGATTGGAGACAGATCTGGTGATCGAGAAGACCAAGGCAACTTATCGAAACTCTGTGAAGCATGTTGGGTTATGACAACGGTGTGTGGCCGAGCGTTATCCTGCCGGAAAACACGCGCTTGAACGCTGTTCATGAATTGCAGCAGAACAGGACAAATTGACAGACTGACGTAATAATTTGTGGTCAGGATACATGAGAGAATTACGAGAGTGCTCCGGCTGCCATATAGAATCGCATACCAGACCATGACTCACAATGTGGGTCCAGTATGTCTAGCACACAGGCAGGCTTAATGCAGTCCCTCAACTGGACTCCTTGTAACAAACACACGACCATCAATGGCAACGAGGGAGAACCGACATTCGTCAGAAACTACAACATACCTCTACCCTGCCTTCCAGTGAGCTTTCGCTGAAACCAATGAGGTCGCAAATGGCAGTGGTTTGGGGCAGTGGAATACATGCTACAAATCGTCTGGATCGGAGAAGCCCTTGAAGTAATCAGTTTGTAACATTTCTTTGTGCCACTGTGATGCCAACTGCTGCTCATATTGCCGCTGCAGATGCAGTGCGGTGCTCCACAGCCGAACGCCAAACGCGATGGTCTTCCCTCTCGATAGTGCCACGAGGCCGTGCGGAGCCCGGTTTTCTTGTGACCCTACTTCTCATGAACAACGCTGCCATCATTCATGTTCTGCGGCTACATTCCTGCCATCTGTAGTATTGCAAAAGAAAAGTCCAGCTTCTAGTAGCCTTATTACACGTCCTTGTTCAAATTCAGTGAGTTGTTGATAATGGCGTGTTTGTTGCCTTGAAGGTATTCTTGACTAACATAACGTAGCACATCCTGTCTCAAATGTAACTAATGCTCAAACGTGTTACAGCGTGTATTTAAAGCAAACCTGATCTGCATCTTCATAGTGGCGTTACTTGGGCCACTCTTAGTTGACCGGCACTAAATATGAATATACATTATCTTTTAGATGTAGGAACACACTTATCAACTTTCGTTTATGCCGCATGACTCCTTCTTCGTGTTGCAACATCCTTTCCGTCGGTGAATATCCAAAGGACACAAGTATAACCAATTAAGCTAAACAATATTTTTGATTTGAGTCATTAATTATGTAAAACGTATAGGAAAACGAAGTCAGTACGTTTCCACGGCTTACGTTTCAATATAGGAATGTTGTGGAAGAACTGACTCTTTTCTGGTTCATTCTGACCCAAAGAGAATAGCAGAGTTAATATTGTGTCACACTTCTGCTATTTCTGCATACACTTTTTAAGAAGTGTGTACTAAGTAATATATGCGACATTTCATATGTTACGGGATTCCATGTGCTTTTGTGCAAAGAGATAGCGGAAAGGAGACATTTATATAAAATTATTGTTGTCTCGTATTGGGATTTAGATACACAATTGCAAATGCATATGAACATGTAGAAGTCCTGTTACAATTCTACCTACGTACATTGAACTGAATGGAGACGAAGAATTAGATTCCTCATTCTGTTGCTGAACGTTCTCCAGGAATAATTTAAGGTTAAATCAGCTATTCCTAAAATTATTTGGAACGCAATTAAGTAGTGGGAATTACGATACCATGTTATACAACCATCATAAATTAGATATCAGTGCACCAATACAATACAAATGATACTTATCGCGCCGCCCGGTTAGCCGAACGGCTCTAGGCACTACAGTATGCAGCCGCGCGACCGCTACGGTCACAGATTCGAATCCTGCCTCGGGCATGGATGTGTGTGATGTACTTAGGTTAGTTAGGCTTAAGTAGTTCTAAATTCTAGGGGACTCATGTCCTCAGAAGTTAAGTCCCATAGTGCTCAGAGCCATTTGAGCCATTTGATACTTATCGCATGTGTGGAAGTACACATGGACCCGAACTGCCGCTACACTAGACTGGTCCTAATTATGCACATGTCGAAGTTCTTGCAAATTAAAAAAAATCCGTAAGTAAGTAAGTACCAGAACTTGGATATTACAGATCCTAGACGACGCCGGCCGAAGTGGCCGAGCGGTTCTAGGTGCTACAGTCTGGAACCGCTGGACCGCTACTGTCGCAGGTTCGAATGCTGCCACGGGCATGGATGTGTGTGATGTCCTTAGATTAGTTACGTTTAAGTAGTTCTAAGCTCTAGGGGACTCATGACCTCAGATGTTAAGTTCCATACTGCTCAGAGCCATTCTAGACGACTGATAACCGCGGTAGGCTGGAACAGAAGCGATTGCTTTGACTCACAAGACAGTCTATGTTCGCCAAAATCACCTTCATCAGTGACAGCTTCTTCTACATGAAAGCGATTATAAGCGGAGTATTTATCTACACTGTTTATGACTTTTGATTGCTAACCCATAAGATTTTCTGAAGAATTAAAACAATGAACAGAGTGATTAGCTTAATCCACCTGTAGGGTAAAGGAGTAACAAAATTAGTTCTCCGATACTAAGGAATCATTTACAATTTTAAAAAACCTAATTCATAAAACTGTCTGTATGTTGAAATATAGACCTTACCATCTTATTTGAATTTCTTCTTCTAATGAATAAACTGAAAAAAGCTGTTATTCCTGTAAGTTTTGTTTATTTTTAAGATAATATAAATCTTCTGTGTATTTTAAACAAAAATTACACGCTTTTCGAGAAATGTTCTTGAAGTGTGGAGCCCCTAAAACAGTAATTATTGCTACTGTAGTATGCTACCTTTTTCCTAAAAGCCAACTGAAACATCATCGTGGTGTTCTGCAGAGAAACTCCACACGATATTAAATACCTTGTTTTCTCATTGATAAATCTAAGAGTTCCGTGTGAGGTGCTAACACGGTCAAAAGTATCGGAACTACCTAAATTTCATTCCGTCTGATTTTTATGCAACCGACAAAGCTTAACTGTCTTGCAGACCCTCTAAGCTCTTTTCGGTTCAGTCGGCTGACTATACTAGAAGAGATCCTAGAGAACTTTGCTATGTATTGAAAATAGTCCAGTAGTCAATTAATACCACGATAGGGAAAATATCAGAAAACTCGTCGTTAGAGATGACACAGTTTTAACACTTATAAACTCAAATTTAATAAAATAAAATACACCTCAACATGCATATTTCAACTTGAAATGAAGTGACGAAATTTTTGTATGGGACCAGGACCTAGGACCCCTACCCAGCAACTGGTCTCACCGTTAACTACCCCCATAAGACGTTAAATGTGGTTTCAGTCACAAATAACCAAGTTAGAATGTGTCTAAAACACAAATAATACAGCCTAATGTTTTGTGTTAGACACGGATTCGAACCCAGCACCTAATAAACTGTTAACTAAGCACTATCAAATGTTCCATATCAAAATTTTTCAACAGTAACCAGATGACTGACACTGAAATGAGTAGACAAAATTGTTCTGTTTCACAGGTTCACGTGAAGAATCTGTCGCCCATGTTTTCTAGTCACGAACTAATGTTAAATATCTGTTTGTTTTACCAGTAGAGAGATGCGAATGTGTTTGAATCTTAAATAACTTTATGTATAGTTCTGTGGTGACTGTGAGTGGAACCACGACATATCGTCGTTGTTGTCACCTAATCAATTTCTATTTCACTATTGGTAAGTTGTGGCATTTATAAAACTGAAATGGTATGATAAAGAGTTTGGTGTCTGACCAGGAGTCGAAACTGGCTCCAGTTGTTATTGCTAACAACCTATGGAGGCACATCCACCTAATAATTACTTTTCACTTTTAGGTTGGTGAGCACATGAAATATGACTTGAGGAAACGAGCTGGTGGTAATTTTTGTGACGGACGAGGACACGCGCCTGCCTTTCATGGAGACCTAAGGATTCTTGAACCTTTGCGTGACAGCTAAACTAATCTTGTAGTGGTCAAATCCCGCCAAAGGTGTGATCTAAGTTCGCACTAGTCCAGCACTAATATTTTCAACATGTCAAGTACAACAAGAAATGAGTGCCATCTGGCTTCACACTATGACTGATTCATTAGAAAATAAAAATTTCTGTTGTAAAGAAGTTAACTGGCGCTAGAGGTTTTTCTTGCCACGACTTTCACCCCTGTCATGTCTCAACCTATACCAACTCCTCTCTGGTCAGCAGCCACGAACGTTACGTCTATTTTGGGTTTGGAAACACAGTGCAAATCTGTGTTCAGCTGGTGTTACCTGAAGTGATGAGTGTCTGTTCATGTTTATGAAAAATTATTGTCGAAACTGTGAATCGAAAACAGCACAAGTGTCAATGTTTTTATAATTAGAACTGCTGTTATTGGAATATGTATAACATGTTTGACAAGGCAAAGAAATATGTCTGGGATCCTCTTTGGGTTTTCAATCCACGGTTGTGCAGCTGACCTGGGAGCAAAGTGGCGCAGGAAGGGCATAACGGAGTGGAAAGGCAACAATCGCAAGCAAAATAACCTGTTGTGTCATGTCTGTCGACGCAAATATTTTTTGAGTGCTAAAACTGGACGTAACCGAGTGACAGTGTGGCAACAAAATTTAGTCGTAAAATCGTCTCTAGGAACTGCGGTCTTTCGAAAGCAATATTATCCAGCATTAATATAAGATGGAATTTGGAGCCAATGTAGCACTGTAAATCAATTCCACCTTGCTGGAGACCTGGAGATGTGAAAAGAGTAGCCAATTATCTTTCTTTTGGGCGGCCAAGTGGTTCTAGGCGCTTCAGTCTGGAACCGCGCGACTCCTACGGTCGCAGGTCAGAATCTTGCCTTAGGCAAGGATGTGTGTGATGTCCTGTTATAGGATAACTGGAGCCCCACCGCTCGTGTCATGGTGAAGACGTGCTGATACACGCAGCCCAGGGAACGCGACGCCGCGCTTGGTCAGTGCCTGCGCAGGCGGTAGGAGGTTAGTGGCACGAGGCCTGGCCCAGCGCACCTCCTGCAGACCCTGTGGCTCGTGACGACGCCGGGAGTCGCCGGTGAAGCAGCGGGCAGTGCCCTCCGCCGGCCGGTCCTCGGGGACTGCGTCACTGATGACGATGACGTGACAGCGACCGAATGCCCATTCGGTCGAACCCAATGCCGACGCCCACCTCTGATGCCCTTAAATAGTACAGGCCACTGCTGAATCCGCCAGTTACACAGCGGCGTGTTTATTAGAAGGTTCTCGAAGAATTGGCTAACGCAACGGCGCCACACGCGGTCCGCGTCTTCGTAATTCTGCTAATGCTGCGTTCTGATGGCTGCCGCGCACGTACACACATACCAACGCTCGTTGCAAAACTGTGTCACCTGCATAACGTGCTGGCCGGCTTTCATCCGCCGTTTGCCATGAGGCTGGCGCATCGCACACTGAAACACGCTAAATCACAATTCTGCACCGTATTTCCTAAAAATAACCCCTTGTCCTTTACAGTTCTTAGTTTTGTTAGATTTAATTAGTTCTAAGTTCTAGGGGACTGATGGCCTCAGATGTTAAGTCTCATAGTGCTCAGAGCCATTTGAGCCAATTATCTTTCTGTAATCTACAGCTACAGCATCACAACAGCTACAATAAACAAGGCCAGCCTTTCTTTTAAATGTAAGTGAAGAGAAGTTTAAAGGATATTACACTCATAAACCTCTTGCATAATAACTGAGTAGGTTCAGTTAATTTAAAAGTATATGTTAAATTCACTATCCCAAAGTCACAAACTGAATCCAAATTAACTTGTCACATTTGAGTAAACCTAAACAGTGAAAAGACCTCATAAAATAATTTCAGTGTCACGACAATGAAAGAGTGTCATAAGTCATTTTAGCTGTAGACAGCCTTAACTTTAATTGTGTGGGTTTAAAATTTTGTGGCCGCAATGCTATTTCAATTAATGCTTCAGATTTTGAAAATACTTTCACTTAATTTTCAGTTATTTAATTTTCATTAATATTTAACTGCAAAATTGAAAGGTAGTGGCCATTCAGGTACATCAAAATCTTATATCACGCACCCACTTGATTCCAAGTAGAACATAAAAAATTTATTGTAATAACGTGAATTTATTTCAGTACTAGTTAGTTACCTTTGAAAATATGAACTTAAATTGCTCCTTCAAAGCTGGCGGCCATAAATCTTCTTAGAATTTGTATATTTTTCAAAGGGCTTGTAGTACAGTAAGATTATACCAGTCTACAATCCGTTTGCTACCGTGTGAGGATAAAACGACAAGGCAGTCAGTGAAGGGCTTATTCTGTGTCATATACATTGTTCCATGCCAAAAGTATTGCACATAGAACCCCTCTCGTCCCATCGCGCGTTGGATAGAAGCCTAAGAGAAAAATAGCTCCTAAAACTAAAAGTATTCCGTTTGCTCACACGTAGTCTAATCGGTAGTTAAATATAGTTAGAGTTAGCAAAATTTTAACAGTTATGTACTACAGATTAAACAGCAGTGCTTGGCTGAGCGAACAAAAGGCTTTCATTTTCTCGAAATAGAGGTTCGCGAGTTACAAGTTTTTTGTGACAATACGCGAGGCAGTGGCCGTAAAAACAGAGCGAAACCGTGGGCTGTTTTCTCATGACTCCATAGGCGTTGAAGCATCTTCTTTCCAGGAAATTAAAATGTTATTCTGCATCATATTAAAATCATAGAAAGCAAACATAGTGATTACAATAAGCAAGAACTGTCAGTTTCGTATTAAAAAAGAAATACAATCTAAGACGAAAAAGAACTACCGGGAAGCAGTTATGCAAATTCGTTACAAATTCATATTCATTCAGGTATCGCTATAAAACACGAAACTGAAAACCTTGGAGGCGCTGATGGGTGAATACGTGACGCTATAGCGCAGTTTCACCGCGCAGCGTGCAAGTATAGTAAACGAGTGACATGTAAATACCAGGGCATAAAGTTCTTGCAAATTTCGTCCCATGTACTCAGTTGGATAGTACTATACAGAATGTCGGAATCTGAGAGAGGACACCTATTTAAGCTCGAAGAAGCCGGTTGGGGTAATAGGCGAATCGTTCACATTTGAATAGGAGCGATGTCACTATTCAACAACGTTGCCAGGAATGGATGAACCATGCAAAACACAGCATCAAGAAGGAAACGGTCTACCTAGAGAGAAGACAGAGTGAGACGACCGAGCAATCTTCAGAGAGGCACTCAGAACCTCAGACTAATCATTACCATCGATCCGATTTGCAACTGTTGCTTCAGTGACCACAAGGATCATTTATAGGCGGCTCACAGAAAGGAGACTGAGCTCACGGCCCCCCTTCAGACGATTACCATCAACTTCCGTACGCCAACAAACGCGTTTGCAGTGGTGCCGGGTTGGCAACATCTCTGAACCTGTAGCTATCTATAGATGTGGAATACAAAAACTGCCTGAGAATTGAATAACTTAGTTAATGGAACAGAGTGAAATGAACCAACGACCGACGATATAAAGGTATACCCTTTTCTGCTGCAAATGAATCTAAATTTTCTGTGATAAGCATACGACTAAAGTCTTATTAAATGAAAAAAAGTATATGCGTAATGTGATCTTGCCAAAAATGTCATGCGTTAGTAAGAAGTTAAATACTTTTAACCTCGATACAGTCTTTGTCTACGTGAGGTCCTGCTTTATAGTCCAGAAAAATTTGGCGTTGATGCGAAAATGTACAAAGTTGGCACTGAGAGTAGATCCAAAAAGATACTCAGTTAAGACATTATGTAATTCCACACAATAATCAATGAAATATTGTATTCTCAATAAACTGAAAATTATGTCGCAATAATCTGGGAAATATAAGTTGTAATAATGGCGCAATGTCGCAGTTTCTCAAATTTTCATCTTCAAACCAAGGTTAATAACGCTAGAGAGCTAGTTGATCTAAGGTTAAAAAATTTAGATTTTCTTACTGATTTTCAAACTGCAATCTTATAGCTCAGTAGAAGAAGAGGTAATAGTTGAAAAATTACCAGTGTCTGTAGGAAGCTTCGAACGAGCACATAATGCACCTCCCTCTTCAGATCCGGCCGCATTCCCATTTATATAGCTAGCTGCCCTACCTGCAGTACGCTGTAGTTACTGTACTGATTCATAACAGAGATAATTCTTAACTAAGATACGAGATAAGTGGTCTATTCTGCGTGGAATTATCTTGCCCAAATTAAATCATAAATTTGAGAAACCAGTATTACAGCTGAAGTGAGAATCATTCGTATTATTTCTTAGAAATGACAAGTAAATATCGATTAAAATTACCAGGATAATTGTGAACCACTCTAAGAAGTAAATCGACATTCACATAATTACCAAACGTGTTCTACAATATTGCCAATTTTCCATTATGCCTTCGGCATTAAGAACACTGTTGCTCAGTCGTGTTTCTTGAGCTATCTGTCACTTGGGAAGATCACGCTGCGAAGATGCAGCGGTGCCGGCTTCCATCACATTGTTAGACAGCCGAAATACATAACGAATAGGCCCAGAGTGTATAATTCACGTTCCTGTAAATATGATTTCGGTCTAAAGCATAGTTACAAATAATATCCAGTGCGTCGAATGCAACTAGAATATCAAAGATAAAGAGCAGGGGAAATGGCCATCGTCTTCAGTAGCTGTCAGCTATTTTAGTTTCTGTGCCTTATGAATATAAAACATTAAAAAGCTTAATTCTTTGGAAGCGATTTTTAAGACAATTGTATTAGATGATATTATGATGATGCAATAAATCAAACGTTTCGAGAACAAGCCAAATTTATTGCTTCCGGTAGGGTTCCCATGTTCTAATTGCTCCAAAATGCCCAAATAAACACCAGATACGTGTTGTTTGATACTTACTGTGGTAGCTCAAGGTCATGATGGAGAATGCCCTCAACTACCGTCATGGCAATCCCACTGCTGTGCAGCGTGCGCTTTCACTACTCGTCGTGATTATGCCATTACAGACTAAATTTATCGGTGGACCAGGATCAGTTCCAGGTTCCCAACTGGTAATGTTAAAACGGGAAGGTGCACTGCTTCCAGTCTCCACATAACCCCCTATTAGCTCCCAGGAATTTCATTCCATGGTTTCAGCAAGTATATTGTTTCTAAAAGAGAGACAAATACAGAAAATTAAATAGTGCACAAACCTCAGCAAATAAAACACATTAGCTCTCTTAAACAATAACATTTAATCTTACAATAAGAAGCCTAATATTTTCATGGCAGTCCCGAGGGATGCAGGACATGATGATAGTGTAGCATATTAGTTTCTCAAGACAGATTTTTTGGATCTAAAGAAATTGGGTGAACTACGCTTCCGGTGCGGAAGTACTGCACTAACTTCTTGTTACATTCGCAGCTGTGGAATTACATCAGTAGTTTCCAGAAACTGTAACTTGCCTTTGCTTTCCGATGAAATTGCAGGGTATTAGTTGGGGGTTATGTGGAGACTAAAAGTGGTGCACGTGTCTAGTATAGTAGTACCAATCTGGAACTTACGTGAGGCAGCGCGACAGCTACAGAAATGACAATGGTGTAGAAGTGCTGAAAGAAAACAGAAGGAAGATTGGAATTGAACATCTCGTCGATGACGCAGTCATTAAAGACGAAACACAAGAACAGATTATGAAAGCACCCAGAAGAAGATCGGTTGCACCCTTTTCAAAGGAACCATTCCAGCATTTGCCAGGAGAGATTTAGGGAAATCACGAGAACTTATAACTCGTTTATCCTCGATTCGTGGGTCAATGCGAGACTGATGAGCATTATCTAAATTACTTGTTTAGTACCAAACCGGAAGGACGTCCGGGTATGTTGACAAATATTTCCTCTAGCGACATTATTGCGTCACATAGTCGGATTAAATGCTGCATAGCATGGGGACTGCCATAACGACAGTAGTGGCTTGCGGACACTCTCTGCATTGCAACCTTCAGGTATCAAAGTAATTGTTTAAAACCACTTGAGGAGATCCTCAGTAAAGCATATTTGGCGTTTGTTGGCAGTATTGGTCACATTTAAAGACGGTAATCCTTACGGAAGCACTGAATTCAGTTTGATCTCTAAATGTTTAATTCATTTCATCAGCCTCATATTATCTAAAACAGTAGCATTACCAGTTTTCAATTTTTCAGTTTTTTTTAAGGAAGATTTCACGGTTGAGTTCTTTAGTCCCCATGTCAATTTGTCTTTCTCGTTTTGCTCTATTCATATGACCGCTATTTTCTTTAGTTAAGAAAGGGACAATGACCAACATTGTTAGGACATAAGTAAATATGCGCAGGGGCTGTCTTGGAAGCGTTATTAATCCCTTCGAACAGTCTCCAACATGAGATAGAATTGCAGTCAGCATTGTCTACTGAGCAAGTTTAGGTCGCTGGGACCGTAGCATTTAACATAACGTAAGGTAACACGTAGTAATTACTTTCGACAATTCTCATATCAATGTTCTTGTAGCCTAGAGACATAGGTAGTGAGAGAGAACCAGAGAATAAACTACGGGGAAATGCATCACCTGCGAGAAGATGCATAGAAATTCTGTCCCGTGCTTGCGTGGTTTCTTTTTCTCTTAAGTGGTATGAAAATTTAGAGGCTCATTTATTAAGTTATTTTTGTACATAGTGATAAAGCGTCACCAACAGTAATGTTGTAATCGTTTCAAAGAGATGATAATTTTCGTTCCCTTTGTTCTAGAGACTGAATTACAGATTTGCATGAGGATGACATATTCAAGACATTAATATCAGCGTCTGTTGTTCCATGCTCCTCATTCTTATCACAACAGCTTCTTATTTCTTGTTATCAAAAGCTGGAGTAGAACTTAAACTGCACTCATTCTCGTATACGATTTTTTAAAGAACTTTAGAGTCCTATTTTTCGATTGTTGTGCAAGATTTACTCGCACAGTTTGCTCTTCAGATTTGAAACTTATCCGCAGGATACGAAATTTCTTTGTAGGTCTTCCTATTGGTATAAGTTCAATTTTTTCATTCGTGTTATTATGTCTACGTATTGTTGTGAATGAAAGCATTCCTCACGAAAATTCCGCGAAAGAGCTTTTCAGCTTGCAGTATGCTTAAGAGGAAAAAACAATAATAGCTATGATAGCTACTGAAGTCAAAGGTCATCCATCTATTTTCCCTTGCTCACTATCTATGATGTACCAGTTGATGTCGCGACATCTGGATATTATTCGCAACTACTCTTTAGTCGCAAATCACAGTCACAGAAATGCGGATAAAGGTCATTGGGCTGTATTGTGTTTTGGATACCTATAAACGTGGTGGTAGCCAGTCCCACAACGTCTTTGCCATGCAGGCTTCCCAAATGCTAACCAGCTCAAGAAACGCAGCGGCTCAGCAATCGTATTCTTTCTGTTTCTAATCTAATCGAGAATTGACAACATTTTAGAATATATTTCACAACTATGTGATTCTCAGTATAGTTCTCGGAGTGGTTCAGAACTGTCCTTTAAGTTCACTCGATATTTTCTAGTCTTTTCGAATAAATAATATGACTGATACTCATTTTACATGTATTACAGCATTATTAAATTTATAATTTGTTTCGAGGAAGGTTGTTCCCTTCCAGAATATACAATTAAGCTCACCTTTTACATTGAAAATTACCTCTTTTATGAATTAATATAACGATGAGAGTGTACTGGAGGCTCTAGATAAGTGATAATGTTGACGATTAAGAAGGGAGAATGAACGAGCTGCTAATTCTAAGATCACTACAGACCCTGATAATTGTCGAAATCGTATATCTTTTCCTTCGAGCTACAAGCTTCTAGTGGAAATTTAGTAAGGAAATCTTAATTTCTCTCCTTTAAGTTGTCTCACAAACTTGATTTAGTAAACCTTTGATCTAAAGTTGAGGAATTGGAGAAATCGTCAGATCACACATTTGTTAAATCATATAGTTACATAATTTTTAATTATTTGGCAATGCTAAACGTCCATTAGTTATGTGTGACATTTATAAAATGTTTATTAGGTTTCTTTTTGGGTCTATTGTCGCTGTCAGATTTACATGTTTTCGTGGTAGGCCCGAAATGCTTCCTGGAGAGAGCACAGGAATAAATTTAGAGACTGTATCGAGGTCAAAAGTACGTAATATCTTACTAATGCGTGAAATTTAGGTTAGGCTCATATTACGCGTAGCTTTTGTTTCATTCAATAAGACTTCGGTCATAAGGTTATCATAGTAAGTTGTGCTTCATTTGTTTTACAAAAGTGTGTATGTTCACAGCGCTTCTCGTTCGTTTAATAAATATAACAGAGAAACATAAGACAGGAATTAATCATCTGTAATATATTCTCTCACATTAAATAAAACTGACAGTTCTCAGTCAGTCCATGACTGTAGAAAGTTACTGGTTCAGAAATAAAAATGTGGTCAACCGAAGTTCAAAGTGTATTTTAGTCCGAAAAGAAATTTTCTTGAAAATTCTCCATTACGGAACGGGATAGTTAAACTTACGAAGTTGGAGAATATGTGTTCAAATAGCTCTGAGCACTATGTGACTTATCATCTGAGGTCATGAGTCCCCTAGAACTTAGAACTACTTAGACCTAACTAACTTAAGGACATCACACACATCCATGCCCCAGCCAGGATTCGAACCGGCGACAATAGCGATCACGCGGTTCCGGACTGAAGGTTCCAATCCTGCCTCGGGCATGGATGTGTGTGATGTCGTTAGGTTAGTTAGGTTTAATTAGTTCTACGTTCTAGGCGACTGATGACCTCAGAAGTTAAGTCGCGTAGTGCTCAGAGCCATTTGAACCATTTTTGAATTTGCGTCAGAGAACAACTTATACATCTACAAAGCCTAGTGCCTAATTGTATATTGTGAGGAAAACAAGTGCTGTCACCAAATGTCAATGGTAACTAATACAGCGCATACATGATTATCGGAAAATGTAACCAACGGGAGATCATACACTGAATGTCGATTATGTTCTATGTAATTTGGAAACACGGAGCAACGGTGTAGACATAGTGTTTTAAGAATTTATGTACAGCACAGAATGAGAATGAAAATGTAATAAAATATACAGATTTCCTGTGGTGTGTTAGCCGCTACAATTACTAAACCCAGAGCAGTTAACAATTAGGAAATTTCTATGAAGCTTTGCCACATTCTACGCTCACAATGTAACAATTTAACATCATAAGTCATATTACTCCTGTGTTTTATATCTTGCAGCTGTTACAATTTACGTCTCATTTTTTGTTGGTATAGGATTTCGTTCAAAATATAATTTGCAGTTTTCTCTCCTTTGCACAACTGCTCAAGATGAAGCGTTATATCTCTTTTGTATACTGTCTTTCTTATTTTGGTATATTTCGGAGTACATCCTGGAAATATGCAACATCAGCCTCATTTAAACTGAAGTGAAAACGTCATGGGATACCTCCTTTTGCCCGGCGTAGTACAGCAACTCAACGTGGCATGGACTAATCAAGTCATTGGAAGTCCCCTGCAGAAATACTGAGGAATGCTGCCTTTATAGTCGTCCGTCACTGCAAAAGTGTTGCTGGTGCACGATTTTGTGCACAAACTGACCTGTTGATTATGGCCCTTAAATATTCGATGGATAAATGTGGAGTGATCTGGGTGAAAAAAAAAAAAAAATTCGCTCGAGTTCTCCACAATATTTCTCAAACCAGTCGCGAACAGTTGCGGCCTAGTGACTTGGAGCATGGTCACCGATAAAAATTCCATCGTTGTTTCATACCTTGATGGCTATGAACGGTTTTCAAGTTGGTGAACATCGTCATTTACAGTCAATGATCGGTTCACTTGGGCCAGACGACCCAGTCCTTTCCGTGTAAACACAACTCATCATTAGGGGGTCACCACCAGCTTACACAGTGCCTTGTTGGTAACTTGGGTCCATGGTTTCGTGGGGTCAGTTCCACACTCGAACCTTACCATCAGCTCTTGCCAACTGAAATCGGGACTCATATGACTAGGCCACGGTTTTCCAGTCGTCTAGAGTCCGATCGATATGGTCACGAGCCCAGGAGAAGTGCTGCAGGGGATGTGCCGTTAACAAAGGCACCCGCATCGGTCGTCTGCTGCTAAAGCCCATTAACGCCAAATCTCGCCGCACCGTTCTAACGGGTACGTCCTACATTCATTTCTATTGTTACTTCACGCAGTATTGCTTTGATGAGAGTTAATGCCTGAAATTAAGCATTCTCGGCAGGCTCGGCACACACTTGATACTGTGGGTCGTAGAATACTGAATTCCCTAACTATTTCTGTAACGGAATGTCCCACATAAATAGCTCCAAATACGATTCCGCCTTCAAAATCTGGTAACTCTCGTCCTGTAGCCATTATCACGTCGGAAACCTTTTCACATGAATCACCTAAGCACAAATTGCAGCTTCGTCAGTTCAGTGTACTTTAAAACCTTGTGTATGCGCTGCTATCGTCATCTGTTTATGTGCAGACAGCATACCATGGCTCTTGGCACCTCCGTATATTGATTCGCGATTACAAAAAAAAAATGTGTGTGAAATCTTATGGAACTTAACTGTTAAGGTCATCAGTCCCTAAGCTTACACACTACTCAACCTAAATTATCCTAAGGACAAACATACACACCCTTGCCCGTGGGAGGACTCGAACCTCCGCCGGGACCAGCCGAACAGTCCATGACCGCAGCGCCCAGACCGCTCGGCCAATCCCGCGTGGCGATTCGCGATTACAGATGATGTGTAATGAAGTTATGCCGTCCACAATATGTACTGTTTTCGATAGGATTATGAAAAATTCTGATTTTAGATGTTATACAGGATAATTCCGTGATGATGTTACAAGCTTTCAGGGATGACGCAGAAGGGGAAATATATCAGTTAGAGGTAAGGGACCCTGGTCCGGAACCGACCGTGTCGAATGTTATAGATAAGCCAAAATCTATCCTACACCTCCGACAGCAGATATCTTATGTCGCAACTCCTTTCCTTTTCATATTAAGGGAAGGGGTAGTATAGTCCAAAAAAAGAAAAAAAAATATCCACTAAGCACGGGATCTAAAGCGTGTATCTTAACATCTACGAACACTTGCTCATCTTCGCTGCTAGTAAACTAGTGCTCATATCTCTTAAGGTAAAGTATGTATTTTTGAATTCATGTTTACTGGACGATTTTTTCTTGTTTTGGTCTATGCTACCTTTTCCCACATTATGGAAAGCAAAGAGATTGCTATAGGAAAGGTCCACTGCCAGAGGTATCAAAATGATTTTCCCATATAACTTTGGTCTCGGTCGTTTCCTGACCGTTGTCCATTATCTCATATAGTTAATGTTACCCTTGTTGAAAGTCTGTAGCATTATCACGGTATCACACTATACCGTGTAGGCCCTAAATAGTATCATTCTTGCCCAAGATAATCGGTTGCTGTATCTATCTTTACCGTCATGTGTAATCATTCCTCATGTGTGAAAGGCCTAATTAAACATTCCTGCAGCGCAAATGCTGCGTCCCCAAGGAAAACATACGGACACTTAAGAGTGGATCCTGGCAAAAATTCCTCTTTAGGCATTTTTAATCTTCCTATTTCTGTTGTGTATTGGAAGGGGCTGTCATCAAATCGTCGACGACGTTCTATTTGCTGCAGGAGCCTAAATTTGTATATTGTTGTTGTTGTTGTGGTCTTCAGTCCTGTCACTGGTTTGATGCAGCTCTCCATGCTGCTCTATCCTGTGCAAGCTTCTTCAACTCCCACTACTTACTGCAACCCACATCCTCCTGAATCTGCTTAGTGTATTCATCTCTTGGTCTCCCTCTACGATTTTTACCCTCCACGCTGAACTCCAATGCTAAATTTGTGATCCCTTCATGCCTCAGAACAATCCCTACCAACCGGTTCCTCCTCCTTGTCAAGTTGTGTCACAAACTCCTCTTCTTCCCTATTCTATTCAATACCTCCTCATTAGTTACGTGATCTACCCAACTTATCTTCAGCATTCTTCTGTAGCACCACATTTCGAAAGATTCTATTCTCTTCTTGTTCAAACTATTTATCGTCCATGTTTCACTTCCGTACATGGCTACACTCCATACAAATGCTTTCAGAAACGACTTCCTGACACTTAAATCTATACTCGATGTTAACAAATTCCTCTTCTTGAGAAACGCTTTCCCTGCCATTGCCAGTCTACATTTTATATCCTCTCTACTTCGACCATCATTAGTTATTTGCTCCCCAAATAGCAATACTCCTTTACTACCTTAAGTGTCTCATTTCCTAATCTAATTCCCTCAGCATCACCTGACTTAATTCGACTACATTCCATTATCCTCGTTTTGCTTTTGTTGATGTTCATCTTATATCCTCCTCTCAAGACAATGTCTATTCCGTTCAACTGCTCTTCCAAGTCCTTTGCTGTCTCTGACAGAATTACAATGTCATCGGCGAACCTCATAGTTTTTATTTCTTCTCCATGGATTTTAATACCTGCTCCGAATTTTTCTTTTGTTTCCTTTACTGCTTGCTCAATACACAGATTGAATAACATCGGGGAGAGGCTACAACCCTGGCTCACTCCGTTCCCCACCACTGTTTCCCTTTTATGTCCCCGACTTTTATAACTGCCATCTGGTTTCTGTACAAATTGTAAATAGCCTTTCGGCCTTGAAAAACTGAACACAGATCAATCGAAAAAACAGGAAGAAGTTGTGTGGAACTATGAAAAAATAAGTAAAATATACAATTTGAGTAGTCCATACGCAAGATAGGGAACATGAAGGAACGCACGATCTCAGGAGCGCAGTGGTCCCGTGGTTAGCGTGAGCAGCTGCGGAACGAGAAGTCCTTGGTTCAAGTCCTGCCTCCAGTGTAAAGTTTAATATTTTATTTTCAGTTTATGTGACAAACTCTTATGTTTTCATCACTTTTTTGGGAGTGATTATCACATCCACAAGAAAACCTAAATCGGGCAAGGTTGAAAAATCTTTTTACCCATTTGCCAAGTGTGCAAGTTAGGTGGGTCGACAACATATTCCTGTCATGTGACGCACATGCCTTCATCAGTGTCGTATAGAATATATCAGACGTGTTTTCCTGTGGAGGAATCGGTTGACCTATGACCTTGCGATCAAATGTTTTCGGTTCCCATTGGAGACGCACGTCCTTTCGTCTACTAATCGCACGGTTTTGCGGTGCGGTCGCAAAACACAGACTACTAAACTTACTCGTATTACAGTGAACAGAGATTTCAATGAACGAATGGACAGATCATAACCTTGCGAAAATACGAAATTAGAATTTTAACTCAAGGGCGGACTTGAACCGTTGACCTTTCATTTCGCAACTGCTCACGCTAACCACGGGGCCACGGCGCTCTTGAACTCAAATTATCCTAGATGTTGCCTATCTTGCGCATAGGCAACTCAGTTTGTATCTTTTGCTTATTTTTTCATAGCTCCATACAACTTCTTCCTGTTTTCTCGATTGATTTGTGTTCAGTTTTTCAAGGCCTATCCATTGTGCCAACTTATAACTAAATCTGAGGGGGGTGCGATGGGGAGGTTCCCTTGTAAGATAAGGCGTAAGGTCAGTATCGCCTCACGTGTTCCAACGGAATCCAAACTGATCTTCCCCGAGGTCAGCTTCTACCAGATCTTCCATTCGTCTGTAAAGAATCCGCGTTATTATTTTGCAGCTGTGACTTATTAAACTGATGGTTCGGTAATTTTCACATCTGTCAACACCTGCTTTCTTTGGGATTGGAATTATTATATTCTTCTTCTTTTTATAACAAACCAATAATTTGGGTCTGCGAGAGGTAAAAATTCAACTGAAAAGAAGGATTTGTAGTACATGGAACAATGTTTATTGTGTTTCCTTTCATATAAATGTATTTGATATCTATGCATCCAAGACAGTTACGGTACTTTCATCTGCCCCAAAAGCATTGTGCTGCTTTTAAGGTCATCTTCTGTTGGCTCGGGCATATTCTTGGTGAACAATATAGTCCATATATATTTACCAACATCTGAAACGTTTGTGAAACAGGCGTTTTCGAAATTCTGAAAAAAAGCGAGTTCGTGTAATTGTGTTTGTTGATTTCAATTTCAGAACAGGTTTTATAGCATCCACTATATAATCAGACATTGTAGCACATTTCTAGAATACCAAAGATTCACATTTCAATATTTCGTACTAAGGATGAAATTCTCCATGTATATGTTTCTCAAAATATCGTGTTTAGTTTCACTCCTTCGTAGTAGACAATGTTTCTTCAAATTTGGTATTTAACATACAAGTTTAAAATTAGAAGTGTCTTCGTCTGTTCATAACGAATGTATTGGGCTGCCTGCATGGCCATTCTGAAGGCGGAATAACTTCAACGAACTATTCACGACTGAGTTGCTTAAGGTAGCGCGCCCGGTACCAGGGTGCTACAATAAAAAATTTCAGCTTCTATTTGCGCCATACTGCAGAGATACATTTCGACCTGTTAGTAGCATGTAACACGCAACATTGTATCTCCTAAAATGAACCAAACGTAAAGTAGCCAATGACCATAATTTTCACTGCAGACGCATGACTTTTATGCGGCAGCCTTCTTAGAAAATAAGTATCACCGTAACGGTGACTAATACCGAAAAAATAGGCACTTCATCATCAAGTCGTGATATGAAACTATGAGATATGAAAAAAACTGCTTTGTTTGCCAATTTACTTTTCTCAGAATTAAGTGAGATGTATTATATAGCGAAGAAAACACGCAAAAGCGAAATAAGTGGTTTTTAATTTTTTTAAGGAAAAGAAGATCTGTACCGAAAAACTAACTCCAGGAGTTGATATAGCTTTATCTCATCACCAATAAGTATGTTTTACAGCAAGAAAATCGGAAAAAACGTTTTTCTCGAGTACTGGTATCTGTCGTTGCGCGGCTTGGCTGTCCATGTACGAAGCGAATCCGCATCGCAACGCTTGGCGTTGAATCGCACGCCTGCTTGCGCTTTCTCGCGCCGCTCTGCGTTCGTATCAGACTGCTCAGGTAGCACTAGATGATAGGGAACTCAACGCGCCGCTGCGAGAGAGAGGGACGCTGTCGCTCCTGCAGTGCCGACTGCCGAACTTGGCTTGCTGACTCCTGGCAGAATGGTAGTTTCTTTTCTAAATTCAGAGTGAGTTGTGCTTAAAACAGTGTACCACATTCTTGAATATGATGAAGTGCAGAATTAGATTATTACCAAGCTTCCAGCTATTTGATTAATTTTTTCAGTTCTTTAACTATTATAATGGCCTTGTATCACCAAGGAATAAGTTCTGTAGCTGTAAGTGAAATTCAGCAGTTTTCTCAATTGTCTCTCCCAGGGAATTTTGCAATTAAGAAAGGAAGTCGTCCAGCACATGCTATTCTTAAATTTCACCAGGTGTGAGCAACAAAAAGAAATACTTTCGTAGCTTTAAGTAAGCGTCACCAACCTGAAAGTTGGCTTTTCGACTGTGACTTCAAAATTGCACTTTTCTCCGTGTTTGCCGCTTGAAATTGATGTAAAGAAGCACGTTAATAATGTAGCTGCACAGTAACTTTTAGAAAGTGATAGCATCAAAGAGAAACTTAGTGAGGGATACAGACTTACAATTAATGAGCGTAATTTAATGGTTAAAAAAAGCCATGAAATTTTCCACAAAATTAAGGAAAGCGTTGTCGTTTGGGGTTATATTCTAACTCTCTAGCGTGGGAATGATGAAAAGGCTATACAGTAAGTCCGGGATATGTTGAGGATTATTAAGTTTTGCGTCTAAATTAGATAGATATTAGTATAATCATTTAGAAACCAGTGCAGTCTTCATAGGCACTTGTAAGACCGTTCCGAATGAGATACTAGATTGCCTGCTACAAATACACCGCGAGGGGACAAGGACGGAAATTAGAATTGGAACGCACTCGAATTGTCCTTGGTTTACCGAATATTGAAGCGTTTTTGACGGTGCTTTTTCCTAAAAACTCAAAAGGTGCATGGCATACCAATCCGCATTTTGGAACTACTGGACATAATTCTTCGAGGAAATTGACAAAAACTTATAGCCCAGACAATTTATGGTGCAAATGTCATGAAAGGCAACAAAAAAAGAGTTTAAGCAAATAAAAAAGCTGTTTACAGTAGCACACATTTCATGAACTGTTATGCACATCAGCAAAATTTAATAATGAGAAATGTGGCTAGTTTTGCACGAAGTTCAAGAATATTGTTCTCTAACTTTCTGGCTATTCCAAAATTCTTCTCGAGATCAACCCAACGCCTCTCTATTCCGAAGAAGCGTATGGACATCAGCATTCCCCATTCATCCTCTATAATGAGTAACAAACACATATTGACTGTAAAGAGAGGTAATGAAAACTTGCAACCTTTGTCGACATCGAATCCACGTTAAACCATTGCAGAAGCAACATGAATTTAAAAATGCCTCAAAGATGATAATTTCAACTTCTAGAAAGAACTTTCTAACCATATGATGCCTCATGTTGAAATAATCTACAACCAGATGAAGTGTCGAGGAATTAGTGTGTTTATAGTTACTGTATACATAAAAAATTTCAAACCAGATTTGTTTAGAATTAATAATCTCAAGGTATTGACAGAATTATTTAAAGACACTCATACAGAAGCTAAGGAAGTATCAGACTGCATTTGTGTTGATATAATGGACAGATATTCTTTCAGTGAACACTCAGTAACTGCCAAAATTTTCAGCAAGAAATAATCCACTAGATTTAAGAACAAGAATCCTACAAAAAAAGTAGTACTGACCAGTGGAGTATATCTTATGAATGACAAAGAAATGCTTGAAATTGAGCAAAATGTATTATGTTGTATATCTGATATTAATACGTATGTCTGATACTAATGAGTACTGCAAATCAAATGATATGCTGAAATTTTTCTTGGGAAAAATGGAGAGTTTGATTTTAAAGGAACTTCTAAACTGAAAGAAAAAATCTTATTGACAATTTCCATGACTACATCAGATACAGAACGCTGCTTTCCAACACTGAAAAGAATAAAAAATTTTCTAAGAAGCAGTATGAATTCGAAAAGACTAACTACACTTATACTGCTGCCACCAAAGAAAAATTTTCTCGGTTATCATCCAGAGCTCAAGGAGAAAATTGTTGATCTTTCAGTGCAGTTAAAACAAGCGGAATGGATTTCATTTCCAAATGAACAGGTTAAACTTGAATGGTGTCAATTTAGGTTAAAGCAAGTAAAAAATTTTAGACCTCCTTGTTTTACGATTTTATCAAGTTTCTGAATCAGTTTTCTTTTTAGCCAAGAATGTTGCCTTTTACATACTTAGAAAACGCTGGCTAAAAGTTTTCTGGAGCAGTAACCCCGCTACTTTAAGCTGCGAGGCGCCACTGCAATTCATGATGATTCCTTGGACGCTTTGTTTATATGGTGGCTGCAAGGAGTCTCACTTGTTGGTAACAGACGCAAACTGCGATGGACACAACTCTAGGATGCCGTTCTTAACACAAAACACCTTCAGTGTTCCAACAATTACATGAAATTATATTTTAGTTGTTCAGACTGGCCTTTGTTTCAGATACATTTTGTTGAGGGCAATCACAGTTTTCTTTTCATGTTAACACTCGCTGATTGAAATGCATGCTAGACCGTTCTTAGTTCAGTTTTAGATTATTTCCTTAAACCGATTAAGGCGAATGCTGTAATATATCACATTAAAGTACGAAGTCGATTTCCATTCCGATCCTTCCCTAACCTGGCTTCGTTTCGCCTCTAATGACCGCGTCGTTTGTGGGATGATTAACCTTAATCACCCCTTTCCTTTGTTCCCACCAATGAATTTTGAATGCCAGTGTCTGACGAAGGCTAAATGTTTGCTGCTCATCAGTTTTGTCAATAATTTGGTGGAGCGTAGTGGTAACCCTTGCCGGCCGCTGTTGCCGATATACAGAATCTAGTACCAGTTGTAAAATCGACGCCTCAAATAGCAGCTTTGACACTATCTCGAGTTCCAAAACAAATACAAGTAGCAATGTTACCCCAGAAAGCACACGCAGCAGCAACAACAACAAAATGATCATTCGCCAAAGGCAACTCTCTAGCACTGAAAGATCGAAAGATGAAAATACTAAAAAAGCTATAGCGTTAGTCGTAGCAGTTACAGCAATAGCGACGATGATGGAAACGAAACATGGGGAAAGAATAAATTTTCAGGAAAATTTAATGATTATGGAAATTGTGATAAGAGGAATAACAGTATTCGAATTCCTGCCAGCGAGAAGAGTAGTTCAGTAGATGGCAGATAGGTTAGTGGAGAACAAATGGATACTTCAAGTATTAGGAACAGAGACTGGATCTAGTGGCCAGAGTACCAGAAGAAAGGAGAGTAAAGACAGTAGCATAAGTAGCAGTAAGAAGTCTCACTAGATAATCAGCAGGGCCGAAAGTTCAGATGCTAGTAAGAACATTTTTGTTCTGTGAAAGAGGAATGCAATCGAACTGAGGAAAGTGAACAAGAATGAGAGATATATCAGGAGCATTGGCAGTGGGAGGATGGATTTGCAGCAAGACTACCGCCATGAAGACAGTTGGAAGGGGACACGGTGTGAAGAAAAGACATAGAAGCAATGACTTGAGTAGATTTATAGACAGAGGTAGCGTAGGATATATAGCGCATTATGGACTGAAAACAGTGTGTGGACGAAAGAAGGTGCTGTTGTGACATGACTGGAAATGGTTACATGTTAATGAAGTACAAGAGTGTACTGCAGTCAGTATCTGAAAGAAATCTGTATTAAACTACTACATAGAGCAAATTTCAGTGCAAAAATTGGTTCAAATGGCTCTGAGCACTATGGGACTTAACATCTGCAGTCATCAGTCCCCTAGAACTCAGAACTACTTAAACTTAACCAACGTAAGGACATCACACACATCCATGCCCGAGGCAGGATTCGAACCTGCGACCGTAGTGGTCGCGCGGTTCCAGACTGATGCGCCTATAACCGCTCGGCCACAGCGGATGGCATTTCAGTAGTGCATGAAGAATTTGGACAGCAAGGTAGGTTATCTTGTGACAGGTATATCAGGAAGTTAGAACAGACACGAAAACTGCGTTACTAGTACCATGTGAAGTAGGCGTGGTTAAATATGGGAAGAGAGAAACCTTGCTAAGGCATCTGTAGAGCAGCAAGCAAGTACAAAAGTTTAAGAATGACGCTAGTAGGCATTAAAATGATGAACTAAGTCGACGAAATCTGTAAGAGGAACAGTGTGGGTGGACTGGATGCCACAGAAAGAAAGGTACTCCCCTCAGATAATTGACTCAGTGCTTCAAGCAGTTACGCATACGCATGGCATCATCTTCTACCGTTGGTTCAGTTTAATTAAAGTCTGATAATAAGTGCGCAGCCCACACAGCTAGGAAGCAAGCATCACAGGTGCTCTAACAAAGCTCAGTTTCTTTCGAAGACGTTTCCAGAACTTAGGTTTAAGACTGTGGTGAAATTTCTTGCGTCAGGGTTTACATGCTGCTTTGGATAGCTGTAGACGCAATAGTTCAGGAAGAAATTTCCATGTTCTATACTTTTGCCAGTTACTGCAGATGGTCGTGAATAACTACAAAATCAAGTCAAAAGTAAGCATTGGGCAGCCAAAACAGCTGGTGAATGGCCATGCGGACGAAAATTTAAGTGAATGTTTCGAAAAACTCAAGCATTGACAAATGTGGAGCCCGCTGATTAGCTGGAATGACTCCGGCTTCATGTACTTCAGGCCTGGGTTTGATTCACACTCGCAACAACCATTTTTAACAAGTATGATAAGAGCCTCTTCATCTCTGGTGACGTCAACTGAATATCGTACATTTGCAGCGCGATTACTGTCCCGTATTAAACAGGCCGGTGGAGAATTGGTATAGGAAGCTCCGTGGTAGTGGAGAAAGTTGCGACAAGTAAAATCTGTTTCTTCAGTAACTATTCTCACAAAAAAATTATTTTATAATGGAACAATCATAATGGGGATCCATAGTGCAATTATTTCTTATTTTATTTGAACCTGAGATATTGACAAACTAGTGTCGCACTGGGATGCCAACTGAGATCTCACATTTTGAGCAAATTGAATCCTACGGGATGATACATTTCCATCGTTTAGTGGTTTCCCGAAAATTCAAAACCTCTCAAGGTCCCCACGAAAGCTGCATGTTTGTGTTCGAGTCCTAGTACTCTACTAAAATTTTCATCATATCTTTTCATCATGTCCTGTAGCATGTGCACACCAAATTACAAATGAAAAATAATTCTGAATTTTGACGTGTCTCCTTTTTTTGTGAACAATAACGATTGGAGCTGGTTTCGACTCCCTATCGGACACAGAACTTATCATCATATCCTTTAAGGTTCAATCGTGTCAATCTAGCTATAGGTGAAGAACAGTTCCACACTTAATGTCTCATTATGTGTAGTCAGCAATGAAAATGTGTTCGAATTCGGCTTCCAGTCAGCACAGAGTTCTTAGTCACCTTATTTTTCTTTTCATACATACTCGCATCTCTCTACTGCTGAAACAAGCACACATTTAATGTTTCTTCGTGGCTGGGCAACAACGACAATAGATGCCAGATTCGAATCCCAGTAAGGCAAATCCTTTTCGTCTCGTCATTTCATTTTCAGTCATCTCGCTACTGCTGAAGAATTTCGATATCCTACATTTTATTGTGCTTAGCTAACAATATTCTAGAAGCTTCGTTCGAATCCTTGTCCAGCACAAAACTTTATGCCACGTTATTTCAAGTTTACACATGTGGACACTTCGTCATTTCCGACTGAAACTATATTTGAGATCTTACGTGGTTAGCTTGTAGAGAAAATAGTTCCTGTATAGTAGTTCCGAGTCTTGGTACAGTACAAAACATTTGTCATGTAATTTCAAGTTAAAATTTCCCTTTTGAAATGTTATTTACTGTAATAAATTTGACTATACAACGGTTAAAGGCTGTCTCATCTCTAACAAAGTGTTTCCTCATATTTTTTTATCGTGTTATTAATTTGCATCTGGACTGATTGCCGTACACAGCAAAGTTCTCTGGTGCACTCTTGTAGTAATCATTTTGTATAGTGAAACGGCTGTACCGCAGAGAGCTTGGGGAGCCTGCAAGAAAGGTACGTTACGTAGGTTGCATGCAAATCAGGTGAAGCGCAATTGAAGTCGGTCGGATACTTACGAGCATGATAGTACAACTAGAATAAGAATGTACACACACCCCAATTAAAAAAAAGGGAGGTATGGGTGTGGGTGAATGTTGAAGTTTCCCCCTGCCCCCCTCCCCCCAACAGCTATCGCTCGTCAACTCACCAAACCCACCAAGTATGGAATCACGTGGTGGAAAATATCTGGCGGTGAAGTACTTTGCCTCGAAGTGCTTGATAATAGTGGTTTTTCTGGCAAATCATTAAAATCATATAAGTTAATCTTTTCTTGTAAAATTTATACTCTTGTATCTTGTACGACGAATAAGCTTTCGTTACTGTATAAAGATTTTAAATTGGGTTTAGCGTGTTGACTCCACCACTTTATCTTGTGGCGGTATTTATGTTGCTGGTGCAGAGTGCCATGGCATATGTATTGCAACTCAAATTACAGACATCTTAAACCTCCGCAGACCACTTCCACGATAAATCTTCTGAGATGTACTGAAGCGTGTTGTTGAAATAGATGTGGTGACCTGTACGGTCCGAAAATGGAACGGGATCTATTTTCGCAGGTTGAAATATTTGGTGTTAATTCGCATTCAACGTGAAACTGACGTGTGGGTGAGATCCGCGGACGTGAGGAGTAAAGCACGTGTGGAATGTGGTGGGAAGGTGTATTGCAGCACGTCTACACGCACCAACGACCATGCACCAGCTGTCAACAGCTCTGGTGGAGGAATGGGACGCCATACCACATGAAAGCCTTACCAGATATGTAGCAGATCTTTCTACGTTGATGCAATGGTGATCAACCAATATTACTTGGAAGTGAAACATAATGCGAAATTTATCTTCATCCTTAAGTTTTGTACGCAAGTGTATATAAGCGGAGCAGAGGCGGTACAGGCTGAAAGTTGGGAAATCCGATGACAAAATCGACTTTGAGTAAGGGCAGATTTTCAAGGCCCGATGGCTTAATCTTGTAGCAGAACGGGGATCTGCGTCACAAGGCCAGAATGGTGCACTGTTTGAGAAGCATGATAGCGAACTCATTCACTTGGAACCCAAATTCGCCTCATCTGAACCTCATAGAACAGATCAGAGTCTCTATTGAAGGCGAGCTCCGCACGCAAATGCCACCGGCCTGTTATTTATGTGAAATTCGTGACTTTTCCGTAGACACCTGACGCTAAAATTCTGCATAATCCTGACAAAGACTCGTCGAACCCATGAAACGCAGAATAGCTGTTGCAATGCGATCCAAAACTGGTCCAACTTGCTATTCAGTGGGTCGTCATAACTCTTTTACTCGTCGATGTAGATAGGTTTGGTTGTAGCTCAAAGGTCGCTGTTTGGTGTTATTACGTTACGAATGACGTTGAAGATCTGTATGCATGGCACCTTCCTTATTTCTTCGAGTCTTGTCATAAATGTTTAATCTACTCACTTTGAGATTTCGCAAGTTGAAAATGAAGCGAAGTATCTGTTGTCGAATCAGCTTTCGACTTGCAGAAGTGGAAAGACTGCGTGGCACGCTCGGGGGGGGGGGGGGGAGAAGGGGGGGGGGGAGAAGGGGGGGGATGGTAGAAACGGAGCTCACGATTTGCTTCATGTAGCCAGAGTGGATCGGGGTCGTTTTGTTTGAAACCGGTTGGAGTGTCTCAACCAAGGGCCCCGTCCAATCTGTGACTGTCTTGGTTGCTGAATTCTGGACGGCATTACGTGGTAGAGTATTGTAGGACTTCCATTGATAGGTCGAGAGTGGAATACATATTGGGTTGTACAATACTTGTGGAATACACACAGGGATTTTTAAGGCTAGGCAGTAGTTTGAGGTCCTCTGATGAACGCTAGCCAGTTGTTACACAGAGGGTGAAACGAGACATCATACAAAATGCACATACCTCGACAGTCAAATTTTCAACTGTATATCGTCAAAGTATTCGAAACAAAGTTTCTTAAGTTACTGCTCTCCAGGAAAATTGTCGCGCTCAAATTAATGTTGGAACGGAGAGCTGGCTGAAATCCTAATTAGGAAGCTCCGAAATACAAGGGGCAGTCAAATGGAAACGAGACAGATGGAAAACAAGGTAAGTGAAGCGTTAATTATTTCTTACTTTATTACCATAACTGTTAATACATGTATCCCACTGTGAGAGAAGGAAGTCCGTGATATCATGGCAAAATTTGGTGTTTTTCTACGGCACCATGATTGTACCCAGGCTTGCACGTCTACGTCCTGAAAAAATCGAAGGAGATGAATGTTTTGAGTTTAACTGATTTTAATCTGTGTAACTTCATGTGTTTGACTATATTGGGAACCACAGTTCCTTATATATTACATTAACGTTAAATGCCTCTATGTAAAGCCTGTTTCTGTTCTGTTCACTGTATTAGCACAATCTAAAGTACTTATTTCATTAAGTGATAAAGTTATTGCTTTGGCAGAATAATAAAGAAAGTGGAAGTTAGATACCAGTAATTAAAATCCTGCTTATTAACGTATTCTGCAAGATTCGCCTCTTAGCGGTAGTTGCAGTTAGTTCAGCATATAGCAGCCTCATTAACGCACTTTCTCGGAACAGCGCAGTGGTGAGGGAAGTTGGAGCGCTGAGTAGATTCCTCTGTCCTCGTTGAACACGAGTGCGCTTCGGGAGCGCAAGTCTTGACCAGGTACGCTCTAACAACTCTATCAAGGGAATGGCCTAATCCGACATGTCAAGGCAAACTGAAATATTTTATGCAGGAAGAATACAATGAAAGAAATGCACTCAAAATGTTAGCTTCCAAGACACACTGCAAGTATTTTTTTATTGTTGAAGTGATTCATTTCTTTCGCACGAAGAACGGCTGATGACAGTGGTTTGTACAACTTTTCCCTCCTGCTAGCGATCGGCCGTGACAAGAGAGCACACCTCCGCGTAGTGCGAATATCCAGTACGACACACGTGAATTTGAAGCAAATAAACCATAAAAATTTCATGCATCATTAATTATTTGAATAAGACGCAGTTCATGTCGTCTGCTGAACTGTTTCAGATGTAATTCTTACAAAAGTGACTGGTAGAGCAGTGTTTTATGTTACATTACAGAAAACTTCCAACTATCGTCAACTTAATTTGTTAAAATGAAACAGTTGTTACACACACATCATTTTATAACAATTCCTGAGTTTCAGTTATGATGATAATTTTTTACTAATGTAGAATTCACTAACAACAAAGCGTTTTCTTGTTTGTCCCTACAGTCGACATAATGAAGTGGAGTATCATTTGAATGACGAAAGCAAACTTTTCCTTACACCAGGCACACCTGATGAAAGAAAAATTAATGCTTTCAGGCACTTAACAATAATCTCTAATTTTATTTACATAGAACTACGGTGTCGTAAGGAATGGTCCGAACTCTTGCTCTGCTTATTGTGCAGCACACTGAGCACACTTACAGTAATTTGTAAAACACGTCAATGGTAACTGATGATCTCAAAAACTTAAGACAACTGTTCTCCGGATAAACCTCAAATGACACCGAGCTATCGGAAATTATATTGACCGACCATTCCTTTAAAATTACTTTTCAAAGTCGAAAAAATTCTTTATCGAGAGTCACATTGGTTGTTCCATGCGGAACCTAAATTAAATCAAGTCTTATCCAGTGAATTAATATGTGCGAGAGGCTAAAAATCGTTTTGAATGAAATGATAAAATTTTTTGTTGAATATTTTTATAGAGTTTGATCGGTCGACTGTAAGATTTTTGCCGATAAATAGGTATATTTTTACTTTTGATACAAATATGCATTGAGGTCCCTGAAGACAGATATAAAATTCCAGAAACAGTAGTCCACTCATACGTATCAATCGCACTGTTGTATATGAATGTGTCATACCACTCAACAGCTGCACAGTTCACTGTGCATTTACTCATCTTGAAATGAAGAAGCGTAGTTCGCTCGCAGTTCTTTCACAAAACCTTAATGATCGGTGTTAGACTCAGCTGATGTGGAGATAACGGCAAGCTTCGTTTTCACGTCAGCTACGAATTAATGGCATCTCCTCTGCACCTTTACTTGATGTAAACATTGTTGTTTTTCTACTTCCCATGCCGTATGGTTTCTTTAATCGGCCTAACCAGGTAGAAGATGCCTTGAAATCAGCAATTTTCATCACAAATTCGATTCGCAGGGCCTAATCTAGTAGATTTTCCCAGTAACAGAGCATTGCTTCTCACAAGCAGCTCTACATGATTCATATCTCCTGAAAACTCTTCTAAAGAATTGTCGTCCGTATTATCTATTTAAGTTAGGAGTTAATGGCGATTATTCATTGGAGGTAACGAGAGTTCTGTACAGCAGATCTGCCAGATAGATTTTCTTTCACGCATTTGCGAGTTTCATTTTGGCTCATACTTATTAGTTTGCGTAGGTTTTACTGGCATTTGTGCAGTCCACGGTAATATTTTATAAAGCAAAACTCGGTTTGCACACTGATTACCGCTAAGCGCTAAACACAATGAATGTTAATTCAGTTTTATTTCCTTATTAACACTTAGGGTACCCTAAAAGTAACTGGTAATTACTATAAAGATTAAATGAGTTTCAGATTTGAGTGAACAGTAACCGGGACCATTGTTTTAGAGAAACTCTGAATGAAAACTGAATTTCGCTTTACATATTACGCTCGCGCTGAGTCGTGTTATCTGTTTACTTATGCGCCGTCGTCCAAGGATATGCGCCTGCCATGTTGCGCTTGCGCAGACTGCTACAGCTCCAGTAGTGACGTACATTTCCCCAGCCACCTGGAGACTGACGAACTTGCCAGTTTGCAACATTTTTTAAAGAAACACTTGCAGTGCGTCTTAGCAGCTAAAATTTTGACAGATTTTCTCGCAGTGTGTTCTTCCTGTATTAACATTTTTAGGGCATGTTTCGACATGTCGAATTGGATCATTCCTTAGCACGATCTTCAGTAATGATGGATCTTCTCTCAATTAAGTTCTATAGTTTTATCATCCACTGTGCGAAATGTGACCGAGAGGGAAAGTGCAGTGGTTAGCACATTGGAATCGCATTTTGGAGGGTTACGGATCAAACAACCATACCGCCATCGTGATTTAGGGTTCTGTGAAATCTCTAAATCACTAAATGCAAATGCTATTATTGTATTTTGAAAGAGCACTGTCGATTTCTTCCTTCATCCTTCCTTAATCCAAGCTGTGCTCCATCTCTAATTACGACACTTCCGACGGGCAGTTGACCACTAAACTTCCTACCACGAAAAGCAGTATCCTAGTGGTAGTACACTACTGTGACGTCTTAATTCTGAAGTTACTGACTCAGGCTTCCCAATCATCAGGACTCTACCTTTAGTCTTGTGGGGCAGCGTAAACAATATTGTTCTGTCAATACAATGAATGGTCAGTCGCATAGATTGGTTCAGAAGTTACTGATAGCTCAGACAGCTTGATGGCACACATTCTAACACGCTCAAAATGTTCAGCCACACACAGACTGTACGATTCTAGAAATATCTGGAAATTTGTGGAAAGGTCTTATGGGACCGAACCGAGAAGGTCATCGGCCCCTAAGCTTACACACTACTTAATGTAATTTAAACTAACTTGAGCTATGCACGACACACATACCCATGCCCGAGGGAGGACTCGAACCTCCAACGGTGGAAGTCGCGCGGACCGTGACAAGATGCCTCAGATCGCTCGGCTACCTAGCGTGGCCCGATTCTAGAAAAGAGTAAATGTAGCTTTAGTATACAGATTAAAGTATAGACAAGACATAAATAACGCAGTACACGAAATTCATATCATTGGGGAGAAATTCGCAAAGTGCGTATCAGATAGTATGCCTAAAGAATTCACACTGAAGAGCCAAAGAACTGCTATAGGCATACGTATTCAAATAGAGATATGTAACTAGGCAGAATAAGGCGATGCCGCTGGCAACGCCTATATAAGACAACATGTGTCTGGCGCAGTTGTTAGATCGGTTACTTGTGATACAATGGCATGTTATCAAGATTTAAGGATCTTCGAGGTAGCGATGAAGTGGGGATTTTTCCCTACGACCATTTCAAATGGGCTCTGAGCACTATGGGACTTAACTTCTGAGGTCATCAGTCCCCTAGAACTTAGAACTACTTAAACCTAACTAACCTAAGGACATCACACACATTCATGTCCGAGGTAGGATTCGAACCTGCGACCGTAGCGGTCGCGCGGTTCCAGACTGTAGCGCGTAGAACCGCTCGCCCACTCCAGCCGGCTACGACCATTTCACAAGTGTATCGTGAATATAAGGAATCCGGCAGAACATGAAATCTGTGACATCGCTGCGGCCGGAAAAGGATGCTGCAAGAACGGGACGAACGACGACTAAAGAGAACCACTCAACATGACAGAAGTGCAACCCATCCGCAAATTTCTGCTGATTTCAATACTGGACCATCTACAAGTGTCAGCATGCGAACCGTTCAACGGAACATCATCGATATGGGCTTACGAAGCCAAAAGCGCACTTGTGTAGCCTTGATGACTTAATAACACAAAGCTTTACACCTCGCAAGAGCCCGTCAAATCTGACACTGGATGATTGGAAACATGTTGCCTGGTCGGACGAGCCTCGTTTCAAATGGTATCGACCGATGGACGTGTACGGATATGGAGACAACCTCATGGATCAATGGACCCTGCGTGTCAGCAGGGGACTGAACAAGCTGGTGGAGGGTCCGTAATAGTGTGGGCGTGTGCGGTAACGCAGTACAAGGAATTCACATCAGTAAGGAGAAATTCGAAAAGTGCGTATCAGATAGTATGCCCGAAGAATACACACTGAAGAGCCAAGGGAACTGGTATAGGCGTGTGTATTCAAATAGACAGATATGCAAAAAGGAAGAGTAAGGCGCTTCGGTCGGCAACGACTAGATAAGACAACATTTGTCTTGCGCCGTTATTAGATCGGTTACTGCTGCTACAGTGCTATGTTATCAAGATTTAAGTGAGTTTGAACGTGGTGTTATAGTCGGCGAACGAGCTATGGGACACAGCATCTCTGAGTTAGCGATGAAGTGTCTCTGAGAGGTGACACGTACGTAAGCATCCTGTCTAATCATCTGCATCCATTCATGTCCATCGTGCATTCTAATGGACTTGCGAAATTTAAGAAGGACAATGCGACACCCCACATATCCAGAATTGCTACAGAGTGGCTTCAGGAACACTCTCCTGAGTTTTAAACCTTCCGCTGGCCACCAAACTCTCCAGACATTATTGAGCATATCAGGGAAGCCATGCAACGTGGTATTCAGAAGAGATCTCCACCCCTCGTACTCTTGCTGATTTATTGACAGCCCTGCAGGTTTCATGGTGTCAGTTACCTCCAGCACCTCTTCAGACATTAGTAGAGTGCATGCCACGTCGTTCTGCGGCACTTCTGCGTCCTTGTGGGGCCCTGCAGGATATTAGGCAGGTATACCAGTTTTATTGGTTCTTGAGCGTCTCTCCGCAGACTAAGATATTCCACTTGCTTCCCCAAGTGCCATATAATTGTTGGCGGGACCTCACGCTGTTTTGGATCAGCAGAACTATTAATAGCGCACACTGGATAAGCATGAATTCCGTCTAGGGAGCCTGACACATTACAAACCGCGGGATGACGAAGTATTCAGAATACTGGGAATGGCATATCTTAAATTATAAATAACTCAAGTATTGTTCTGCGGTAACAGTGCGATCTATTTGACGTCCATCAGGAATTGATCATTGGATTTCGGGCCAAGTGGAAGTATTTCAGAAACGGCTAGTTTTGTAAACGGTTCGCGTGCCATCGTGCATGACAAAATGGCACTATCCGAAACAGCCGCCGAGGCAACTGTGTGGCACCACGGGCCATAGATAGCAGCGATAAACGACGGCTGCTGAGGTATCTACGGGACAAAAAAACGTAGGACTTTTGAGCAACTGATTGCCCAGTCGAACCAAGGTCGACCAACAGTGTGTTCCCCAGCAGCAGGCGCCTGGATCATACACCCATGTCGACTGTTAGTCATCGTCGGTGAAGGCTGAAATTTGCGCGCCGACGCCGCAGCTGGACGTCCGCTGATCGGCGACAGGTGGCCTTTTCATATTAATCACGTTATACGTTCCATGGGCATGAAAAGTTTGAAAGCAGACACCCTGCAACAATCATCCGAAGAGTCTAGGCTCGAGGACGGAGCTTCATGGTCTGGGAAATTCTCTTGGCAGTCACTGGGTGATCTCGTCATTCTGGAAGGCACAATCGATCAACACAAGACTGCATCAGCCATTGGAGACTACTAACACCCCTACATGCAGTTTGTTTTTCCTGGATTCCATGGCATCTAACAGCAGGACAATGAAACTTGTCACAGTGCTCACAGTACACGTGCGTGATTCGAAAATCACCAGGATGAGTTTACCATACTTCCCTGGCAACCAGTCTCCCTGGATTTGAACAGAATCTATAATCTGTGGGACGACCTCGATCGGGCTGTTCTCACCTTGAATCTTCAACCGAGAAACCTAGAGCACGTGCCCGGAGTCGGAATTGCTCCACATCTCTGTCGATACCTTCCAGAATCTCACTCACTCTCTTCCTGCACGTGTCGCAGCGGTCCGTGCTGCAAAAGTTGGTTATTCAGGCTTTTGACAAGTGGTCACGTTAATGTGACCAGACAGGGTATAATATCTAGCAAGTAATTTACCGTATTTTAGTATCAATGTTCACAATATATTTAGATCCCCTGGCGTTCTGTGTTCTCTTTGTTCATCAGTTAACGGGAACTAGTAAAGAAACAGTGTCAAATAATACACTTTGATTGTCGCGGTCTGTTGGGCGTTACTGCAATCGAAAGAGTTTTTTAGAAAATGCAATAGAGAAGATCTTGACATGTTGAGATTTCACTTGACTTACATTGTCTCTCTTAACTTAACAGTGGTTTGTTTTCTGTAAATGTGCCACCAACTTCCAGAAGTTTTATTTGGTCCTTTACTTGTAATAATTAATATGATCAAATGGAAAATAGGTTACAGCTTTCGTTTCAGAGCAAAATTATTGTTAACTGCTTTTTGTTTTCACTTTTTTATGATATCGGTTTTAAAGTTCGTTTGTTTCGTCTAAATTCAGTTTCGTTGTGCTGATTTCATTCAAATAACTATTCATGTGCAGCTAATAACAATATTTGTTTAATGTAAGTAATGTCAGTTACTAATAATCCTGAGCTATATCCTACGGCATACATTTTCTTTCGACCAAAAATGGTGAAATACCACCTTTTAGTCGTCAATTATGATATTTACTGCGACTATGGACACACGAATATATCTTTTTAAGGTACATTGACACGTATCCTCTCACTGCGTTGAATAGCCAGGCGAAATGATACAGTATTTTACAAGTATGTGCATTCCATGTGTAGATAGGAAGAAACAGGACAACGTATAGGATAATCACTGTGGCATGTATCATATGTTCTAGGAGTGGAAACTTCAAGCAACAGAATATGCATTTTAAACCGTTAGAAAATTAAAAGGATGGAGACTGGAGAGATGTGATAAACGGAATAAATTTCACGCTCATTGGTAAAGAAGACGTACAAGTGCATGCGCATCGAAATAACGAGGTATAGCAGCACGATATGCTGTGTATTCCTCTCTCTCTCTCTCTCTCTCTCTCTCTCTCTCTCTCTCTTCCTTCCCAACCCACACACACACACACATACACACACACACACACACACATCATTAAGTGTGGCTCTTTTCTTTGACTAAGCTCTTTTTTCCACTATCATACTTTACCAGCCTATTGAGAACTTTGAAAAAGTGTGTATGGTTCTGTACCTCTGTTAATGCGTTCAGAAGTAAGTATAATTAGACTTGTGACCTTGCTCATAACGTATCTCACACGAAAATGGAAATATTCAAATTGGTGGATTCTATATGTCGACCAAAATCTGTAACAAATATGATGGTTTTGACGAAAATTGTTACCTTAGGAGTTTCGTTTGTGAATTTTTATACAAATTTGGGAGTGAAGCTGATGTTTCCAATGTGGCAGACAAAATCTGGGACATTAGAGAAATCTTCTCTTACATTTATTCGTGTAAAATTATACATACTTCATCGGAAAATTTGAAATGTCGCAGAACGTGATGGATTTATTTATCTCTAGCTTTCCACTACGCTTAAATTGCTTCGTGTAGTTCTGGTTTGAGCATTAATTTAGAGAGCGTCTATACTTTTCTAATGATAATCTAGTGTAAAAAATAAGGCCCAACTCTTCATTAACACCAAGCTTGTAAAAGAATTTGGAATTCAAACCTTTGCTATTGTTCTTTACCTTATGGGTTGGTGTGTAAAACGTATCGTACAATATTTGAAGATTCGAATTTTCCTACAGCTCAGAGGCTCATCTGGGCACCGATAGATTTCTTAGCAGGACTGTAATTTTGTGAAGATTCCCAGCAGTTCTTCTTTTTAACGTTCAAATTATTTTGGAGTTCGTCATTATGACATTTCTCCTTTTTTTGCAATACCGCGTACCATTCAACCGATTTTTACTTTTCTGGTAAAGGCAGTGCTGTAACTTTACCATCTCCTGATATACAGACGACAGGCTGCTACCTAAATCTGAAATCATGTGTCTCGTATTTTCCGGCGCCATAATTGAACTCTACGCCTTTGGGTTTAGGATTTTTCCAGACGACTAATAATCATCTCCACTTAACCTGACAGGCAACATTTCACCAAAAGAAAAATTCTAGTCATTCTGCCATCGAAATTGATACCAGATGAATCCACAACTTTTGATTTTTTCTCTTTTTGTATATTTTCTGTTGTTAAAATTAATTCTCTACAAGATACATAGACAAGTCTTTCATGTTCCCATAATTATACTATAAAGATGGACTCGTCTCCTGTTTGTTTAAATGTGGACCAGAAGTTGTCATTTAGAATGTGTATTATTACCAGACCAGTGTCTACTAATCAAATTTTACGAGACTCCACGAGAAAAAAATATATATATACTTCATCAGACAATTTAAAATGTAACAGAACTCAATGGATTTATTTATCTCCCACTTTCAATTATGCTTAAATTGCTTGTAGTTTCAGGTTTGAGAATTAATTTAGAAAGCAAGTTAGCAGATGAAAAAATTAAATAATAAGTTCCGGACATACATTCCGTAGCTGTCGCCATTTCAAATTTTCATGATCTGAGTACATAAACCAAAACGATAGACGTGAGAGATAGACATCTTTCTTCATCCAGGTAGCGTCACGTACTGCGCGCGACTGTACACTGAATTTGACCTCAAGCCCTAATATCGAATTAAGCTGTTGACTGTTTCTACGATGGGGATTTAATAGTCGGAGCATTTATACATCCAAATTTCCTGCAGGACAAACTTCCTAACAGGGAATTTAATTTCTTTCCAATTCTTTATTATGACCCACTTTGCGATGTCACCTCGGTTCCATATGGTCCCGTCACTTATTCCCGTCTATTTCTTCGTGTCTCACGTATGTATGTTGTTTTGAAAAGTGATATTTCAAAAATGTGACAAGTTTAAATTATTATACTACTTTTGTGATAATCTGTTGGGCGTAGATACTGCCCTGGAGGACGATGCCACACTGAAACGTGTAGTGTTAAAAGTAACACAGTATGTTATCAAAGTACGAGGTTTAACTGATAGAGCCTCCACACTTGTTTTCAGAGTATCGCTTTGTGTTGATGGTTACAGAAGTTCTAGTAAACACTAATTCTTTTGGATCAAATAAACAAGCAACCTGTACAAGCGTAGCTTGAAATATGTAGTATATAACGTCAGACCATAGGCGTTTGATAGCGTTCTAATGGTAAATACTTTCTATTATTGTTTCTCGAATACAGCTTTTCGCGTGTAAAGGTAATTAAATTTGAATGTTCATATTAAGGTCAATTTGTTTACAGACGAGAAAATAAATTATCGACTATGGGCTGTTGGAAAGGAAAAAAACCATTAGTACGTAGTAGGCATATTTGAACTGTTGCATACTAATATAGTACAATAATAGTTTAACGTATTAGTATAATGAACTGGGTGTTCTGCTGCTGAGAGATGTAGTTCATTTTATATTTTGTTGGTATGTATGTGGGTGTGCATGGCATGTTAGTTACTTTATTTGAAATATTGTCACTTTGTAAGAACACTCTGTCCTAATCTAAAAGCAAGGTTGTCAGTAGAGTACAACACCTGTAACTGAAAGCACAATTATGATGAACACCAAATATAACTTAACCACCTGTCTGTTTCTCTCTGAGTGAATCTTCCTAAAACTGTCTACCAAATCTTCTCAAAAATGATTACCATACAAACTAATTCCAATAATTCCTATCTTAAAACTCGTGTACTGTGCAAAAATCTGACTATACTGAATTACACAAAGACTTCGTATGATTTACTCAACATTATCTACAAACTGAAGATAACTGTTTCTATAAAAATGCAGTGCTTCGACAAATGTAACCTGACTTTTGAAATCAATGCGCAGCTGACCTTACCAAGAAATTCCTGACCCTAGGCTCTATTTTCATGTACCTTGTGGCCTGACAAACATTTCTGCAGATTTCTCGAAAGCAGCGCAATTCATACAGCAGCAAAGCCACATTAAGAAACTACGACTGAAAATTCCGTTCCACAAACTGCAATGTGCGTACGAACATATTAAATTGAATGAAGGGTGATACTTTTAGCTGATAGGAAATGAATTCTGGCGAAATTCAAATGAAACACCTTATTAAAAGGTAATATTTATAAAATTAACTAATGTTCATAGTAGTATTTATGTAACACGACTTTAAGAAATAACTATAATCAAGTGGAATCTCAACTTGATATCAGGGCAATCCATTTAAAAATCCTCCTATCTGAGCTTCATTACTACTATCTCAATAACACAAAACAATGATACGCACTTGCGTGCTTACCTCAACATTCAACAAGAAATCACAAATAGTTTCCTTAGCTTCTCTCTCCATAATTGCATCAAAAATATTCATACCCTAATTTCATCAATCTCACATCACACTTACAAAAAAAATTTCAATCATTCTTCAAAATACGTCTGCTCCTCAAAATTGCTCAACTTAGAAATCATGTAACTTTGCTTGTGCTCTCAGGCGGAGGTGGAGTAGCAAAACAAAGATATTTTAGCTATAGTCACAGATTACTCAGCTATATGGTTATGGTTTTGCTCTGTGTGAGCTATGCATATCGGTATTTACGTAAGGAACAGAATTTGCAGAGTGATCAGTATAATATACATACCTCACACAACATACTGCAAGAACAGAACTCAACTCTTGGACGGAGAGTGCAACTTTTTTGACAAACCCAATACTCCAGGGTCCTGGAGTTTATACAGACATTGAAAATTACAGCACATACAAACATTACAAAAACAAAATATTTCAAAATATTTCATAAATGGCATATACTAACTGCTGGTAGTCGGGCTTCATCTGGCAAAGCCCCGGTCCATCAATTTAAAGCGAGAGACGAAAATACCAGAAACTTAATACAATAGCCACACTACTGGTTGACCCTGACGGCAGATCCAGCCAGAGAGTCAGTATATGACATGTAACATCTTCTCGATACCAAAGTGGTAACTGAAACATATCGATCAAAAGAGGCGCCTCCACAATACAGCAGATGTCAATGTTTCTTCCATACCGCGAATTGCGTGCCACCTGCCCCCTCGATGTGTGAAGTTTGTGGACCACCAACCGGCTAAGGCTTGCCAAAAGCCTTCAAACCTACAGGAAAAATGTGTAAATTGTGAAGCCGAAAATCCTGCTACATGGACAGAATGCCGCCTCCAGCGGGCACTGTAAATTTGCACTACATATGGACAAGCAGCACAGACGAGACAGCAACAAGCGAATACCACACCCGCACAAATGAATGTTACCGACGACAAAGACTTTCCATCCTTATCTCGGAGAACGAAACAGTCCACGGGCGCCTGGAGCACTTCATCTGTCACCAAAGGTCAACAACCTAGTTCTGCTACAACAGACGCACATTCACACTTCGACTTCCCGGAGGTCGTGAAGATGGTCTCGTTTTTGGCGACTTCGACCAGAAGAACATACTTACTGTCATTGAAGAAACATTACAAAAATTTAATGAAGCACCATACATCCTATCAAAACTACTCACCTTTCCAGATGGGGCCATGAAGATATTCGTCCCCACTAATGGCCCGTAGTCCCACAAGGCTAGATAGCCTTTCGCTCTGTATGTTCAACGTGAACGACGTCCACAATAAGAAAGCGGAACTGTAGGATTTCCTCAGGCGTTTTAAGATCGATGTTCCATTCGTGACGAAAGCTGCTCTCCCACCCAACTTTTCAAGTTACGCAACGTGGTCGGCTCTCAGACGACCTGAGTAAATGGCCGAAAGGGCGGCACAGCCATATGCAGGGTAAGATACTAACTATTGCCTCCAAGAAAAACTCCGAAAATATGATAGGAGCTGAAAAGTTTGTAGGATAAAAGTTGCATGGGACAACAGGGACTATAATATGGCGTTGGTTTTTTCTTTTGCTACGTGGGGTCGCTTCAGAGATATGAAGGTCAACTTTGTTTTTTTAAATGTGATCCTGTAGTTTGGTACTTATTTTCTGATAGCGGCTATCGAGACGAATCCAATGATGTGTAACACTAAGGTATTTGAAGGTGCAGTGCTGCGATCTTCTTATCATGAACCGAGTGGTATACCTTATTACATCGGCACTTATCGAAGCACATCCTCTGACAATTCTCTCTCGCTTATTTTCAGGTGTGGTTGGAACGTCTTTATAAGCAATGTCTTTTACGAATCCCCACAAGAAAAAATCAATGGCCATAAAGTCTAGCGAACGAGCCGGCCACGACACATCTACTCCGCGCCCAATCCAACGATTTGGGAATTGTGTATGCAACTCATTTCTAGCCATCAGCGAAAAATGTGCCAGACACCCACTGTGTTGATACCACATTCTGTTCCTTGTTCCAAAAGGTATTTCTTTCAATAACAGACCTAGTGTTTTTTGCGGAATTGTGGTGTACTTCGTAAGTTTAAGCTTTCCTTCGATGAACAAGGGGCCAATAACTCTGCCCTACAGAATCGCGCACCAAACATTCACCGACCACGGTTTTTGGTGTGCAGCTTGCCGCAGCCAACATGAATTTTCTGTTGCCCAATAATGAATGTTATGCAAATTAACATTTCCATGCTTCGTGAATGTAGCCTAGTCAGTAAATAAAATGAAATTAGTCAATATGTCATCCCTCTGAATCTGAAGCCCCATCGGCAGAATTCGATGCGACGCATACAATACGTACCAGTTAATCCTTGGTGGAGACTAATGTGGTAAGGACGATATTTATGGCGATGCAGAACACGAACAACACTAATCTCGCTCATGCCAGATTCCGTTGCGATTTGACGCGAACTGGCAGAAGGATCTCGTACCACAGTGGCTAGAGAACCAATTACCGTTTCCCGGTTACTAATTTCCTCTGCCGGATATGTTTCCTATGCACTAAAGATCAAGTTGTTTTCATTTTATCATACACATATTTAACTGTACGACGTGTACCGTGAATAATTTGAGTATATCTTTCAGCGTACAAGTCTCTAGCTCTCACTGAATTTCATTGGGATATTCCATAAATGAGAAGCATATCGACTTGTTCTTAAAAGGAATACATCATTCACATTCGCTTGGTTCGACGCTACTAGTCTGTCAGCTTTTACTAGTGTTGTACTGCGAAACCGTCGAATGGTGTTTACGTGTCAATGGCACGTTAGATGGATACGTGGTATTCGGCGAATATTTACTATTTGCACCGCATACGGGAGAGAATTGTCAGAGCATGTGCTTCGATTACTGCCGATGTGATAAGGAATACCACTCAATCCATGATAAGAAGTTTGCAGAACTGCATTTATACCAATGGTCATCACTTCGAACACCCTCTGTAAATGGACGTTCGTGCCACCTTTTTGACCTTCGTTGACCTTCAAATATCATAACGTTACACATTATTGGATTTGTCTCGATAGCCACTATTAGAAAATAAGTACCACACTTAGCATCCCATTTAAAAAAACAAAGTTGACCCTCATACCTCCGACGCGGCCCCACCTATCGACAAAAAAAAACGTCATATTATGGCCACCGTTGTCCCACGAAACATTTGTCCCAGAAACTTTACATCTATCATTCCATCGGAGTTATTCTAGGCGGCAATAGTTAGTGACTCACCCTGTACATCAAGCGATCAATCACAGACGTTTGTCCCTCACTGTTATAATTTACAGCTCTAACAGCAACTGCGGTTGATAAATCCACCCGTTTTAGTATGATTGCGGCGTATCTTGCCCCTCAGAGGCTGTATGTTGTGGATGACGTTCTGCTGGTATTTGCTAGACATGAGAGAATTCTGTTCGCAGCTCCAACACACGATGGAACCAGCTGCACGGTTTGCAGGAATTACTGGAAGCCATCACATTCCAGTCGGACGATCGAAATCACATACTAAACGATCCAGCTCACATACTCTACGTTTTGGATATAGCTACCGCTAAAAATCTAATACTCGAACTGTACCTTCGAACCACTCACCATCAATGATCCAGAGGTCGGTATTAACACAGAGAGCCGCTGGATGATCTGTGCTCTTTGCTGCAACAGATCATGAACTGGGACCAATACCAGAGGTTTCTTAGCAAAATGTTCGCCCCATAACATACGTATTTATTACAGTCGTCATAGAGGAGGCGATATCCGCTCTGACCGGAAATACACTCCTGGAAATGGAAAAAAGAACACATTGACACCGGTGTGTCAGACCCACCATATTTGCTCCGGACACTGCGAGAGGGCTGTACAAGCAATGATCACACGCACGGCACAGCGGACACACCAGGAACCGCGGTGTTGGCCGTCGAATGGCGCTAGCTGCGCAGCATTTGTGCACCGCCGCCGTCAGTGTCAGCCAGTTTGCCGTGGCATACGGAGCTCCATCGCAGTCTTTAACACTGGTAGCATGCCGCGACAGCGTGGACGTGAATCGTATGTCCAGTTGACGGACTTTGAGCGAGGGCGTATAGTGGGCATGCGGGAGGCCGGGTGGACGTACCGCCGAACTGCTCAACACGTGGGGTGTGAGGTCTCCACAGTACATCGATGTTGTCGCCAGTGGTCGGCGGAAGGTGCACGTGCCCGTCGACCTGGGACCGGACCGCAGCGACGCACGGATGCACGCCAAGACCGTAGGATCCTACGCAGTGCCGTAGGGGACCGCACCGCCACTTCCCAGCAAATTAGGGACACTGTTGCTCCTGGGGTATCGGCGAGGACCATTCGCAACCGTCTCCATGAAGCTGGGCTACGGTCCCGCACACCGTTAGGCCGTCTTCCGCTCACGCCCCAACATCGTGCAGCCCGCCTCCAGTGGTGTCGCGACAGGCGTGAATGGAGGGACGAATGGAGACGTGTCGTCTTCAGCGATGAGAGTCGCTTCTGCCTTGGTGCCAATGATGGTCGTATGCGTGTTTGGCGCAGTGCAGGTGAGCGCCACAATCAGGACTGCATACGACCGAGGCACACAGGGCCAACACCCGGCATCATGGTGTGGGGAGCGATCTCCTACACTGGCCGTACATCACTGGTGATCGTCGAGGGGACACTGAATAGTGCACGGTACATCCAAACCGTCATCGAACCCATCGTTCTACCATTCCTAGACCGGCAAGGGAACTTGCTGTTCCAACAGGACAATGCACGTCCGCATGTATCCCGTGCCACCCAACGTGCTCTAGAAGGTGTAAGTCAACTACCCTGGCCAGCAAGATCTCCGGATCTGTCCCCCATTGAGCATGTTTGGGACTGGATGAAGCGTCGTCTCACGCGGTCTGCACGTCCAGCACGAACGCTGGTCCAACTGAGGCGCCAGGTGGAAATGGCATGGCAAGCCGTTCCACAGGACTACATCCAGCATCTCTACGATCGTCTCCATGGGAGAATAGCAGCCTGCATTGCTGCGAAAGGTGGAAATACACTGTACTAGTGCCGACATTGTGCATGCTCTGTTGCCTGTGTCTATGTGCCTGTGGTTCTGTCAGTGTGATCATGTGATGTATCTGACCCCAGGAATGTGTCAATAAAGTTTCCCCTTCCTGGGACAATGAATTCACGGTGTTCTTATTTCAATATCCAGGAGTGTATCTGAACGGCCTACCTATCAGTCTATGGTCACAACTGAGCGGTGCGCATTGTACAGTGAGGAGCTTTCACCGCTGATCCAGGACTTAATAAACTTTAGTAAGATGCGAAAACGCTGACAGCTGTATTGTAGCCCCGAGGACAACCGAGAATTAGGCGTCTCTCTCGGGAGTTATACAACAGAGCCATTGAATTCATCCAAGAAAAGTGGGAAGGGAAGATGACTGTTCTCACATTACATACCAGGAATGAACAGAGACGGATCTGGGCCCTTTGAAACCCAAGACTAGCGATACTGGTGCATTATGCATCAGCGAGCACATTGTTTGACCTGTTGAACAAGGCAGAAATTGTGCTGCGACATATGTGACACAAACCCTCTTGGACATAAGAAGGCCTCCGAAGAGCAGGAGGTAAGATTAGTCACCAGGCATTATAAATCCGACGGATGGACCAACAGATGGAACCATTACTAACGACACCGCGTGAGGTCCGCTCGATCGTACGACGACTCAGAAACCACTCAGCCTCCTGAGCGGATGTTGTAACGAACGAAAATTCGCAAAAGTTGTTGCACAAACAATTGGTTCAAAAATGGTTCAAATGGCTCTGAGCACTATGGGACTCAACTGCTGGGGTCATTAGTCCCCTAGAACTTAGAACTAGTTAAACATAACTAACCTAAAGACATCACAAACATCCATGCCCGAGGCAGGATTCGAACCTGCGACCGAAGCGGTCTTGCGGTTCCAGACTGCAGCGCCTTTAAGCGCACGGCCACTTCGGCCGGCCAAACAATTGGTGTTCATAACTCGCATTTTTAACGTTTTTCTCTTGCTAGGATACTTCCCATCTGTCAGTAAGACTGTTCGCAAAGTACCCCTACCAAAGCCATGGAAGGAGCACCGACAACCGCAATACCTTCGGCCCATCAGCCTCCGGTCAACAATCTCCAAAGTACTGGAATGTATCATACTCCAGCGACTTCACCCAACACTCATCGAAGGGGATGTGACACCTCTATACTACTTCGCTTTTCAGCCATGCCTGTAGCCCCAACTCCATCTCCTCTGGGCCATGGAGTATGCAGTATATAATACGAAGCATACAAACTATACAGCTTCGGGCTTTCTCTATGTTGAAAACGCATACGATCGGTTATGGAAAAATAAGCTGCTGACCAAACTGCAGGACGTCCCCATCATACCCGACTACTGCACGAAGGTTATTGACATCTATATTCAGGAAGACGCTGCTTTGTCAGTACAGACGTTCATCGGTCCAGCAGTCAACACCTGCCAGAGGAAATCCTTCGAGCGCTGTTCTGTCCCCAGTTATATTTGTCCTGTATGTGAATAAGTTGACGTTACTTCCACAAATCGTCGTAGTGCAATTCGCTAACGATACCGCGATACTTGCCAGCGGCCACAAGTCGACGAAGTGATACAGTGCCCCCAACATCAGTTTATGGTACACTTATCGAATTGTGGACAGCAGAAGACTGCATTAGCCTGAACCGGAAAAGACGCGGACCATTATGTTTACTTGTCGTCAGTCTTAATACAGAGACCATCTCACACTACACAGAATCGTACGCCCTTGAGCACTTTAGATGATGTACCTGGGAGTGACATTGGAACGGAAGCTCCTCTTCGAGGGCAACGTTCAGCGAAAACGCAACTTCACCACCCACTTCTATCATCAAAAATCCCCATTGCTGTCTAATCAACTTCTGAATGTGTGAATGAAACAATGCCTTTGCCGAAGAACGATCCTCTATCAATCTTGCATGCTCCATCTGGGGCGTCACCTGTAACAGCAATCTCAGACCACTGCAAACCCTACGAAACCGGTGCCTATGGTTATTCCTTCGAGCATCTTCATGAGCAAGAATTGAGGAACTCCATCAGGAACTGCATATGGAGACCATTGGGGAAGTAATCGTATCTCTCACTCAAAAACAGCTCGCTAACACTGAAGCACTAAGGCCCACTACGAGACATCTTGATTATGTGGTGTGTGTCACCCGGGAGACGGGGCATTGCATGAGTTCCCCGCGCCATCATTGAGGTGCCTCCATGATATAACAAAGTAACGTAATATTATACACAAAAAGGAGAAAAAGTAATTTAAAATTGTGTGATAAAAACATAAAGTCCAGTGAAACTCTATGTAACATAAAATTAATTGTAATAAAGTAACCACCACCTTAGGAGGGTCATAGGACCTAGTGCCCAACACTCTTCTCACACGGAAATAAAGAGAAAATTACGCCTTGACCCTATACATCTAGAAAGTCCGGCCACGGGGTGGCCGTACTTTTCTGAAACCACCCGCATAAAAGGAAAGATACGATCTACCCAAAGTAGCGCTTTACTAACTTTTCCAATAGTCCCACTTTACGTAGAGATGGAAAAATTCATACCAAGTCTCTCTTCGTGTACCTCCCTGGCCCGGTACTTGCCACTGTAGTGCACTCTGTCTCCCTGCTCGGGTCAAGGGTCAATATGTGGTTTATCTGTCTTGATTCTTTTGTCCCTGTGTTGAGGTGTTTTCCGTAATCATCCTGGCTGGGTTGAAACGACAGCGGTGTATCCATTGTCATGTCCATGGGATAGAAAGAACGGTGTGAGGCCTGAAGTGTCTTGCTTCACTGTGTTGTATACGAATGTCACGACATTCAGTTTTGTATCCCAATCTCTTTGCTAGACATCATCGTTCATCAGGACCATATCAGCCAACATCTTATTAAAGCATTCTGCAAAGCCATTCGTCTGTGGGCGGTAGGCGGTTGCCATCCTGTCGATGCTGTCTTAAAGTGGAATTGCGTTACAGATTAGTGTCTACTGAAAAACTTTTCCACGATCAGAGATCATCTCACATGGTGCCCCATGCTTCAAAATGATGTCTTCTAAAACGAACTTGGAAATTTCCGGAGCACAGCTTTGGGGACAGTGTAGCTGGTAAGGTAGTTAATGCAGACTATTATCCATCTATTCAGATTTGTTGACACCTGGAACCTCTCCAAAAGGTCGATTCCAATACTGTGGAATTGTGGTGCTGCAGGCGGGATTAGTATCAGCTACCACTGACGTATCTGCAGCACGTGCTTCCGTAGCTGGCTTTCCTTACATGGCCCACACATTGTCTAATGTATCGGTACAGAACAGACCAATGGTACAAGCGTCGGATTCTGCCTGGAATCTTCATTAAAGTCAGGTGACCAGATTAGGGAGTGTCGTGGAATTACTTCATTTAGATGGCCATAGATGAGCTGCACTAACGAGCAATCATTTCAGCCCCATTGGATCACAATTTCCGTTACACAATTTTCCGTTTGTTAATTGGAATTCCCCTTTGGCTGGTTCCTCCTCCTGCAAGCCCTCTATGGGTTTCAACACCGTTAGATCCTCCCACTCTTCAGCAGCAATGAATTTTACTCACCAATGACTGAGATTTCATACAAACTGCCGTATTTCTCCTGAAAGGCAGTTGACGTCCCTGTGTTTACGTCCACTTTTGTATACCACAGTGATATGGCACTGCTAAAGCATGAGTGCCCATTTCACCAGTCGCCCCGAGAGGCTGTGCAGGCTTGTCAGTCACAAAAGAAAGGAGTGGCCCGTCATAGTATTGAATATTTCAGCACTTCATTAAGCACAAGGAAAGATCTTCCTTGCACCTCGCCCTACAAACATTTGGCACCTCCCAGCAGTAGTTCATGCAAGGGACGTTCCTTGGTGCATACATTCTTTATGAGACACCAGTAGTACGGGCATATTACAAAAAGAAAGCTTCTCACATCTCGAATGTGCTGAGGAGTCGGAAAATCTCTGACTGCTCTTATTTTCCCTTGATTGGGGTGGATTTCATCGCTGATCGCTGTTCACTAGCGACCTAAAGATTTTTATTTCTCTATCAGCAGAGATGATTCTGGCTAGTGTCTGCAATATGAACACACTTCATCACGATTGTTAGGCGTCTTACATGTTCTTCAAAAGTCTTCGAGAAAACAGCAGCGTCGTCCGGATAGCAGATACACGTCATGCAGATGGAAATCGTCATACAAGTATGGCTGCATCTCCATAGATGAGAGACACTTTGCTCCTTTCAAGCACCGTAGAGTGTTACCAATTCTTGGTAACGACTTTCTTCAGTCGACAGTGGTAAACGCAGACTAAAAATGTAACTCCCTCATTCTTCACGAAGGCCTCAGGAGAGGACCACAAACACTCAGAAAGTGCAATAATATCATGTCGCAGAATATTCTCCACTTCCTCCCGAAATATGTGTCGTTTGACTTGTGACACCCAATACGAGGCTTACTAACTGGTGCATGATTCTCATTCTTGCTAAGGTGTTTCAAAGTGCGCCGCTTTGTCCCTCTTCTCTCCACTGCCGGTTTGAAAGCATGTGAGAAATTGTGAGCAGTGGCTATCACTCGCCGTAGCTGTTCTTGGGTCAGGCCAGATATTATTGGCAATTCGGCTTCCTCCCCTGCGTTGTCTGTAGTGGTCGTGAAACACGGTTCTTCGCCGATGACACTAAGCTGGTTTCCTATGTCTGGTTCGGTTATCCCTACACGCCAACCTTTAGGGATTGATTGTGGCTGCTCGTGACAGTTAGTATTCCTAAGTTTTCTTGACCACATACATGCTTACGGTCGCGCTGGGACATAGATATCTTTTGTGATTACGTGTAGCTGTTTGCTACCAGAGAGTCCTTGCTATTTGTGCTTGTCGCCGCAACTTTATCAATACTGAACTCTGATCTTTCACATTCTTTGGCTATTTATGATGGAAATAAGAAGACCCATCTGTGAATAACATTAAGACGTTACAGTTTCAAAATGACGGATTCGAAGTGCTTTGTCCTGTGATTGCAATACACAATCGTGTTGACAGGATGTATTTCCCATTTGCGACTCTAAGCACAATCGCTTTCGTATCACGGAACACAATCTTCTTTAGCTGACGACCATTAAGTATCCGACATAACAAGACAGGGATCCCTAGAGTCTACTAGCGTCTGGGCCGGTTGGTCGTCGATGATGACGTCATTGAGATTTACTGATATCTTGGTGTCTGTCATCCGTGGAGTTTTGTATATGTGGTGGCCTCACCAGCATAGATAGTCACCTTGCTTAGTTTTCCTGAACTAGGCGATTGGCTGGGATCTCTATACGGAAACGAGGAAAGACTATGGTGTTCTGGGTAGCTACCTCGTAGTAGGGTAGGGAAATGGGATTAGTCCCAGACATACAGGCGTGAATCATACGCCGCTAGTCCATTCATGCTGGCTCGCATAGCACTAGTGGGCTCAGTCCAGGTCAAGTGTCTAGGTCCTAGTGTACCCGGGCTGAATCTATGGGCTCCGCTCTGTCAGGCTGCCCCGCAGGGATGCCGAGCGGCCAACGGCTCATGTATCAAGGCACATACTGAACTCCCCAAGCGGCTCAAATAACATTCTGCCTCCGGCTGTCTCGCACACGCATTGTTTGCGTCTCTACTGTTGTCCTGCATGCTAGAGAGCGCGCGTTTGTTTACTTCCGCATAGCGGCTAGAGTCCGACGTCATCGATCATCATGACGTTTTCTTATCACAAGCCACAATTAAATAAACTACTCGTATGATTCAAGAACGACGAAAGGCGTATGAAGTAGAACGTTTTATCCGGGATGAAGTGCGTCTCCCGCCACGAAATGTTCTCGGAATTCATTTTTCGATCCTCAGTACTACTGTGTACATAAATCTGGCGAATGACTAGCTGTGCGCCGACGTCGTACGGCGCCACGCTGACGATATCAAGTTCCGATACTCTGACGGATATATAGGTACAGTCGTGGTTGATCACGTGTTCTGGGTAGCTACCACGTAGTAGGGTAGGGAAATGGGCTTAGTCCCACACACACAGGCGTGAATCATACGCCGCCTTTAAATCTTACGTCAACGTCGTCAATCACGTTTCTGAAACGTGGAAGACTTTCAAAATACATCGTGTCCTCCGTGGTGTCCGTCAGATAAAAATTGAACCACGAAAACACATGCCTACCTACTTGGTTGTTGCCAGATGCATGGCTGTCGTCATGTGCGATGACTAGCCACACACCAGTTCAGATTGTGGCCGGGAAGACCAGGTCCTTTCTGAATGTCTCCGAGTTAGACTAGTTCAGACGACGTTTGGTGACGTTACTCTTCCTGCGGTGCTCGCTGTGTTGCCTCTATCTTACGCGTCTACAGCGGTGCTACCTGCTGCGCCCCTCTGAATCAGTCGGTACCGACGTTTACTCCTCTCGACGACTTGATGGACGATAGCTGCCCGCCATCCGATATGGAACAGCATGTTAAGAAGCAACGATTGACGAGGGAACGGAAGAGTCAATACTGTACCTCTTCTGATGACTGCCTCAATTGGATGTGTGCACAGGATGACAATACTGCTACTGATGGTGCGTTGTCCTCTGACGCCCTGACCACGCAACGTCCTTCCCCACCTCCATTTTCAGTCAGCGTTCACCTCCATACGACGACCTTCATGCAGTTGCCTCCCTTTCAGTGTCTGACTCTACCTGTTGGTGCACCTCTGATAGTGTTCCACTGAACCAGCCAAGTGAGACGTCTTTCTCCTGGGTGGACCACGTCGATGCGGAGGATGGACATTCTGGAGGTGTACAAAGCGATGGACCCCCCTTGATGGGGTCGGCTACCTCTCGTCACAGCAATGCGCCCTTCGACAGGGACCTAACAGGGAGTTCCCTGTGCTTCCTCTGTGTTTGAATCACCCGTCCTCCTGGCGATGGAAGGTTTCCAGATTTATCACACAGCCACAGTAAATGTCAATACCATTCGTGTACGCGACAAACTGGCTGCACTCCATGACATGCTGTATGCTGCGGACGTTGACGTTCCTCTCCTTCAGGAGGTGTACGACGCAACTTTCTGTTCTCCCCATGATTTTACAACATTTCTCTCTCATGCTTCCCCTAATGGTAGTGGGGTGGCGATCCTCTTACGTGGTGGTATCCCCTCTCAAGCAGTTGACTATCTCCCTGATGGCAGAGGTATGGTTGTCACGTTTAGTGGCATCAGCATCGTCAATGTCTGTGCGCCATCTGGTTCGGGTTGCCGCCGTGATCTACTCAGAGGCAGTTACGCCACTTTTCCTGGGTCGACAGGATTCATTGATCATTGCAGGCGATTTCAATTGCACCCAGGCACCCAAAGGCCATCTACCACGTCACTCTTTGTGCGCGACGCTAGCGACAATTCTCTAGCACCTCAGCCTTGTGACTTCTTGGGAGCATGTTCATGGCGATCTGTGGGGATTTACGCATTTCACTAGCCATTCTTCCAGCCGCCTCGATAGTGTTTACATTTCCCGCGATACTGTCAGTGGGGTGCTGGCTGCTGAAGTCTGGCCCGTTGCGTTCTCTGACCATGACGCATATATCAACGCCATCAGAGTCTGCCGTCAAAGAATGTGGCGTAGCGGTGAACCATGGAAAGTGAACACGATCCATCTTACTTCACCCGATTGGCGGCAGCTCATCGAGACCACGCTGACCGGTTGTCGTCGACGCCGCGATTTCTATCAGTCTACGTGTGTTGGTGGGTGCTCTGTGCAAAGCTTGCCCTCCGCAAGGCCTTGATTGGATACTGAAAGGTGGGGGTGCCTTGATTAGATACTGAAAGGTGGGGGTGAGGCGAAACCTATTTCATCATTGTCCGATAATGTACTATGATACCATACTCGCTAGAGCGCGGGGCGATGGCGAATCGAGCTATGGCACAGCTCACATTCCTCTCTCGCCACTACCTTGAATGCGCTATGGTTAGGGCGTGCACACACGACGTGTTAGTGCAGGAGCGTCGATCTATGTATCATGTCATAGCGGAACGTTGCCATCGTCAGACGACTTTGCTTAATGTTCTTACGATTGACGATGGACGGCGTTTCGATACCCAAAGGGGTGTAGGGTCGGCCTTCATGCACATTATGTTATGCTGTACTGTGAACCACATCATCACCCTGCCAACATTACGGAAGTCTTCAGAGTCTCCTTAGACTCAGTTCACGTGATTGCGACGATGCATCTGGTTGCCAACGTCACAGAGGACGATGACCATGGTGCTATCCAGGCGGGTTCTACGAACAGGTCGCCTGGCCCTGACGGCATCCCACCGGAGTTTTATCGGACGCTTCTTTCCCTTCTGGAGCCAGTGTGGACGGAAATTTGTCAGGACCTAATGTCACCTTTCGTGCCTATTCCAAACGATTTGTCTGGCCACTGTGACCGAGCGGTTCTAGGGGCTTGAGTCGGGAATCACGCGGCTGATACGGTCGTAGGTTCGAATCCTGCCTCGGGCACGGATGTGTGTGATGTCCTTAGGTTAGTTAGGTTTACGTAGTTTTAAGGTTCAAAATGGCTCTGAGCACTATGGGACTTCACTGCAGTGGTCATCAGACCCCTAGAACTTAGAACTACTTAAACCTAAGTAACTTAAGGACATCACACACATCCATGCCCGAGGCAGGATTCGAACCTGCGACCATAGCGGTCGTGCGGCTCCGGACTGTAGCGCCTAGAACCGCTCGGCCTCTCCGGCCGGCCACGTAGTTTTAAGTCTAGGGGACTAATGACCTCATATGTTAAGTCTCATAGTGCTTAAAGCCATTTGAACAATTTCGAACCAAACAGTTTCGTCGATGCCTTTAGTGAATTAGCAGTCTAGTTAAAAGTTGATTTCATAGGATGGATAGGGTGTGTGACTGCTGTGCACGGACGCGGAGGAGCAGTCCACTGTTTGCGAATGCTGATGGCCACGGTCAGCCGTCTTCAGGCTGCTGCCTCGGAGTGTAGCGGCAGTGTGGAGTGTGGTCCATCGCATGGTACACCCCAGGTGCTACATGCATCACCCACGGTCACTGATGTCGAGACATCTTTGCGGATACCAGGCGCGGTTAGGCCAACCTCTCCCCAAGAGGAGTGGCGGGTTGAACGGCGTTCGCGGTGCACGAGGGGGAGGGTCAATGTGGAGGCTGGCCGTGTGGCATCGTCCGCTCTGCCTGTGAGTGGACATGTGGCCGCTCCTTCAGCAAGGTCCGAGTAGGCACACGGGGGGAGGGGTTTATTAGTGATTGCGAGCTCCAATGTTAGGCTGGTGATGGAGCCCCTTAGGGAAATAGCGGAAAGGTTGGGGAAGAAGTCCAGCGTTCACTCTGTCTCCTTGCCGGAGGGTCTCATCCGAGATGTGGAGGAGGTCCTACCGGCAGAGATAGAGAGCACTGGGTGAATCAGACTGCAAACTGTTGCTCATGTCGGCACCAATGACTCATGCCGTCAGGGTCCAGAGGTCATCCTCAGTTCATACAGGCGATTGGCGGAGTTGGTGAAGGCGGAAAGCCTCGCTCGCGGGGTGGAATCTGTACTATTTGTAGTGTCGTTCCCAGAACCGATCGAAGTCCTCTGGTTTGGAGCCGAGTGGAAGGCTTAAACCAGAGGCTCAGACGATTCTGCGGAGATCTGGGGTGCAAATTTCTCGACCTCCACTATCGGGTGGAGAAATGTAGGGTCCCCCTGAATAGGTTAGGCGGGCACTACACGCAGGAAGCGGCTACAAGGTTAGCGGTGTACGTGTGGAGTGCACATGTGGGTGTTTTAGGTTAGAGGATTCCCTCCCTAGGCCCGACAAGACGCCTCTTGAGACGTGACAACGTAGCAGTAAGCAAAACGCAACAGGGAATGACAATATTAATGTGGTAATAGTAAACTGGAAGAGCGTCTGTAGAAAGGTCCCAGAACTGCTCTCATTAATAAACGGCCACAATGTCCACATAGTACTAGGGACGGAAAGTTGGCTGAAACCAGATGTAAACAGTAATGAAATTCGAAACTCAGATTGGAATGTGTAGCGCAGAGACAGGCTGGACAGTGAAGGGGGAGGCGTGTTTATAGAGATAAAAAGTGCAATAGTATCGAAATTGACAGAGATCCGAAATGTGAAATAATTAGGGTGAAGGTCACAGTTAAAGCAGGTTCAAACATGATAACTAAATGTCTCTATAGGGCCACTGGCTCAGCAGCTGTTGTGGCAGAACACCTGAAGGAAAATTTGGAAAATATTTCGAGTAGATTTGCCGACCACGTTATAGTTTTGGGTGGAGATTTTAATTTACCAGATATAGACAGGGAGACTCAAACGTTTATAACGGGTGGTAGGGACAAAGAATCCAGTGAAATTTTTTTAAGTGCATTATCTGAAAACTACCTTGAGCAGTTAAACAGAGAGTCGACTCGACCTTCTGGTGACAAACAGACCCGAACTATTTAAACAGTTACCGCAGAACAGGGAATCAGTGATCAGAAAGCGGTTACAGCGTCGGTGACTTCAGCCGTAAGTAGAAATATTAAAAAAGGTAGGAGGATTTTTCTGTTTAGCAAAAGTGACAAAAAGCAGGTTTCAGAGTACTTGATACCTCAACACAAAATTTTATCTCATGTACAAATGGTTCAAATGGCTCTGAGCAATATGGGACTTAACATCTGTGGTCATCAGTCCCGTAGAACTTAGAACTACTTAAACCTAACTAACCTAAGGACTTCCCACACATCCATGCCCGAGGCAGGATTCGAACCTGCGACCGTAGCAGTCGAGCGGTTCCGGACTGAGCGCCTAGAACCGCTAGACCACCGCGGCCGGCCCATCTCATGTACAGATAGTGTTGAGGACCAGTGGGCAAAGTTCAGAACCACCGTACAATGTACATTAGATGAGTATGTGCCAAGCAAGATCGTAAGAAACGGAAAAGAGCCACCGTGGTACAATAATGGAGTTAGAAAACTGCTTCGGAAGCAAAGGGAACTTCACAGCAAACATAAACATAGTCAAAGCATTGCAAACAAACAAAAATTACACAAAGCGAAATGTAGTGTGAGGAGGGCTATGCGAGAGGCGTTCAACCAATTCGAAAGTAATTTTCTATCGTGCTACTTGCAGAAAATCCTAAGAAATTTTGGTCTTATCTCAAAGCGGTAGGCGGGTCAAAACAAAATGTCTAGACACTCAGTGACCAAAATGGTAATGAAACAGAGGATGACAAACTAAAGGCCGAAATATTAAATGTCTTTTTCCAAAGCTGTTTCACAGAGGAAGACTACACTATAGTTCTTTCTGTAGATTGTCGCACAGACGAAAGATTGGTAGATATCGAAATAGATGACAGAGGGATAGAAAAACAATTAAAATCGCTCAAAAGAGGAAAGGCCGCTGGACCTGATGGGATACCAGTGCGATTTTACACGGAGTACGCGAAGGAACTTGCATCCCCCCCCCCCCCTTCTTACAGCGGTGTACCATAGGCCTCTAGAAGAGCGTAGCGTTCCAAAAGATTGGAAAAGGCACAGGTCATCCTCCTTTTCAAGAAGGGACGTCGAACCGATGTGCAGACTATCGACATATATCTCTAACGTCGATCAGTTGTAGAATTTTGGAACACGTATTATGTTCGACTATAATGACTTTTCTGGAGACAAGAAATCTACTCTGTAGGAATCAGCATGGGTTTCGAAAAAGATTGTGTGAAACCCAGCTCGCGCTATTCGTCCACGAGACTCAAAGGGCCATAGACACAGGTTCCGAGGTAGATGCCGTGTTTCTTGACTTACCCAAGGCGTTTGATACAGTTCCTCACAGTCGATTAATGAACAAAGTAAGAGCATATGGGCTATCAGACCAATTGTGAGACTGGATTGAAGAGTTCCTTGATAACAGAACGCAGCATGTCATTCTCAATGGAGAGTCGTCTTCCGAACTAAGATTGATTTCAGGTGTGACGCAGGGGAGTGTCGTAGGACCGTTGCTATTCACAATATATATAAATGACTTTGTGCGTGACATCGGAAGTGCACTGAGGCTTTCTGCGGATGACGCTGTAGTATATCGAGAGGTTGTAACAATGGAAAATTGTACTGAAATTCAGGAGGATCTGCAGCGAATTGACTCATGGTGCAGGGAATGGCAATTGAATCTTCTCAGTGTAGACAAGTGAAATGTGCTGCGAATACTTAGAAAGAAAGAGCCTTTATCATTTAGCTACAAAATAGCAGGTCAGCAACTGGAAGCAGTTAATACCATAAGTTATCTATGAGTACGCATTAGGAGTGATTTAAAATGGAATGATCATATAATGTTGATCGTCGGTAAAGCAGATGCCAGACTGAGATTCATTGGAAGAATCCTAAGGAAATGCAGTCCGAAAACAAAGGAAGTAGGTTACGGTACACTTGTTCGCCCACTGCTTCAATACTTCTCACCGGTGTGGGATCCGTTCTAGATAGGGGTGATAAAGGAGATAGAGAAGATACAACGGGTAGCAGCGTGCTTAGTTACAGGGTCATTTAGTAATCGCGTAAGTGTTACGGAGATCATAGATAAACTACAGTGGAAGACTCTGCAAGAGAGACTCTCAGTAGCTCGGTACGGGCTTTTGTTGAAGTTTCAAGAACAAACCTTCACCGAGGAATAAAGCAGTATATTGCTCCCTCCTACGCATATCTCACGAAGAGACCATGAGAGACTATGAGGATAAAATCAGAGAGATTGGAGCCAACACAAAGGCATACCGACAATCTTTCTTTCCACGAACAATACGAGACTGGAATAGAAGGGAGAACCGATAGAGGTACTCAAGTAACCTCCGCCACTTGCCGTCAGGTGGCTGGAGGAGTATGGATGTAGATGCAGATGTAGATGGTTTCCTCATTCCCATCTAAAAGCACCTGTGTACCTCACAGATATGCGATTACCGCTCCCTGACGCTACTCAATAGCGATACAAAGATCTTCATCCGTCTGTTGGCTGAGCGACTTGAACGGATCGGTACGTCGTTTGTCCCGAACAATCTTCTTTGGGAGGTGTCAATAACATCAGCACTGCCCTCCGTCGCTATCGGCAAATAATCGGTCTTGGTCCCTCTCGTTGTATGTCTGGATTTTTGGCAGCTCTTTATTTCATCCAGGCGTTCGATCGGGTCCATCGCGACTACTTGGAAGGGGTGATTCGCAGTATGTGATACTACCGTCGACGTCTTAATGGGTCTCCTTCATGGAGCTACGTCTCGTGTACTCATCAATGGCCGTTTCGCTCCTCCCATCTCGATCCGTCGATCAGTGCATTAAGGCTGCCCGCTCTCTGCATTATTGTACGCTTTCACCATGGAACCGCTGTGGCACACCGCATGCTAGTGGCATTGGGCTCATTTGTTTGCCACGGCTTGCTGTTTAAGATAAGGTTCGAGAAACTCACCCTCCTGCGGTGCAGAGGCGGTTTCGGTCTGTATCATGAGCGTGACAGAGTGATACCCTTTTTCATTGACTCTCACATGGCGTTGTGGCCATATTGTCCTAAGTGCCTTACCAACCTATTGCTCTAAGGCCTTGCACCATACTTTCAGCACCTTTCGGACATCCCGCCACCATTCTTTTACTTCCGCCACATTTTCCTCAACCTAAGTTACGCCCATAGTGCGATAGTGCCAGCGCACTTGACACCCACGATAGCGATCTATGGTTTTCTTCAGCAGCACAGGTCACCAAATGTGGTTGAGAGGAAGCCTCCCCATGTCGACTGGCATGTAGTTTGGTGATCGGTGTGTGCTCCTTATCTTGACACTGACGTCCAGTCTTCATGGTACCTTACTGTCAATCGGAAGTAAATATGCTGCTCACGCCTTCACGGGATTCACCTCGCAGACACCCCACTGTGTGTGACCTGTGATGATTTGGACACAGACGAGCATCGCCTGGTGCGCAGATCGGCAAGGGGTATCTGGTTATTGGTGAGACAGATTTGGTCCCTAGTTAGTCGTTCGACTCGTCTTCATATACCTACTTAACCGCTCCTCTTTCCGGACGCGGGATACTTCACGCACGGGAAGACGCTCTCTGTGAAGTGTATTTGTGGACACGCAGATCACTACTTGTTTGCTGATAGCGAGAAAAGTATCCTCGATTTATATCAGTTCCTTAATCGTCGGACTGTTCTTCTCTGAAAAACTAGTCTGACGTCTTGTTGCGTCAACCTTCCGACACTGGTTTTCGGATACTCTCGGTGGTATTAATGTTAATTTAAAACAAATAAATCAATAAGGAAACCATTGATGTTCATTGTACTTCTACTCCACGGTCCCTACGCTTTCCTTGGTTCCTGGAGGGTGGGAAAGGGACATGGTGGCCAGGCCTCGGGTTACGACTCCTGCCCACTTCGCCCCCACCCCACCCTTTGGGCGCCAGGAAAATTCCGGTAAAAAAAAAAAAAAGTAGCTGACATAGGCTACGCCACTCGACACTTGAGATGGGAATGCCAGGATTACGTACGTAGTGTCTCTGACTTGGACAAAATGAACCCTTAGCTTCCCAGGTCATTCTATTGTTACACTCTGTCCTAGGTGCGGTCTGACAGACTTCTATAATTAAATAGTCATAAAAATTGCATTCACCAATTTCAGTGAAACATCACATTTTTTTTGTGTAAGAGATTACATTAACACCACACAAAAACATGTTTAAATAAATTTAAAATTTTATTTTTATGAAAATATCGTGTTTGAAGAGGAAACTGCAAAAGATGAAACATGTTATTGCTTGATAATATTAATGCAATAGAAACTTAAATACCCTGGATTCTAAATTTTCCTCGATGTTATATTTTATTTTTTATTATATACGTAATAATAAAAACATAAAAAATCCTACAAAACTATAAGGAAAATTAAAAGTTCATCAGTACTTTGTAGGTTTTTGGTTTCCTTTCCAGACGTTTTCTTTACAGTCGCAGTAAATGTTTGTAGAGAGTTCAAGTTAAATTAACTTCTTGCAACAGTGGAAAATATGAAGTTTTTCTTTTCTTTTTTGGGCTCACAGATGCAGCTTGTATTTCATTTTTGCAATAGTTGTACAGTGACTTCTACTCCTGGTTCAATTACACCCTAAACACGGTGAATGGATGCCCAAAGTTCATGGGATATGTGATAGTTTCTGGCACGCTTTATATTTGCGGTGCCACCAACGAGTTCGCAAGCTTCTTTAAAAAAGTAAAGAGGCTTACCCGAATGTTGTCTTTGCAGAAAGTGTGAAGGACTAACGCATTCACCCTCCTTATGTTCAACATGCTGAAAAATAATACCACTGGGTATCGTTGGAAGGGGCTTCGAAGAGCAGCGATATTTGTTTTTGACCAAATATATTTCTAACAGCACCTTTCGATAAGGATTCAGTCTCTACACTTCTATCTTCATCACTTCTATCACTTGTTTCATTCAAGGAATTCACAGGTGGCAAAACATATTCGTCTTCACTTTTGCATTGTTCCTATTCTGAATCACCTTCGCTTTCAATTTCGTGGGCACTTTCTGATCCAACATCACTTCCTAAAGTATCCTCAAACCAGTTTAAAACACTATTCTAAACATCAGGGTCCATAACATGAGTGGTAGGCGAAGACCTGAATCCGTGACGCAAAGTACCAGGTGCGGTATTAGAGACTGCCAGCATGAAAGAAGCAATAATATTTTAGGTCCACATCACATTCAAGTGCCTACTGACAAGGGAAACCACGGCAGCTTCGGGTAAGAATAACTAGACAATAGCGTAAATTCCGACCCCAGCATTGTGCATTAGCAACAGAGCAACAACAAAAGGTAGCGGTCAGGGAGTCCGCTCCTGTGACTCTAAGAGCTCAGGAGAAATACAAATTATTGAACTTCCAAAATTATGTGTTTTTCGGATTTATTTAACAAACTTTTATGACATACTGTTCTGTAGTCCCCCATCAAAAAGAAGTTGTGGCGATCCAACGAGTAATTCATTTTATTTGTCACGTCTAAATGAGACAATGACACCTTGCACCTAGCTCTCTGGTAAATATAGTTGCTGAGTTTATTCTAATTAACTGTTTGAACAACAAATTAATTACTGCCTTAAGTATGCTTTGCTTGGCATCACAGACATTGTGACTTCGGGTGCCCGAAAGGACAAACAGAAGGTCTAGGACCTGCTGTACGCTCCAACGTAGTAACAGTGTTCTTCAACGATTATCCCAGGAAGTAGTTGGCTATGGTGTGCTCTCAGCCACAGTGAAAACAACGGTTACAGAGTACTATTCCAGGTCAGATGATGAATGTGGTCGATTAATAAAAGGACAGCTGTCATTACAGTTGTGTATAAAGTATCATTGAACAGAGGCAACCATCGTTCCTGCTGTTCTTTTAATTGGTATTGTTTAAGTTCGTCCGGTTTGATGTGGACGTAATCTACAGACAGCTACTGAAATCGCCGAGTGGAAATGTGTGAACTTTGCGGACAAACTCCTGTTCCAAATAGAATAATGGTGAGTTACTACTTTTATATTAATGTGTCAATGTGTGATGTTTTAGATTTGGTAAGGAAAGAAGTACTCCTAGAAAACAGATCCGATCGCACAGATGTCTTATGATGAATTGTTCCGTGTTATCTTTGCATTTCAAATTAGAATAAAATCTCAGACTTTGACGTTTCAATCCATAGAACAGTAACTTCCAGTGATTTCTTGCAAATTAGTTATCTGGTTCTTTCTTAGACGTACAAAATCAAACTACGTCAGAAAATAAAAGCCTCTTGTTCAAGAAGACTTAGAGAAGTGCGCTCTGAGGATGACACACTTGTGAACACCAGTACGTGTTTTGAAGACGAGATGAGACTGTGCCTAGCAACAAGCAGGCCATATATGAAAGATAAAAATATATTGCTTTAGTGCTGGAAATAATGAAGTAATTGCTTTAAATACTTTGGAGGCTGGCAGACAAGATTTTAGCCATTATTGGTGTTAGTTTATTTTGAGAAAGCAGATACACTCGGTGTAGAGAAGTAACTGAGGTCTCTTAGTAAAGGCAAGTCTCCCAGTCCCAACAGTATAACAAATACGTTCCTTTCAGAGTACGCTAATAAAATAACAGCAGTTTTTAGCAATCATATACAACCACTTACTAAACGAATAGCCCATGCCTTAAGTCTCAAAATTGCACAGGCATAACACTGCACACGGAAGATTCGCTGGATTGTAGTTGCACGTCACTGACATCGAATTGTAGCAGGATTTTGGTACATGTTATGTGTTCCAAATTTACAAAATACCTGGAACAAAATGGTTTGTTGACACATGACCAGTATGCATTCAGTAATTATCCTTCTTGTGAGAGAACAACTGGTTTTCTACTCAGATGCTATCGACAGCAGAGCTCAAGTTGATCTCATGTTTCTAGATTTTCAGAAGACGTTTGCCATCTTTGCTGAAAAACAGTTTATGATCAAATGGCGTGTTTGTGAATCGTCGTCTCTGTTGTGAGATTATATTCGTGACTCCCTGTCACGTAGGTCGTAGACTTGATAGTTTGTAGATTCAACTAGATATATAGCAATGGTATTTACAAGCACCTAAATTTTTAACTGCCACACAGAAAACAAAGACAGCGTTTTATCGGCACTTCACTTAGGAGAAATTCCAAATCTACTAAATAAGATGCCTCGAAAACGCTTATCCCTCCTCTTCTGGAGTGTTGCTCTGAGGTATGGCATCCTTACACGATTGGATAGACGGAGACGTCGACGAAGTTCAAAGACGTGATAGCTCATTCCGTATTATCACGTAATAAGGGAGAGAGTATCACGGATATGACAAGCGATTTGGGGCGGCAATCATTAAAAACAGGCGTTTTTCTTAACGACGTAATATTTTCGAGAAATTTCAGTCATCATTTGTCTACTACTATTTCCAAAATGTTATGTTGAATCCCGCGTTCATAAGGAGAAATGCTCCTCGGATCAAAGTAAAAGAATCAAATGAAGCTTCATAGTTCCAGAGAGCTTTTCAAGTCTCTTACATCTATGATATATATATGCACACAGAAGCGACGAATGAACATGTGTACCAAGGTCGTGATTCTAATCTGGGCCTCCTGTTCACAAGGCACATGCGCTAATCGCTACACCACGCTGCCACCTTGGCTTTTCGCAGTGGCACGGACAATCCTAGCACACCTCTCTCATAAATCTAAACTTCCATTCACGCCTCAGCCCACTTATGCCTGGGTTTCAGGCAGGATCGACCGTTTCGCACGACGCTGACGTGCTATTTCGATAAAGTGGGAGAGCCTGTGCACAACTGATCGAGTGCGGGGGAATACCGGAGGCATGAATGGGAATTTGGATTCAGGGAGGAGTACCAGCGTAGTCCGTGGAGTTGTGCAAAGCCACTTTTCCAGGTTAGCGTAGTTACTAGCGCATGTAACTAGTGCGCCGGAAACCCGTGTTCGAATACTGGATTTGGTATAAATGTTCATGCATCAAAGTAAGAGAAATCAGAGGTCGCACAGAAGATTTAGATATTCATTTCTCCCATATGCTTTTCGAGACTGAAACGGTCTAAAAATAGTCTGAAAGTGGTTCTATGACACCTCTGCCAGACAGTTGCGAATTGCGGAGTAATCATATAGACGTAGATATAAATGCAGTATTCGTACCTTGGCAGAATGCATTTTCAGTCATGCGGGACTTGCCGTTTAAAAGAAAAGTGCTCAAAATGCGATTTACAGTACAGTCTACCAATACAGGATGTCCCATCAGGACCTATTCAGCGATATGACGGGAATAATCATTCGAAGCAAAGAAGTCTAGTAGACTGGGCTCCAAAATGCCTTAAGAGCCATAAATACTTCACTATCTTCGATGCTGGGAAAAAAATATCTTCCACTGAAAGCTCTTTGCTTTCCGTATTTTAGGAGGGAGCAATACGGTCCAAAACAAGAATAAATGGACTTGAAAATGTGGAAACTAAAATGTATACTCTTAGAGCTATGAGCACTTATGCAGTCGAAGGAATATGTTTCACAGTAGAGAAGATGAACAAGTGCTCATAGTTCTTAAGGAATGCACTTTAGAGCCCATGTTTACGGCCAGTTTTTCTTGTTTTGGTGCAAACTACCAACTCTCAAAATATGGAAGGATGGCAGTTTGCAGTAGAAGAGCCTTGTTTGTCAGTGTCATAGACAAATAAGTTCTCGTAGCTCTTTAGACATACGTTTTAGAGCACATGTTTACTAGATTTTTTTGCTTTGCTCGATCGTTGCCGTTATATCCTTGAACCTCCTCCTGGGACACCATGTATAGAGTTATTAGGTTATATCCTTAGCACAGTTGTTTACTGAAAAGTTTCATTGTCTTTTTCAAGTAAGTACAGGATCAATGTACGTTCCTTTTTTTAATTTTCGGATAAAATCTGATGCAGAGGCATACAATAAGCAGAAGCTTCCTACTTCATTAGGCTCTTGCGAAGATGAGATACTTTGTGGCTGCTATGGTTTTTAATTGACGTGTTTCCTAATATTATCTGGTAAAATTTTTTGCAGGTAAAGGCAAAGATAGACGAGGCTGCCTATGCTCTTGCAACTTACGTTCACCCTACAGAGTTAGGTAGATGACGTGAAATTTAATGAGGTTTAATAGATTTGGATGAGATGGTCGCAACAGGCGTAACTTATGGAGTGAGCGTTGCGGTCTGGGCATGGCCGTGGATCGTGAGCTACGATCTGGGTGGGCTTTCTGGGTCAGCCGGAGCCACGGATGGACTGAATGATTCTGAGGCGAACCGGCAGGCTAGCTAGCGGGCAGCCCGCCCGAGACAGGACAGCCCGCCCGTGGCGGGCTGTGCCGGACCAGTAGTCCCAGGGAATGGCTCTGTCCACAGGTTCACTATAATAATGTGCAGTTGACTAGCATGAATAGAGCTGTTGTAATAATTGAGGTCTGGCAGCGTAGTAGTCGTCGAAACCTCGCATTCTTTCTCTACAGTGACGTCCAAAGTTTCCATAGCGTCCACAGTGGTAACACAATGACATTTTGTCCTTTCCCCTCCAAATGTCCGTTTTTCTGTGTGGCATTTTAATCAGCGGAATAGTTGGTTCCATCTGCGTTGGTCTGATATTAGTGACTAGAGTGAATTATTATGAAACTTGAGCTATATTTTTTCATAAGGCTGTTTAAGAATACAGAATTGCTGAAGAAAATGTACAGAACTGCTAAACAATGTGTGCGTGCTCGCACATAAATTAATGCACTTCATGTAATAAATGAAAGTGATAGTTTGCATTTATTACGTTCAATTCAGACTTTTTTTGTAACATAAAACATTTTTAGTTTGTCACGAATTTTACCGTAGAAAATATGGTCACCTTAAGACACTGAACTCTGTTAATAGGATAGCAGAACCTTAGGTGTATATGAACATGCCCCAAACCGCGCTTTTCTACCTGTACCCATTTCTGAATTATATGTGATCAATGCTGTAAAGACAAATTTGGAAATCCTTTATTGAGACAGTGAGAAACCTCCGACAATGGGTTATAGCATAAGTTGTATAAAACTCATTTCATTTACGTTGATTTTCGTTACTGGAAAGTGATTCTACGTCTGAATATAAACGTCTCTGCAATGTGCTTTCAGAAACACTCTAGATGCAACAGATGAGAGAAGTATGACTGACTCGGTGGCTATGCAAGACCACCACGACTTCGCCTCTCTTAAACGTCACATAATGAGACAAGAGATACAAAATGTTATGGCAGCCAGAACCCTCGGACCAAGTGGGCAAGAGATAACATATATGAATGTCGACCCACTAGCCGGCCGCTGTGACCGAGTGGTTCTAGGCGTTTCAGTCCGGAACCGCGCGACCGCTACGGTGTGTGATGTCCTTAGGTTAGTTAGGTTTAAGTAGTTATAAGTCTAGGGGACTGATGACCTCAGATGTTAAGTCACACATTGCTCAGGGCCATTTGAACCATTCGACCTAATACATCTAGAAACACTAGACAATCGTACAATGAAGGCTTTCATGATCAGATATCTTAGCTGATGCTGTGCCTTACGGGTAGTATGGCCGTGGTCGATGGAATTTTCGATTTCTAACATTCCGTCCAAATGTGCACAGGACATCTTCAGTGATGCATCTGGTTCCGTTAAATCTTGGCAACTAATAGAAGATTTTCAACAATCATGTCACTCTTTTAGCACCAGTTGTCGTCATCAGTCGATGGCATCAGGAAGAGTGGACTCAGCCAACACCAGCATACTCTGCAGCTGTCACATGACTAGAAATAGGTGCAGTCTCCCTCCAGCATTTCGTTTCTGTTCTGGCTGGACGTTGGGGTTCGTAATAAACATGCTTTCAGTTCAAAGTGTGTACTTCACTGACGACTCTGCTTACGGTTTGGACTTCAGAGGGGGAATGTTTCCCCACTTGCGTTTCGATGGTAACAATGCCAGTGGGCGCGTGCTTCCATCCAGTCAGCAGTTATAAATTCCACGTGAGAGTAACTAGGGTTTCTGAAAGCCCATTATAGAGACGTCCATATACATTCTTAGTACTACCTTTCAGTAACGAAAATGAAGATACATGAAATCAGTTTTATACAGCTCAATGAGTACAACGCAAATGACATTTAAGACACTCAGTTGTCTGGCTGGTGGGGTGGCGTCGCGGTTTATGCGAGCGCTCATGGTCGCCCACTTCTCATTGTGTCAATAAAGGAGTATGGAAAATACAGGGTGTTCCAAAATTGTCTTTACAATTTTGATCACATGTATTTCACAAATAGGGATAGGTCGAAAAGCGCGGTTTATTGCGGCATCTTCGTATACCCCTAGAGTTGTAGTACCTGCTTAGCAGAATTCAGTGTGTTAAGGTGGTCATATTTTCTAGAGGCAAGTTCGGGACACATTAAAAATTTTGCTATTACAACAACAAAAAAATTCTGAATTGAACGTAATAAATACAAACCATCATTTTACTTTGTTACAAAAAGTACATTAATTTATGTTTTATTAGTACCTTCTAAAATGAAGGAGTGCAAGCAGGAATACTGCATTTACCAATGCTGTAAATTTTCTTCCATATGTCTGTATTCTTCAACAGCCTTATGAAAACATATAGCTCAAGTTTCATAATAATTCACTCTAGTCACTAACATAGCTTTCGTAGTTTCTACAACAAATTATGTTTTGCCACTGCTCCACACATAACTCATTTGGGAATATACTCTTTCAGTAACAGAATGCCGATACAGGTGAAATGAACATACTATTCGGGATAAATTGTTTCATAATTGTTAAAGGCAGAATAAATACATAAATATATGCTCCGAATTACATTTCAAAAAATTCGGGATAGGGCTACAAAAATCGTGGCTGTCACAAGAAAGGGACGAGACGTCGGATGGTCATCTCAAATGCGTACACAGTCTGTAGCACACAGGTTACCTAAGTGACATTCCAGTTCCATGTCCGGCCTAGGATGTCCTCATTAAATTGTGCTATTCCTGCTCTGATGCGAGCTCATAGTTCCTGAAGTCCCACTCGAATAAAAAAATGTAATGGGGTTCCGCAGGACCTGGGTGTCAGATCTGGTCTATTCAAAACATTCCACAAACTGTGTCAACTGTTGGAGGTTGGTCAGTCAATAGCTAACATGGGGTCCACAGCTCGTGGTCTAGTGGCTAGCGTTGCTACCTCTGGATCACCGGGTCCTGGATTCTGTTCCCGGCCTAGTTTGGGATTTTCTCCGCCCGGGCACTGACTGTTTGTGTTGTTATCCTCATCTCATCATCATTCGTGCAGGTGGTGAGACTGGACTGTGTAAAGATTGGGTATTTGTACGGCCGCTGATAACCACGCAGTTTAGCGCCCCACAAACCAAACTAATATGGGAAAATAAGAACAAAAAACAGGTTTAAGTGTGTGTGAACATAATGCCGCGAACCGAATCTTACGTGATCAAAGCCGGCCTGAGTGGCCGTGCGGTTCTAGGCGCTTCAGTCTGGAGCCACGTCACCGCTACGGTCGCAGGTTCGAATCCTGCCTCGGGCATGGATGTGTGTGACGTCCTTAGGTTAGTTAGGTTTAAGTAGTTTTGAGTTCTAGGGGACTGATGACCACAGATATTAAGTCCCATAGTGCTCAGAACCATTTGAACTTGATCAAAGTTGTGAAGACACTGTCCGCAGCTCGTGGTCGTGCGGTAGCGTTCTCGCTTCCCACGCCCGGGTTCCCGGGTTCGATTCCCGGCGGGGTCAGGGATTTTCTCTGCCTCGTGATGACTGGGTGTTGTGTGCCGTCCTTAGGTTAGTTAGGTTTAAGTAGTTTTAAGTTCTAGGGGACTGATGACCATAGATGTTAAGTCCCATAGTGCTCAGAGCCATTTTTGTAAAGACACTTTTGGATCATACTGTATGCGCATAGGAGAGCGGCAAAGCGTACTTACCGCTGCGTTTTTAATAGACTAAAACCAAGAAACTGTCTATAGTTAGGTCCTTCTTTAATGAATTTCAACCATGGTTTATTACAATCTACTTCCAATAATCGAATTTCCATACGTAGAAAAAAGGCCCAGGTTTACCACGGACAGTTGTATAAAAATCCCTCCAGCACGCCTCTGTGCGCCCTCAAACTGCGGTCCAACCCGGGAAAATCCGGAACTATTGCAGCGCTAGTTGGGGGTGTAAAGTTGAGCGCAATGGATACATGAGGAAGAAAGGAAGCTTGCCTCGTTTAAGCGACAGTTTGCATTTTGTTTTATAAGCAATGTGTGATGGTGTCCACATATGAAAAGTCATTTGAATGTCCAGCCATTTGTTTGTTTGGAAGGTAAATATTTTGTACAGATAAATACGTCACTAGCTAGATACGTACGCCGCACGTTTTCAATTTTACAGGTAGTATCGCAGCTATTAAAAATTCACATGCACAAATTGTCAGGGCTGTCAGTATGGCGTTAGGAATCCGTATGGGGCTACGAGAGTGTACTGAATATTCATTAGTCCGTTTTGTTTTTTAAAAAGATTTTCTATTTAATTAGTTATTTTCTGCTTTTTAGTATCGCGTGTGCTAAATTTTCCCTTAATTTATAGCATTTTGATAAGATTACAGTAGGACATGTGGTAAACTTACGGTTTATTTCAGTTTCTCTTAAAATGAGTCAGCCAATACACTTCTTCCTCGTAGGCGTATCTCGCAAGTAGAGTATGAATGCAAAAACTAGAGAGAATCGAGCTGACAGGGATGCTTAGCAGCAATCGTCCTTATGTGCGCGACATTCGCGACTGGAACAAGAAAATAGGGAAATAGAGGTGGTACAGCAACTACATACTCTCCGTTACACACTAGAAAAGAAATCGAGTTAATATTTCATTGTAATCCCGTTCTGAGTTCAGTTAAAGGGTTCAAGTCTATAGCTTATCGGGAAGTTTAAAATCAACTGCAAAATTTGTACCGAACAGAGAAAGATAGACCGAGAATCAAAGTACCCTCCGCCACACACCAGAATCTAAAGCGAGTTAATATTACAGTATCATCCAGTTCTGAGCAATGTTGGAAATGTCAAGTATCTAGTGTGAAATCAAATGCAAAATTTGTACGGAAAAAACAGACATGAAACTGACTTAATAAATACGTATTAGACAGTGATCATTTCTATATACACAAATTTAAAGTGCTGCGCCAAATATTAAACTCTTAAACCCAACCAAATATTGGTATTTAATACCCAGAGGGCGAGAATCCGTATTTAGGTAAATAAATACGTACATTTTGAACGTACTTTATTTTTAGAAATATACTTTTATTCATGTATTCTTGAAATAAGGTACTTTATTAGTCCCTAAAGAAGCTTTTCAACATTAGTCACGTTGTATGTACAACCGAAAAGACTGAAAAAATACACTCCTGGAAATTGAAATAAGAACACCGTGAATTCATTGTCCCAGGAAGGGGAAACTTTATTGACACATTCCTGGGGTCAGATACATCACATGATCACACTGACAGAACCACAGGCACATAGACACAGGCAACAGAGCATGCACAATGTCGGCACTAGTACAGTGTATATCCACCTTTCGCAGCAATGCAGGCTGCTATTCTCCCATGGAGACGATCGTAGAGATGCTGGATGTAGTCCTGTGGAACGGCTTGCCATGCCATTTCCACCTGGCGCCTCAGTTGGACCAGCGTTCGTGCTGGACGTGCAGACCGCGTGAGACGACGCTTCATCCAGTTCCAAACATGCTCAATGGGGGAAAGATCCGGAGATCTTGCTGGCCAGGGTAGTTGACTTACACCTTCTAGAGCACGTTGGGTGGCACGGGATACATGCGGACGTGCATTGTCCTGTTGGAACAGCAAGTTCCCTTGCCGGTCTAGGAATGGTAGAACGATGGGTTCGATGACGGTTTGGATGTACCGTGCACTAATCAGTGTCCCATCGACGATCACCAGTGGTGTACGGCCAGTGTAGGAGATCGCTCCCCACACCATGATGCCGGGTGTTGGCCCTGTGTGCCTCGGTCGTATGCAGTCCTGATTGTGGCGCTCACCTGCACGGCGCCAAACACGCATACGACCATCATTGGCACCAAGGCAGAAGCGACTCTCATCGCTGAAGACGACACGTCTCCATTCGTCCCTCCATTCACGCCTGTCGCGACACCACTGGACGCGGGCTGCACGATGTTGGGGTGTGAGCGGAAGACGGCCTAACGGTGTGCGGGACCGTAGCCCAGCTTCATGGAGACGGTTGCGAATAGTCCTCGCCGATACCCCAGGAGCAACAGTGTCCCTAATTTGCTGGGAAGTGGCGGTGCGGTCCCCTACGGCACTGCGTAGGATCCTACGGTCTTGGCGTGCATCCGTGCGTCGCTGCGGTCCGGTCCCAGGTCGACGGGCACGTGCACCTTCCGCCGACCACTGGCGACAACATCGATGTACTGTGGAGACCTCACGCCCAACGTGTTGAGCAATTCGGCGGTACGTCAACCCGGCCTCCCGCATGCCCACTATACGCCCTCGCTCAAAGTCCGTCAACTGCACATACGGTTCACGTCCACGCTGTCGCGGCATGCTACCAGCGTTAAAGACTGCGATGGAGCTCCGTATGCCACGGCAAACTGGCTGACACTGACGGCGGCGGTGCACAAATGCTGCGCAGCTAGCGCCATTCGACGGCCAACACCGCGGTTCCTGGTGTGTCCGCTGTGCCGTGCTTGTGATCATTGCTTGTACAGCCCTCTCGCAGTGTCCGGAGCAAGTATGGTGGGCCTGACACACCGGGGTCAATGTGTTCTTTTTTCCAATTCCAGGAGTGTATGTAAATAAAATAACTCAAAAGCGGTGAGAGAGTGGCAACGTCGCATAACGGCCGAATCTGACGGAGACTTGTTTTGGTCAGTTTCTCGCACTGAATGAACGCACTCAAACACGGAGAGTGAGTGAAAACATGGCAGCTGAGACTAGTTTCATTCGGCTGTTTCACTCGACTAAAAAAACAGTCAGCTGGTCAATCGAGTGTTAAAAACAGTCGACTGTGCCATCACTAACTCTGAATCCTCCGCCAACGCTCTTACTTCGCCCAGCGTTCTGCGCTGGGCGACGCCACATGTACACGCTACCAGAAGACGTTAAAAACACATAACCTCACCGCGTGCGTCTCTGATTGGCTGGGGCGTCTGTTTAAGCAGCTATATTCGGTGCATCCTCCAGATATAGTGCATATATAAAGTTACTAACATAGGTACGTAACACAGCAGTGACTAACAGTACACCAGTGTTCGATTATTTATATAAGAGTGTCATCATTAAAGACTCTTGGCCAAGAAATTTACTCTCATTATATATAGCTCTGCTCCACAGAAGAGTCTACAGAATTCATAGTTACGTTCAACTCAATAATTAAGTGTACGTTATGTAAATACCTTTTTAATGTATTATCGTTTCGTAGACGTCCGATTGTATTTATTTGGCTACCAGAACTACCGATGCGACACGTAGTGCATTCGTTTCAAGAAAGGGACACGAGAGCGGTCAGAAATGATTGAGACCCAGATGCTAAGAGTATATGTGAGCTCTAAATTGAGAATGACATACGTAGAGTGTGTAACCACATTGTGTCGCAGCAGATAAGCCGCACGGTGGGAGGCAATGACCTGCAGTGGCAGCCAAAGTCATGGCACCTGTGTAGGCTGTGAGACCAACTGCAAGACATAAGAAACCTGAATTATACTCTGGAATAGATTCACTTGTATCAAGAAACTATATCGGAACATTTAATCCTATTTCAATAAATTAATGAGTGTTAAGAGAATTGCTAGTCACATACTCAAACGTATACCTGTTACTTGCTATTTTTTGTTTCATGTAATAATGTCTCCCGTGTAACAGGAGAAACCACTAACTGCATGGAAATTAAAAAAAAAGAAAAGAACTCGCTTTCAGCATGCTGGCACAAACTGTCTCATTCCAGAGACGCTCCAGGTAGAGGTAATCGAGAGAGCAGAATTTCGAAACTAAAGCTAACATAGCCAGCGTGAGAGAAATATTTCCTGCTAACGGAAAGTGTCGTTTTGATTTAATTTCTCTTCTCTTTGTCAAAGCAAAATGCAACTACAATGTGATTAATTTTCCCAATGTCATCAAAATAGCAACCGGACAATACGCACCGAACTAAATGTGTCACGAAATGTCACAGACAGAAGCCAGACTGCCGAATTAAATGCGGTATACAGGGTGAAATAACAAACATTTTCAGAACAAATTACTTTTGGTTGTGAATATCATTTATAATATATTTCCCCTAGATAACAGTGGCCAGGGGTTCATAAAATAAACAGCGATGTGATCTCGCAACTTCGTTAAAAATCAATATAAGGGCATCAACTTAGCTTTTTTAAATGGAGTCATGCTACACTCCTGGAAATTGAAATAAGAACACCGTGAATTCATTGTCCCAAGAAGGGGAAACTTTATTGACACATTCCTGGGGTCAGATACATCACATGATCACACTGACAGAACCACAGGCACATAGACACAGGCAACAGAGCATGCACAATGTCGGCACTAGTACAGTGTATATTCACCTTTCGCAGCAATGCAGGCTGCTATTCTCCCATGGAGACGATCGTAGAGATGCTGGATGTAGTTCTGTGGAACGGCTCGCCATGCCATTTCCACCTGGCGCCTAAGTTGGACCAGCGTTCGTGCTGGACGTGCAGACCGCGTGAGACGACGCTTCATCCAGTCCCAAACATGCTCAATGGGGGACAGATCCGGAGATCTTGCTGGCCAGGGTAGTTGACTTACACCTTCTAGAGCACGTTGGGTGGCACGGGATACATGCGGACGTGCATTGTCCTGTTGGAACAGCAAGTTCCCTTGCGGGTCTAGGAATGGTAGAACGATTGGTTCGATGACGGTTTGGATGTACCGTGCACTATTCAGTGTCCCCTCGACGATCACCAGTGGTGTACGGCCAGTGTAGGAGATCGCTCCCCACACCATGATGCCGGGTGTTGGCCCTGTGTGCCTCGGTCGTATGCAGTCCTGATTGTGGCGCTCACCTGCACGGCGCCAAACACGCATACGACCATCATTGGCACCAAGGCAGAAGCGACTCTCATCGCTGAAGACGACACGTCTCCATTCGTCCCTCCATTCACGCCTGTCGCGACACCACTGGACGCGGGCTGCACTATGTTGGGGCGTGAGCGGAAGACGGCCTAACGGTGTGCGGGATCGTAGCCCAGCTTCATGGAGACGGTTGCGAATGGTCCTCGCCGATACCCCAGGAGCAACAGTGTCCCTAATTTGCTGGGAAGTGGCGGTGCGGTCCCCTACGGCACTGCGTTGGATCCTACGGTCTTGGCGTGCATCCGTGCGTCGCTGAGGTCCGGTCCCAGGTCGACGGGCACGTGCACCTTATGCCGACCACTGGCGACAACATCGATGTACTGTGGAGACCTCACGCCCCACGTGTTGAGCAATTCGGCGGTACGTCCACACGGCCTCCCGCATGCCCACTATACGCCCTCGCTCAAAGTCCGTCAACTGCACATACGGTTCACGTCCACGCTGTCGCGGCATGCTACCAGTGTTAAAGACTGCGATGGAGCTCCGTATGCCACGGCAAACTGGCTGACACTGACGGCGGCGGTGCACAAATGCTGCGCAGCTAGCGCCATTCGACGGCCAACACCGCGGTTTCTGGTGTGTCTGCTGTGCCGTGCGTGTGATCATTGCTTGTACAGCCCTCTCGCAGTGTCCGGAGCAAGTATGGTGGGTCTGACACACCGGTGTCAATGTGTTCTTTTTTCCATTTCCAGGAGTGTATATATTGCCATCACAAATGTAAATTCGGTTTGCCAGTCGCGGTGGTCTCGCGGTTCTAGGCGCTCAGTCCGGAGCCGCGCGACTGCTACGGTCGCAGGTTCGAATCCTGCCTTGGGCATATATGTGTGTGATGTCCTTAGGTTAGTTAGGTTTAAGTAGTTCTAAGTTCTAGGGGACTGATGACCACAGATGTTGTGTTCCATACTGCTCAGAGCCATTTGAACCATTTTTAAATTCGGTTCAGATAAATTCAATGATGGCCCTCCCTCCATGAACCATGGACCTTGTCGTTTTTGGGGAGGCTTGCGTGCCTCAGCGATACAGGTGGCCGTACCCTAGGTGCAACCACAACGGAGGAGTCTCTGTTGAGAGGCCGGACAAACGTGTGGTTCCTGAAGAGGGGGAGCAGCCTTTTCAGTAGTGGCAGGGGCAACAGTCTGGATGACTGACTGATCTGGCCTTGTAAAACTAACCAAAACGGCCTTGCTATGCTGGTATTACGAACTGCTGAAAGCAAGGGGAACTTACAGTCGTAATTTTTCCCGAGGGCATGTAGCTTTACTGTATGGTTAAATGATGATGGCGTCCGCTTGGGTAAAATATTCCGGAGGTAAACAGTCCCCCATTCGGAACTCCGGGCGGAGACTACTCAGGAGGACATCGTTATCAGGAGAAAGAAAACTAGTGTTCTACGGATCGGAGCGTGGAATGTCAGATACCTTAATCGGGCAGGTAGGTTAGAGAATTTTGAAATTAAAATGGATAAGTTAAATTTAAATGTTGTGGAAGTTAGTGACGTTCGGTTGCGGGAGGAACAAGACTTTTGATCAGGTGACTACAGGGTTATAAATACAAAATCAAATAGGGGTAATGCGAGAGTAGGTTCAATTATGAATAAAAAATTGGAGTGCGGGTAAGCTACTACAAACAGAATAGTGAACACATTGTTGTGGCCACGACAGACACGAAGCCAACGCTTACTACAGTAGTACAAGTTTATATGCCAACTAGCTCTGCAGATGACGAAGAAATTGAAGAAATGTATGATGAGATAAGAGAAATTATTCAGTTAGTGAAGGCAGACGAAAATTTAATAGTCATGGGTGACTGGAATTCGGCAGTAGGAAAAGGAAGAGAAGGAAACGTAGTAGGTGAATATGGATTTTGGGTAAGAAATGAAAGAGGAAGAATTTTGCACAGTACATAACTTAATCATAGCTAACACTTGGTTCAAGAACCTTAAAAGAAGGTTGTATACATGGATGAAGCCTGGAGATACTGACAGATTTCAGATAGATTATATAATGGTAAGGCAGAGACTTAGGAACAAGGTTTTAAATTGTAAGACATTTCCAGGGGCAGATGTGGACTCTGACCACAATATATTAGTTATGAAATGCAGAATAAAACTGAACAAACTGCAAAAAGGTGGGAGTTTAAGGAGATGGGACCTGGATAAACTGACTAAATCAGAGGTTGTGCAGAGATTCAGGGAGAGTATAAGCGAAAAATTGACAGGAATGGGGGAAAGAAATACAGTAGAAGAAGAATGGGTAGCTTTGCGGGATGAAGTAGTGAAGGCACCAGGGGATCAAGTGGGTATAAAGCCGAGGGCTAGTAGAAATCCATGGGTAACAGAAGAAATATTGAATTTAACTGATGAAAGGAGAAAATATAAAAATGCAATAATTGAAACAGGCAAATAGGAATACAAACGTCTCAAAAATGACATCGACAGGAAGTGCAAAATGGCTTAGCAGGGATGGCTAGAGGACAAATGTAAGTATATAGAGGCTTATCTCACTAGGGGTAAGATAGATACTGCCAACAGGAAAATTAAAGAGACCTTTGGAGAAAAGAGAACCACTTGTATGAATATCAAGAGCTCTGATGGAAACCCAGTTCTAAGCAGAAAAGGGAAAGCAGAAAGGTGGAAGGAGTATATAGAGGGTCTATACAAGGGCGATGTACTTGAGGACAATATTATGGAAATGGAAGAGGATGTAGATGAAGATGAAATGGGAGATACGATACTGCGTTAAGAGTTTGGCAGTGCACTGAAAGACCTGAGTCGAAACAAGGCCCCGGGAGTAGAGAATATTCCATTAGAACTACTGATAGCCTTGGGAGAGCCAATCCTGTCAAAACTCAACCATCTGGTGAGCAAAATGTATGAGACAGGCGAAATACCCTCAGACTTCCAGAAGAATATAATTATTCCAATCCCAAGGAAATTAGGTGTTCACAGATGTGAAAATTACCGAACTATCAGTTTAATAAGTCACAGCTGCAAAATACTAACGCGAATTCTTTACAGACGAATGGAAAAATTGGTAGATGCCGACCTCTGGGAGGATCAGTTTGGATTACGTAGAAATATTGGAACACATGAGGCAATGCTGACCTTATGACTCACCTTAGAAGCTAGATTAAGGAAAGGCAAACCTACATTCCTAGCATTTGTAGACTTAGAGAAAGTTTTTGACAGTGTTGACTGGAACACTCTCATTAAATTTCTAAAGGTGGCTGGGGTAAAATACAGGGAGAGAAAGGCTATTTACAATTTGTACAGAAACCAATTGGCAGTTATAAGAGTCGAGGGGCATGAATGGGAAGCAGTGGTTGCGAAGGGAGTGAGACAGTGTTGTAGGCCATCCCCAATGTTATTCAGTCTGTATATTGAGCAAGCAGTAAAAGAAACAAAACAAAATTCGGAGTAGGTATTAAAATCCATGGAGAAGAAATAAAAACTTTGAGGTTCGCGGATGACATTGTAATTCTGTCACAGACAACAAAGCACTTGGAAGAGCAGCTGAACGGAATGGGCAGTGTCTTGAAAGGAGAATATGAGATGAACGTCAACAAAAACAAAACGAGGATAATGGAATGTAGTTGGATGAAGTCGGGTTACGCTGAGGGAATTAGATAAGGAAATGAGACACTTAAAGCAGTAAAGGAGTTTTGTTATTTGGAGAGCAAAATAACAGATGATGGTCGAAGTAGAGAGGATATAAAATGTACACTGGCAATGGCAAGGAAAGCGTTTCTGAAGAAGAGGAGTTTGTTAACATCGAGTATAGATTTAAGTGTTGGGAAGTCGTTTCTGAAACTATTTGTATGGAGTGTAGCCATGTATGGAAGTGAAACGTGGACGATAAATAGTTTTTACAAGAAGAGAATAGAAGCTTTCGAAAGGTGGTGCTACAGGAGAATGCTGAAGATTAGATGGTTAGATCACATAACTAATGAGGAGGTATTGAATAGAATTGGGGAGAAGAGGAGTTTGTGGAACAACTTGACTAGAAGAAGGGATCGGTTGGTGGGAAACATGATGGATCACCAATTTAGTATTGGAGGGCAGCGTGGAGGGTAAAAATCGTAGAGGGAGACCAAGAGATGAATACATTAAGCTGATTCAGAAGGATGTAGGTTGCAGCAGGTACTGGGAGATGAAGAAGCTTGCACAGGATAGAGTAGCATGGAGAGCTGCATCAAACCAGTCTCAGGACTGAAGGCCACAACAACAACAACAAATTCAATGGTATCACTCGTTTGTAGATCTAACAAGCAAGGATGGAGTATACATACTCTGAATATTGTAATTATTGTGCAGTGTTTGCGGCCGTTTAATGCCCCGCCGCCGGCCGCGGTGGCCGTGCGGTTCTAGGCTCTGCAGCCCGTAATCGTGGGACTGCTACGGTCGCAGGTTCGAATCCTGCCTCGGGCATGGATATGTGTGATGTTCTTAGGTTAGTTAGGTTTCAGCAGTTCTAAGTTCTAGGGGACTGATGGCCTAAGATGTTAAGTCCCATAGAGCTCAGAGCCATTTGAACCATTTGAACCAATGACCCGCCACTGGGAAATTTACGTCACCGCGATAATTGATAAGCGACGTTTACGTTATTTTCAAAGGAGACATCAAAAAATGTTCAAATGTGTGTGAAATCTTATGGGACTTAACTGCTAAGGTCATCAATCTCTAAGCTTACACACTACTTAACCTAAATTATCCTAAGGACAAACAGACACACCCATGACCGATGGAGGACTCGAACCTCCACCGGGACCAGCCGCACAGTCCGTGACTTTAGCGCCCGAGACCGCTCGGCTAATCCCGCGCTGTAACTCCTCCTACGAGTTGCCCGTAGGAGGAGTTCACTGAAATGCGGTGGAACAACTGACTATGTTGGTTAGTTTTGTTTCTGAAGAATGCTGCAACTCTTTTAAGTGTGTTGCCTGTGAAACATTCACACAATCTAATCTGTAGTAAACATTTTTCAGGTGTACAATGCACTCAGCCAACGAAAAACTGGTGATATGCTTTTCATTTATGGCGAATACACCGGAATTTAACAGCGCCAAAGCTGTACTCAGAACTGTTCCCGCGTAAAAGCTGTCCAGTTCGTCTGGTCTTCGTTAATACAATCACAAGACTTCTAGAAACTGGAAGTTTTGCTCGAAGAAAACGTGTACGATGGGAGACTGCAGCCAAAGGTGCTGCATAAATAGCGGTTCCTGCTGCTGCTGCAGTAAATCTACGTGTCACTTCTCGTCAAATGCAAAGGGATGTTGGCATCAGTCAAATTTGCGCTCTGCTCACTCTTCATAGAAATAGGAATCGCCTGTTCCATATTTCTCAACAAGAAGTGCTATGTGGCAGCTATTTTCTATTTAGTTTTTATTTCTGTCAGTGTTTTCTCCACCTAGATACTGATTTTGTGGAGAAAACGTTGTTTACTGATGAGTCCACATTCACTACACACGGGAATGTAAATTAGAGAAACGTGCGCTACTCGTCCACGGAAAACCTACATTGGCTTCTTTAATTGTTCAACCATGGACGGTGGTGAGTGAATGTGTGGTGTATCATAATCGGACAGGACGAGATCGGCCCTTGCTTCTTTGATAGAACACTGAAAGGGGAAAAAATGCACACTTTTGACAAATACTTCACCGTCATTTATAGAACGTATGCGCTATAGAACTCGTCAAATAAGGTGACTCCAGCATGATGGATCTCTTTCCCACCCGGAGGTATTTAGTAGGAAAGACAAGAATTAAACCGCTATTTCTTAACCCGTTAGCGGCAACATGTAGTCCTGTTCAGAGGTATTCAGCACGATGATCCGTTTGAGTTCATATCCTGGTGTCGTGTAAAGCATGTGGCCTATTACTACGTTCTAATGAGTGTGGAGGATATGAGAGAGAGAAATACTGCTGCATGTACAGCGATTACTCCAGATATGGCGACAACCGTGAGTTCATCAGTAATGAAGCGTGTAAGAAAGAGTCGTGATGTATATGGCTCTCACTCTCAACATACTCTTCAAAAAATCACCAATACAAGTATGATCACACGTAATATGACATTTAATAAAATATTACGGTTTTATTATGACGTGGCCCAAGAGATTATTAGGAAGCGTATGTTGACAACGTCTTACGAAAAAAATAGGTGACTTGCAACCTAATAATAGTATACACAATTTAGACGCTTCCCGCACCGTTATCAGTTTATCAGGACATTCGCTATCTGACGAAGAGATATCTGTGCTTGCAAATGGTGGACGTTTTGCCATTAACTCCCACGGAAGAAATAATAGTCAGTGCAAAAGAAGGCATTCGTAGTGTGGACAAGACTACGGCTGAAGAAATCCGTATAGAAGCTGTAAGAGTACTGTCTCGCGCAAGGTCTCCAAAACGTAATTTAACTGTGGCTAAGAGGAATGCCTTACGACGCCTGAATGATCACGATAGTGTTATCATTCTCTCCACTGACAAGGGAAATGCAACGTTTGTTTATAATGTGACCAACTCTTATAGTGAGATTAACGACTCATAAACATATAGGAAACTAAATAAAGACATCACTGACAGATTTCTTAGAACTGTTATGCGGTTTATAAAGAAGTCCTCTGTCGAATAGAGCGTTCAGAAAAATGTGTTCAGTTCAGTTGCGCTAACACGACGACTTTATGTATCGCTGAAGATACACAAAGGACACGTTCCTCTTAGGCCCATAGTGAGTGCTTTTGGTTGGCCCACCTATACGATTGCCAAATTCTTGACAACAATATTAGGACCGTATGTGGGCCGAACGGATTCGTGTATGAAGAATTCGACACATTTTATTAGTAAATTAAATGGTATAGTGGTACAGCCGGAGGACATATTATTTAGTTTCGATGTGGTGTCGCTATTCACTATGGTCCTACTGAATGATGTGTTGCAACAGCTGAATCTGATTTTTCCTCCCGATGTTGCGGAACTGTTTAAATATTTCTTCACAACCACGTATTTCAAATGGAATGAAGAGTTCTATGAACAGACGGACGATGTCGCAATGGGGAGCCCTTAAGCCCGGTTATAGCCAACGTCTTTATGGAAAAATTCTAGGAACAGGCATTGGAAACTTCGAACAAGAAACCGAAATTTGGTTCCGTTACGTGGATGATACGTTTGTTTTGTGGCGACATGGCAGGGAGGAACTGGATCGTTTTCACAAACATCTGAACGGGATCAATCCGAAGATTCAGTTTATCAAGGAGAAGGAGGCAGGTGGAAGATTAAATTTTCTTGATGTACTAGTTTTCAAGAAAGAAGACGGTAGCTTGGACCACACAGTTAACCGAAAACCCACGCACACAGACCGTTACCTACACCGGGATTCGAACCACCACCCACAACAAAGGCGAGGCGTCATAAAAACGTTGGAGGATAGAGTAAGGATAACTTGTCAACCAGAGATACTTTACGCAGAATTAAAACATCTTACCACTGCATTGCTCAAGATTGGTTTTTCGTTCCCTGAGGTGAAAAGAACGTTAAGGCCACCGCGTAAAAATCATTGTGGTGCTCAAGCACTAGGTAATCTAAAGTTTTGCTGCCGTTCATTAAGCACGTGACTGAACGCATAGGACCAACCTTAAGAAAGCGTAACATTGCGGTAATTTACCCATCCACTCGGAAGATACAAGATCATCTAAAATCGCTCAAGGATGCTCGCCAACCACTGGAAAAAGTTGGAATTTATAGGATTCCGTGTGGTTGTGGGGAGGTGCACGTAGGGTATTGCAAAAAGAACTTGAAAATCGACTCGAAGAACACAAGGGCAATTGCAGAAAAGGGGAGACTGACAGATCAGATGTTGCGGAACATGCTTTACAGCCAGGAGACCACCACATTCACTTTGACCGGACTGAAGTACTGGCAGCCGCAAACGAATACCACGAAGGGCTATACAGGGAGGCCGTAGAGATTATGAAACATCCCAGGAATTTTAATAGGAAGGATGAGGGCGTGAAATTGAATGAAATCTGGATTCCGGTGCTGAAGAAGATGTGTACCAGTCTTCCACCATGGGATGATAGTAACAGCGGACAACGGCCAGTTGCGCTCGCGTATTCAAAACCTGTCACGTCATGCCACTGCGCGGAAGATGGCGGAAGTGGAATTTTGCTGTAGCCAGTAGCGAGCCAGGGTGTGAATCGGACATTAAACAAAGCTACGATCCCCCTTGATAATGGCCTCCGCAGATGAGGACGAAACGTCGAGTTTTGAAGTGAAATCCCTTAGACCACTGCACAACAGCCTGGAATATTTTATTAATTGTGACAATTGCGGCCGTGAAAGTTTACATCTTACATTACGACAAGTAATATTGTCTTCACCGATTTTTGTTCAAAATACCTGTTTCATTTATATAAATATAAGGTATTACTTTTTGCTGAGAGTAATTGACGCAGCAAACGTAAGACTAACGGAATAAATAATTTTAATTTGATTTAAAACAATGAATTTAATCCATAAAATTCGAATAACTTAGTCGCTAAAAACCATTTCACTGCAAGCATCTGATCTTTCTAGAGTATCTGACCAATTATGGAAAAATTGGACACGGAAAAAAGGTAATTGTCTCGTGTTAATACTAGCTGAATGGCTTTCGAGCGGTATAACATTTTCTTTCATATGAAATGTGTGACATCTTACGTACAATCTTCACATTACACCTTAACCCGGCGGTGGAAGCGTATGTTAGCGTATATCATAATGCGGAAGGCAACAACACTGACGTACAGGGAACTAGCACCCAAGCAGTATATGTCATCATATTCTAAAAATATAAGAATAAAACAGCGGATTAAGGATTTCGATATTTAATAAATTACGTGTTCCATTGTTTCAATTTCACTTAAAATGAACATATGTTACAATTTTAAGTTAGAGGGCATCGCTCATGTGGTATAGATCTACAGTCTCATGTTGAAACTAATGTCTTTAATTATTTTGATCATTTAAACACTGATCTACAGAATTTTCAATGACAAAGATAACTCAAGCTTAACCTATTCATTTACTACCCACAATATATGAGCCCAGCCCAATCTGACTGCTATACAGTGACAACATGACCTCCAATAATTAACACAAAAAATGGCCCCGAATTGCAGGAAATACTAACAATAATAAAAGTCAAAAAGGTATGAAATTAAAGAAACATGAGACTATCTCCAACTATGTTAATTGCCTAAACTCATTTCAATCACGAACCACTCTTTTTTTTATAAGTCACTTACCTCACAGAAAATCTTCATAACACGAACTACAGCAATTACAGCAAACATCAACTACAGCCATCTAAATAAAAAGATTCTAACTACTATAGACTCTAACTATTAGGAGGCATATTGTTCACTAATGAAAGATTTTGCTGAAGAGCAAACAATGTATTTAGAAAATGTTACCTTATTCATGTGACAACCAGCTCTAAAAACTACATAGTTGTCAATAATTCCGAAACCCAAACATTACCAACAACATCCATCCTCATTTTACATTTCCTTGCGTCTTACTTTACAATGCATATCCCACGAACAAAGAGTCTCCGCAAAGAAAAATATGTCCATACACTTCTCTATCCACGCGCTAACTGGTAGTCTCTCCAACCACATAATCTCTCGCCAAGGCCGCACAGCACTGTCAGCGATATTAACACAGTCTACAGCGCTGCCAAAATACAAACAGGCTACCTACAATATATGATCTGTGTGCTACAGCGTGCTTTATGATGAATAAAATTTTCTTTTCAGGCCACATACAATTCTGCCTCATACGACGTTACCTTAAGCTTAAATGCTGTTTAGTAGTTGCTCTTTAAAAAGCATTCCACACGAGCAAAGCAGTTGCATCTTTACGTGACGTTGTTCAGCCCATGGTAACTGGGCTATGCGCGGCTCAGTTTAAGACGAATAGCTCGATGTTGTTACAGGGACAAGCTGTTCATTACTGTTTCCTGCCCAGCAGCTAATTTGCTGCAGATAATTACCTGAAGCCATGACCCTCAAGTTAAACAGTTTATGAAATGGCTAGAATTGGGAATAACTAAAATACACAGAAATAAAAAAATAAAAGGCAAATGAATAATTTAACAAAATAGTTCCATAATAACGCGTGTAACTGGTCTTCCGATATCCAGTTAAACTACAGACAGAAAACAACCCCATCAAATGTAGTAAAGTTGCTCTGAGAGCATCAGAAGAAAAGTAGCAGAATCCCCTAGCTAAATAGTCACGCAGGACATGCAAGAACTAAGATCATTTCGTGATCTCAGTACAAACATACTGACCAGCTCAAAATAGTTCAGGGTTCAACATGACGATTTACATATTAACTAAGTCGAGATAACGAGTAGGAACTCATATTTTCTCTATTCTTATTTCGGTAACGCAATTGGAAAAAGTTAGAGCTTTGTAGCAGCCGTTCACTGCCCAGAATCTATCTCCAACGCGATTAAATTCCGCACGATACCACAAGCTAGTCGTCCTTCTTCAAGAACTCCTAATACATAGTGCCTAGAGTCGCTTCCTTGAGTGCACCACCCAAGAAATTTTCTCACCACTTGACTTCAGTGAAGTTCCCCAACAGTCTGAGTCTCCATTAGCTGGAGGCAATCCCCACCAAAAAAACTTCGTTCTGAAGTTCTACAGACGTGACTTGACTCAACGTAATAAACTTAATTAGTATCTGACCAGACCATAGCTATGCAGCCCTCACAAATGTCTTCATATACTTCCGTCAATACACCAAATAATTAATCTCCAGCTGATGACACTACAGCTGTGCCACCTTCACAAATAACTTGACTTCCTTCCGCTAATACAAAATCATCTACTCAGGGATGACGAAAACACGTGGGATAGCGATAGCGATATGCACATTTACAGATTGCGTTAGTACCGCGTAAACAACGTATAAAATGATGTTTAAAGCTTTCCCGGCGTACTGATTGTTCCGTAATCAATGGAACAACGTATAAAATGACTGGGCATTGGCACAGCTGTAATTTATGCTCAGGTGACACATATGATAACGTTGCTGATGTGATTCTAGCCGCACAGAGCGAAGTAACAGACTTTGTACGCGATATGGTAGTTGGGGCTAGAAGCATGTAAATTACATTTCGGAAACCGTTAGGGAATTCAATAATGTGCCATACACAGTGTCTAGAGTGTGTCGAGTGTGTCGAACATACCACATTTCAGGCATTAACTCTTACCAAGGCAACATTGCTTGAAATAACCACAAAAATCAGAGTGGAAAATACGGCGAACTTATCCGTTAAGGCAGTGCGGCGTATTTTGGCGTTAATGGGCAGTGGCAGCAGACAACTGACGTTGGTGCTTTTGCTAACAGCACAACATGTCCTGCAGCGCCTCTCCTGGGCTCGTGAACATATCGGTTAAACCCTAGACGACTGGAAAACTATGGCCTTAACAGATGAGTCCCATTTCAGCTGGTGAAAGCTGATGTCTTGGTCTGAGTGTGACGCAGTCCCCACAAAGCCAAGGACCCAAATTCTCAACAAGACACTGTACAAGCTGTTGCTGGCTCCAAAATGGTGTGGGCTGTGTTTACATAGTTTGGGCTTGGTACCCTCTGGTGTAACTGAACCGATCATTGACATGGAGGGGTTATGTTGGACTACTTGGTGATCATTTGCTGCCATTCTTGGATTTAATGTTCCCAAAGATTTTATCTTCAAGATTGATTTGAAGAACATCCTTGGCAGTTTTAGCGAATAATTTGGCAACCAAAATCGCTCAACATTAATACCATCTAGCACTTTAGAACGTAATAGAGATGTAAGTTCGTGCTGCAACATACTGCACCGGCAACACTTTCGCAGTTATGGACAGTTATGGAGGCAGAATCGCTCAATATTTCTACAAGTGACTCACAAAACTTGTTGAATCCATGCTACGTCGAGTTTCTGCACTACGACGGGTAACAGGAGGTCTGACACGATATTAGGAGGTATCCCATAACTTTTCTCACCTCAGTGTGTATTACTTTCACCTACATTACTATAAGTTTTGTTACTGCCTTGTGCCTCATTAGAATTTATTCCACCTGCAGCAAGTTCAGATGTATCTCTGCCTTTCTTCTTATTATTGGATTTCTGGTCGTAGATACATTCATTCTCTCATTCACATTCCTTTCACAAAACGAATTTTTCAGTTCCATATCATAACTATCAAATATCTCTTCATATTTTACAATATTTCTTGCACCCTCTTTATGGTTGCACCACTTACAATGATCACCCATTTCATTCTTACTTCTTATAGCCTCCATCTCCAACATTTCTGGCTGCTTTGCCTAATTTTCGACATCAACAGAACTTTTAAAATAACTTATCATTGTCATTGCCAATTTATTTCGCCATCCAACGTGGATGTGGCAATCTCTAGTTTCCTCGTATTCTGCCGTATCCTGCCCCCCTGTTTTGATTTTCTCTATGAAAATTCCCATTTTCATTTTCCCTTTGAGATTTATTGTTACAATGATAATTAACTCTGTTATGATCATTATAAATATTCTAGATATCGTTCTAGTAGCCCTGTTTACTGTTCCCATTATGTGGATTGAATCTGAACGCTTGTCAAGTTTCTCAATAAAATTTAAAACTCGTCAACGGCGTTTGTCAGACTTTAGAGAAGATGCCAGTGGGAAATTTCGGTAAGCGTCTCTTGAGTATCGCTATTCTGTTAACACTCCCAGCGGGCGCTTCAAATGTATCAACTTAGCCAGTTCATGCACACATAAATGCTGCATCGACCCCGTTTGCTTTTCTTCACTCTAGAATTAGTTCGGGAAACAACTCTCAAATACTTCCTAGGAATTGAATGAAGAACTCTGTACATTTGACCATGATTGTGCATTGCCTTCAGTTTTTCAGTAAATTTCATATTTGTGTCTTCCCACAGTGCTCTCGTAAGACCATCTCTGCATGCGGCAACAAAATCAACCGAATGGTACTTTCCATCACCTGGTCGTTCCTGAATTACCCCACATAACATCACTGATCGTCTGCTAAAAATTTTAATTTTGCCCCCACGTCTTTAAATTGCTACTTACATTGCTTAGGTTCTTTATTTAATCCTGACTGACACTGTTCTTTATTTTCTGGTACCTCTTTTTAGCTTATGCTACTCTACCTGACAAATCGTTACCAGACTTAATGGTCACATCTTAAAATGTAATTTGCTCTGCACACAAATTTTCACTTGGGCCCCAGTTAGTCCAGCACATTTTCCAACTTGTTCGACTCCGGTGTTAACCAGGCCATCCCTGTTCCATTTTTGTACTAGTGTCCCTGTACTACATTGCCTTTTCTCCATATTTGAGTTCAAATCTGTCAGAACTGCCTTTAACAATGCCATTGAATTAACCGCAGTTTCATCATCTTCCACAGATTTCGGAGTATTTTCTTCACTAGTATTGTCCCTATCAATACTACCACGTTCAGGTATAAGGCTAAGTGGCCCACTAGCATTATCTGAACCACACAGACTGGGTGACTGATTAATCGTTCGATGTAAATCACTGACGATGACCCTGCAGATTCAGACACGTTAACAGTATCGGTACATGTACTTCATTTGTCGGTTATGCTAGCTATTGCTGCCGAAATTGTAGAAGCTTCTGATGCCGTTCCCGACGCAGATGTACTCGAAGTCGACTTCGGAAGCCCGCATTAACGTGGCCGCCCCTGCTGCTCACACCACTGCCGAAGTCTCCGCTGCTGCTCACCGCTGCAGAATGGAACTCAGCACGCCTCTTGGTGGCTTCTCTTATTTTCTTGAAGTTTCTACTTTCCCACACCTAACTTCAGCTACCGATCCTTACATAAGTAACTGCTGCAAATTCTTGTGCTTGAAACCACCCACCCAAATTGCCTATCATGCAACAGATTTTGGTCCTGGATCACAGTATACTGTAACGTGTTGGAACTAACTTTGCAGTTCTGAAGGGATTATACATGTTTCTCATACAAACCCCCAATTGCAACCTTACCTTACGGTTATGCACTGTTGAATAGTTGCTCTCTAAGCAGCATTGCACACGAAAAAGCAGTTGCGTGTTTACATGATATAGCTCCCACAGTAGATAATTGGGCTATACATGGATCTGTTTAACATGGGTAGCATTATGTTGCCATAGCGTTGAGCCGTACTCGTCTGCTTAAATGTACAGAAACTAACTGACTGCACAAAGTAACCTGAAGCTGTGATCCTGTTGTCAAATGGTTTATGCATTGGCTAGAATTTCTAATTAATAAAATACACAGAAATACGAGGCTTGCCCAGAAAGTAATGCACTGCATTTTTTTCTCAGCCGAAAACAATGCTACGAATGCGAAACGTTAGGTATGTATTTGAAGTCTCTTGAGTCAGAGGCCTACGTTTCCGTCACTTCCGACAGATAGCGTAACTGCAGGACAGTTTCAAAATGACCTCTGTAGGTGATGTAGAAGCAACGTGCTGCCATTTAATTTCTCACTGCAGAGAAAGAAACTACAAGGAATATTCACAAACGCTTGTGCAAAGTCTATGGAGCATCTGCTGTCGACAGTTGTACAGTTAGTTGCTGGGAACGGACAAGAGGGTTCTGCGGAGCTTTACGATTTGCAGCGGTCGGGGAGACCATCCACGGCTGTCACACTTGACATGTTGCCGCGAGCTGATGTCATTCGCGAGGACAGACGCATTACGACTCGGCAGTTGGTGCTGCATCTGTCAGCCAGTAAAGAAAGTGTGGATGCAATTATCCGCACTCTTGAATATTCAAAAGTGTGTGCGAGATGTGTACCACGTGTCTAACAGTGAATCACAAATCGCACAAAAAGAAAAATATTTGTCTTGATTTGTTGCAATGTTTTGAAGCTGAGGGAGAGGTCTTCTCGTCCCGGACTGTGACAGGTGATGAAACCTCTGTTCACTATTTTGAGCCAGAAACAAAACGACAGTCGATGGAATGGCGCCATTCCCACTCCCCACGGAGGAAAAAAATTCAGAGCAACTGCTTCCGCCGGTAAGTTCATGATCACCGTGTTCTGGAACTGTGAGGGTGCGATTCTCATTAATGTGATGACAAGAGGCGGTACCGGTAATTCAGAAGCATATGTTAACACATTAACAAAACTCATGACGCGATCCCGGCGATTTTGGCGCTGAAGCAACGAAGGAGATGTTTTGCAGCAACACGATAACGCTCGGCTCCATTCAAATCTGAGAACTCCCGAACACATTGAAAAACAGGGTTGGACAGTGTTACCCCATCGACCCCACAGCCCTGACCTAACTTCTCGGACTTCCACTTGCTTGGGCCGTTAAGGGATGCTATTCGTGGAAGACTTTTGAGGACGATGAGGGGATGATTCACACAGTGACGTACTGGCTCCGCCACCAGGTCAAGGATAGATATCGACAGGGCATACACGCCCATGTTTCACGCTGGAGGAAGGCCATAGGATGTGATGGAGATTACGTGGAAAAATAGGGTGTGTAGATAAAACATCATTCTTTCACGTACGGAATTTACATTATGTTCAATGAAGAATTGTTGAAGAAGAAAAATGCGGTATATTACAGGCTTATTACAAATGATTGAAGCGATTTCACAGCTCTACAATAACTTTATTATTTGAGATATTTTCACAATCCTTTGCACACACATACAAAAACTCAAAAAGTTTTTTTAGGCATTCACAAATGTTCGATATGTGCCCCTTTAGTGATCCGGCAGACATCAAGCCGATAATCAAGTTCCTCCCACACTCGGCACAGCATGTCCCCATCAATGAGTTCGAAACGGTAAGGCTTCTGCTTTAGCCTTTTCCGTAAGATTTTCCAAACCGTCGGCTGTGGTACGTTTAGCTCCCTGCTTGCTTTATTCGTCGACTTCCGCGGGCTACGCGTGAAACTTGCCCGCACGCGTTCAACCGTTTCTTCGCTCACTGTAGGCCGACCCGTTGATTTCCCCTTACAGAGGCATCCAGAAGCTTTAAACTGCGCATACCATCGCCGAATGGAGTTATCAGTTGGTGGATCTTTGTTGAACTTCGTCCTGAAGTGTCGTTGCACTGTTATGACTGACTGATGTGAGTGCATTTCAAGCACGACATACGCTTTCTCGGCTCCTGTCCCCATTTTGTCTCACTGCGCTCTCGAGCGCTCTGGCGGCAGAAACCTGAAGTGCGGCTTCAGTCGAACAAAACTTTATGAGTTTTTCTACGTATCTGTAGTGTGTCGTGACCATATGTCAATGAATGGAGCTACAGTGAATTTATGAAATCGCTTCAATCATTTGTAATAGCCCTGTACTTTCTGAGCAATCCTCGTACAAAAGAAAAGATAAATGAATACTTTAACAAAAATAGTCGTATTATAACGTCTGTTATTGAGGTAGACGACAGACAATTATTTGAATAATATGTAGCCATGAAAGTATATCTCAACTAAAGGGAAAATAGTCCTACGATATCCAGTTAAAATACATACAAAAAACAGCTTTATCTAATGTAGCAAACTTGCGTTGACAGCATTACGAGAATGATGGCAGAATCCCTAAGCTAAATTGTCATCTAAGATGCATGAGAACTAAGTCCATATTGTGATCACAATACACGAAATATTGATCAGCTCAAAATAGTTCAGAGTTCAACATGATGATTTACCAATTAACGCGTGTGAGATAAAAAGTATAAACTCACACTTTGTCTATTCTCAAATTCGTAATTCAACTGGAAAAAGTTAGTGTGCTGTAGCAGCCGTTCACCATCCATAATAAATCACATTCATAATCATAAAAATTACGTCACCTCAGGCAAATCTGCCATCTTCCAGAACAAGTAAAAAACTGTGCTCCTTCTTCTAAACCTAACGTAAAAGTCCCTTGAAAGTTGAAGCCTTCATGATCAACTTCCACTCGATACAACAGACAGGTCAGCCTTCTTCAAGAACTCAGTGCCTAGAATCGCTTCCTTGAGCGCACAATCCAAAAGAAGCCTTTTGTCCACTCGACCCTACTCATGTTCCGCCGCTGCTTTCTTCTCCATTGGCTGAAGACCATCGCTACAAAAAAAAAAAAAAAAAAAAAAAATCGTTCTTAAGTTCTACAGACATGGTTTGACTCAACTTGGCCTCTTCCTGCACTATACTAATACATTACAGCATTATTTGAATAAAGAAATGGTATAAAGATTTGATCACGTTCGAAACATTTATAGTAATTACAGATAAAGAATTGTTCATAAATAAATAATCTAGTATTCTTGTGCAAGTGTACGTGTGTTCAATGACAACAAACTGTCGCTAAATATTGTTTAAACAATCATATAAGTCTGCTTGATAGATGCGCCTTTTTGTTCTCTTTTCAATAGTGGTGTCAGCTAACAAATGCGATTGACCATTTCTTACATTATGATGATTTTGTATTAGCAGTTGTAATCAATAGTTAAGTAGATAAGTGTCAAAAATAGTGTTGTGTATGTTAAATAAATACATAAGCACGACAGGATATGAGGTATTCATCCTGCATTCAGTTTTTGTGTTACTGTAGAAATTCGATGATCTGGCGAATATCACCATAGTAAAAACGACATAAAAGATGTCATAAGTCTCTAAGTAAAACACATGCAGATGAGTGATTTTCAGGGGCTACAGTGCAATGCAATGATCTGAGATATTCTTTGTTGAAAACGCATGAAGCGTTTAAAAGTCTTAATTCAAACTTTCATAGTGAAAATGTTTAGCCACTATAAATATTAACTTCAATAGTCTTAAAGATATCAAAAATATTGTTGTTTCACTGTTTGTTTGTCATTTTTTATGATCTTTGCTTTAATATTTTAATGTGAATAATTATAGATATACTAATATTTGTAACTTAGTCATCTTTCTTATAGTCTCAACGTCCACAATTTCTGGTGCTTTCCGCAATCTGCTGAGGGTGCAACCTCTGTCCAGCTCACTCTTCTGGTATTTTCCCAATTTCGAGCCACACTGCTCGTCTTCGGTACCTGACTGCCCCATACACGTCGCTTAGCTAGACCGGCCGTGAAGCGTCCTCGGCCCTGGGGCCTCCTGCTAGTGGTTAGCTTTACAAGCAAATTCGCCTCATCACATACCAGCCGATTAACTCGCCTACATATGCGTTATGTTGCACTGAGTGTCCACACTCAAATGGTTCAAATGGCTCTGAGCACTATGCGACTCAACTTCTGAGGTCATTAGTCGCCTAGAACTTAGAACTAATTAAACCTAACTAACCTAAGGACATCACACACATACATACCCCAGGCAGGATTCGAACCTGCGACCGTAGCGGTCGCTCGGCTCCAGACTGTAGCGCCCAGAACCGCACGGCCACTCCGGCCGGCTCCACACTGACCGTGTTGCACAATGATGTCGTTTACTTGGTGTAGGTGATGATGCATGTTTTGGGGGTGCATAAATTATGTCATGTATTTAGAATTTTTTTTCTTTTTTGAGGGACATACTGTTTTTCGTAGTTTCCTGCGTCGGTCTATGCGTAGTATTATATTCCAGTTACAGATTAGACGTACTTTTAGTCTTAATGACATCAGGATTGGTTTCATTAGGAAATGTGTATGAAAACTTGCCCGACGGCAAAAAATTCAGTAAAGAAAAGTGATTGGTAAGGGATGTTGTTTGTTAAAAGGCAGTGATAGAAGGACAGCCACGATGCCAAACCACAGCGGCTTAGTCAGCAGGGCAGCGCAGAGAAGGCAGACACTAAACTTGCATGAGAAATGGACAAGAAAAGAAATTTTATGGAAGGAATGTGCGATGTTCACCCTTCCCCAGAGCAGCTATCTCATGGCGCCGAATTAGCCGTAAATCCAGGAGCTATGCAGTGTGATTCAGCTGCCCCTAACTATTGTTTTTATGCAACCCGAAACGCAAATTTGTACGGGAATACGTTATAGCAAGAGGCCGTAGTTTCCGAGTTATTCAAGAAAAAAGTACGAAACTGACATTTAAACACATCCCCACTCCTACACTCAGCCCCTACTTATCAGGGTTTCTAGTATGTTGTTCATAGAATTCCCTCCTACCACCGTAAAAAAAATTGTGACTGCGGGAATTATTTCCCACATTCGACCTTTTTGATCTTCATTGACTGCCTTTATTACGCCACCAGTTTATTGAGGAATTTATAAATTGTAAAACAGGCGTTAGTGTAAATTTTACGCAACGATTTTGTGAATTTAGCAGCATAAAGTGCACAATGATATCATTGTACTCCTCAGGTCTTCCAACTATGAAACTACTGAGCTTGTAAGTATTAGGTTTGGATCGAATTACTAACGTATTTAGTTTTAGCGTAACGTTTACAGAAGGCTTTTCTGTTTTATTACCCGCACGCGCATGATTAAAATATGGTATTAACGAAATAGTCGACTACGCTTGTGGCGTAATAGCCCAATCAAAGACCAAAAAAAGGTGCAACATCGGTAATAATTAGTGCAGTCTGAAATTTTTGCACGGTGGTAAGAGGGAGTGCCATGAACAGCATACAAGAAATCTAGACTATTGATGGATGACTGTTGGAGTGGGGCTGCGTCGGGAAATCACTTTTCTACGTTTTCCTTGAATAACTCGAAAACTGCGGCCACTAGCCAAAACGTATGCCAGTACAAAATTTCGATACATTAAATTTACTGCTAAAAGTCCTTTTCACTTTTTATGTAGGACGAATAATTCGCGCGTAGTGAACGACAAAATATGAAAATGTCATGAATGGCTATGAAGGCCAAATATACATTTCGAGTTGTATAATACGACATGGGTAGGGGTAGCTGAATCACCATGTGTATCAGTCATAGGTACTGAAAGTGTGCCTAAGAACATTGGTATAATTCGCGTTTTATAGTTGCAGATTGTGTGATCGTGATACTATTTAACCATGTGATTGTTGCAGTATCTAGCGGTTCTAGGCGCTCAGGCCTGAACCGACTGCTACGGTCGCAGGTTAGAATCCTGCCTCGGGCATGGATGTGTGTGATGTCCTTAGGTTAGTTAGGTTTAAGTAGTTCTAAGTTCTAGGGGACTAATGACCACCGATGTTAAGTCCCATAGTGCTCAGAGCCATTTGAACCATTTTTTTTTTTTGCAGTATTACGAGAACATGAATATATATATATATATATATATATTTGCTTCTTCGTGATTTGATGTCTACATGTCCTGAGGGAATATTCGTGGGCAGTTCCTAACTGTGTCAGTCAATCTATGGATTCTGAGGAAAACGTACCTAAAAAAATGTGGTTGGAATTATAGTGTACTTCGTTAGGATAGTTGTAGTTGTTGTAACTGTGAACCCTCCCTGGAAGGAGGACAATCTATAGCAACGTTCAAGTAATTGAGGTCATTAGAACCAAAACATCGCGGGGTCTGCATCGTAGCCTGCCGAAGTGGCCGGGCGGTTCTAGGCGCTACAGTCTGGAACCGCGCGACCGCTACGGTCGCAGGTTCGAATCCTGCCTCGGGCGTAGATGTGTGTGATGTCCTTAGGTTAGTTAGGTTTAAGTAGTTCTAAGTCCTAGGGGACCGATGACCTCAGCAGTTAAGTCCCATAGTGCTCAGAGCCATTTGACCCATTTTTTTCGGCATCGTACTTCCAACATTACAGAATTTAAACAGTAATAGTGAAGTAGATGTTCAGATGATAATGACGTAATTTCTGTTGTTCTTGTGGTCTTCAGTTCAGAGACTGTTTTGATGCAACTCTCCATGCTACTGCATCCTGTGCAAGCTTCTTAATCTCCCAGTATATAATGCAACCTCCATCCTTCTGAATCTGCTTAGTGTATTCACCTCTTGGTCTCCCTCAACGACTTTTACCTTCCACGCTGCCTTCTACTAAATTGGTGATCCCTTGATGCCTTAGAACATGTCCTAGCAACCAATCCCTACTTCTAGTCAAGTTGTGCCACAAATTTCTCTTCTCCCCAGGTCTGTTCAATACCTCCTCATTAGATATGTGGTCTACCCATCCAATCTTGAGCAATATTCTGCAGCACAACATATCGAAAGCTTCTATTCTCTTCTTGTCTAAACTATTAATCGTCCATGTTTCACTTCCATACAGGGCTACACTCCACACAAATACTTTCAGAAACGACTTCTTGACATTTAAATCTATACTAGATGTTAATAAATTTATCTTCTTGAGACACGCTTTCCTTGCCATTGCAGCCGGCCAGAGTGTCCGAGCGGTTCTAGGCGCTTCTGTCTGGAACGGCGCGACCGCTACGGTCTCAGGTTCGAAACTTGCCTTGGGCATGGATGTGTGGTATGTCCTTAGGTTAGTTTGGTTTAACTAGTTCTAAGTTTTAGGGGACTGATCACCTCAGCTGTTAAGTCCCATATTTCTCATAGCCATTTGAACTATTTTTGCCATAGCCAGTCTACATTTTATATTCTCTCTACCTCTACCATCATCAGTTGATTTGCTCCCCAAATAGCAAAACTCATTTACTACTTTAAGTGTCTCACTTCCTGATCTAATTCCCTCAGCATCACCCAATTTAATTCGAATACATTCCACTATCCTCGTTTTGCTTTTGTTAATGTTCCTCTTATATCCTCCTTTCAAGACATTGCCGATTCCGTTCAATTGTTCTTACAGGTCCTTTGCTGTCTCTGACAAAATTACAATGTCATATTCGAACCTCAAAGTTATCATTTCTTCTCCAGGGATTTTAATTCCTACTCCGAATTTTTGTTTCCTTTCCTTTATTGCTTGCTCAATATACAGATTGAATACCATCGGGGATAGCCTACAACCCTGCTCACTCCCTTCCCAACCACTGCTTCCCTTTCGTGCTCCTCAACTCTTATAACTGCCATCTGGTTTCTGTACAAATTGTAAATAGCCTTTCGCTCCCTGTATTTTACCCCTGCTACCTTCAGAATTTGAAAGAGAGTATTCCAGTCAACATTGTCAAAAGCTTTCTCTAAGTCTACAAATGCTAGAAACGTAGGTTTGCCATTCCTTAATCTATCTTCTAAGATTAGTCGTAGGTTCAGTATTGCCTCACGTGTTCCAACATTTCTACGGAATCTGATCTGCCCTGAGGTCGGCTTCTACCAGTTTTTCCATTCGTCTGTAAAGAATTCATCCTATTATTTTGCAGCCGTGACTTATTAAACTGATAGTTCGGTAATTATCACATCTGTCAACACCTGCTTTCTTTGGGATTGGAATTTTTATATTCTTCTTGAAGTCTGAGGGTATTTCGCCTCTCTCATACATCTTGCTCACCAGATGGTAGAGTTCTGTCTGGTCTGGCTCTCCCAAGGCTATCAGTAATTGTAATCTAATGTTCTCTACTCCCGGGGTCTTGTTTCGACTTAGATCTTTCAATGCTCTGACAAACTCTTCACGCAATATCACATCTCCCATTTCATATTGATCTACATGCTCTTCCATTTCAATATTATTGTCCTCAAGTATATCACCCTTGTATAGACCCTCCATATACTCCTTCCACCTTTCTGCTTTCCTCTCTTTGCTTAGAACTAGGTTTCCATCAGAGCTCTTGATATCCATACAAGTGGTTCTCTTTTCTCCAAAGGCCTCTTTAATTTTCCTGTAGGCAGTATCTATCTTACACCTAGTGCGATAAGCCTCTACATCCTTACATTTGTCCTCTAGCCATCCCTGTTTAGCCATTTTGCACTTCCTGTCGATGTCATTTTTGAGACGTTTGTATTCCTTTTTTGCCTGCTTCATTTACTGTATTTTTATACTTTCTCCTTTGATGAATCAAAATCTGCAGCTCGTGGTCTTGCGGCAGCGTTCTCGCCTTCCGCGCACGGGGTCCTGGGTTCTATTCCCGTCGGGGTCAGGAATTTTTCCTGCCTCGAGTTGACTGGGTGTCATTGTGTCGTCTTCATCATCATCATTCATCCCCATTACGGTCGGAGGAAGGAAATGGCCCTGTGCTGCCTTCACTATTTCATCTCTCAGAGCTTCCCATTCTTCATCTACTGTAATTCTTTCCCCCATTCTTGTCAATCGTTCCCTAATGCTCTCCCTGAAACTCTCTACAACCTCTGGTTCTGTCACTTTATCCAGGTCCCATATCCATAAATTCCCTCCTTTTTGTAGTACCTTCAGCTTTAATCTACAGTTCATAACCAATAGATTGTAGTCAGAGTCCACATCTGGCCCTGGAAATGTCTTACAATTTGAAACCTGGTTCTTAAATTTCTGTCTTACCATTATATAATCTGAAACCTTCGTCTCCAGGCCTCTTCCGTGTATACAACCTTCTCTCATGATTCTTGAACCAAGTGTTAGCTATGATTAAATTATGCTCTGTGCAAAATTCTACCAGGCGGGCTCCTCTTTCATTCCTTAGCCCCAATCCATACTCACCTACTACGTTTCCTTCTCTTCCTTTTCCTCCTGCCGAATTCCAGTCACCCATGACTATTAAATTTTCGTCTCCCTTCACTATCTGAATAATTTCCTTTATCTCACCATACATTTCATCAATCTCTTCGTCATCTGCGGAGCTAATTGGCATGTAAACCTGTACAACTGTGGCGGGCGTGGACTTCGTGTCTGTCTTGGCCACAATAATGCGTTCACTATACTGTTTGTAGTTGCTTACCGGCACTCCTATTTTTTATTCATAATTGAACCTACTCCGGCATTACCCCTATTTGATTTTATATTTATAACCCTGTAGTCACCTGACCAGAAGTCTTGTTCCTCCTGCTACCGAACTTAACTAATTCCCACTATATCTAAATTTAACTTCTCCATTTCCATTTCTAAATTTTCTAACCAACCTGCCCGATTACGGTATCTGACATTCCACGCTCCGATCCGTAGAACGCCAGTTTTCTTTCTCCTGATAACAATGTCCTCCTGAGTAGTCTCCGCCCGGAGATTCTAATGGGGGACTATTTTACCTCCGGAATATTTTACCCAAGAGGAGGCCATCATCATTTCACCATACAGTAAAGCTGCATGCCCTCGGGAAAAATTACGCCTGTAATTTCCCCTTGCTTTCAGCCGTTCGCAATACCAGCACAGCAAGGCCGTTTTGGTTATTGTTACAAGGCCAGATCAGTGAATCATCCAAACTGTTTCCCCTGCAACTACTGAAAAGGCTGCTGCCCCTCTTCAGGAACCAAACTTTTGTCTGGCCTCCCACCAGTACCCACCCGTTGTGGTTGCAACTGCGTTAGGCTGTCTCTATCGCTAAGGCACGCAAGTCTCGCCACCAACGGCAAGGTCCATGGTTCATGGTTGGGGGGGGGGGGGAGGAGGGGATGTAATAGTAAATTCCCCTTTTTTAATTTTCTTATGAATTAGGATGTCTAATTAGCTCCGTCTTAGATGTAATAATCGGCAAGTTTGTTCATATGTGAGCGATATAGTAGTCACATGTAATATTTAACTCTTATCTTGTCGTTAGCGCATCTTGAGTGCAAGGGAAGTTTTCTGTTGTGTGTGTCTTTCTCTCATTGAAGTGAACTAATCAGAGAATGAAAGGCTAGGGTGTTATAGATGCCTCAGGACAAATACCAAAAGGGAACACCATATACTAATGCTGCTGAGATGTGAGGTTTTACATTTTGATGAGTAAGTAAGATTTCTTTTGATGCCACATGTACCGAGATGCGTTGTGACAGTTATATGTTGTAGTTGGCAGCTGTTAGGGTAGCTCTGCTTCCATGGTGATGTCATTTATTTTAAGCAGAGTAACGTACCTGCCAAAGCGGGCATGTAAATACGCAATAAGACCTTTTTTTTTTACAAAGGATGGGGCCCCTCCACGCCCGCACCAACGTGGTGACCAAACCAGAAGTTCTACTGTCACCTCCGTAAACATGTTAGTTTTTGAATCAGGCGTCACAGGATGCGGCCTGTGATGTTGTCCATGCGTCTGGGTAAGATTACTCATTAACATGGTCCATCAGCAGACAGAAGTGGAAGAAAACGATTAAAGGGTAGCGGTTGTAAGGGCAGAGGAAAAAAAGTGCCAAGGCAAGAGCCAAGGGAAAAAAACCTCTGCGAAAGTAGGGCGGGTAGTAAGGGCAGTAGCGGCTTGCTATCTGCGACAGTGCATGCAAGGTGTGGTTGTGTTAGTTCGAGGTATCGTGCATCGTTACCTTTGTCGTTGTTGTAGCTTGTTGCGGCGCTTTCTGCGGTTGCTACGTCCCTGCAATAGGTCAAGGTCGTTGTAGATTAGTGGGCGATCGGTCATAGATCGGCTCACAGACGGTGTAGGGGGTGTGTGTGGCTGGTTTGCGTGCTGTGTACAGTACGGTTTCCCTGCGGTTGCCTGTTTTTCGGCTGGTCGCACATCTGAGTTTCCAGTAATAACTGTGTTGCAGGGGCTCGCCAGTACTGTCGTGTTAGTGTTCTATGGACCATAGATGTTTAGTTCCTAGCCAGTAATGTCTTTGGTCTGTTATGCTTCCATCTATGGTTGTGGTCGTAGTTACCCAGAGAAAGGATAAACGGGTTGCGCGAGTGTCTCGTGTTATTGTACAGTTGTGTGGAGAGTTTTTGGAATACCTGCAAGATAGTATCTAGCCGGTATTCCCGGTGAAGGTCCGCGATGCGTGTGTAGCGCGGAGCGTTGCTTATGATTTTGAGTACTTTGTTCTGTATGAGCTGCAGACGGCGCAGATGAGTTGGCGCAGCGTATCCCCAGACAGGGGCTGCGTACGTCATCAGGGGTCTAATAAGTGTCATGTACATGGACCTAGACACCCTCCTGTTCACTGTGCTACGCCTGTTAAGCATAGGGTAGAGTTGTTTGAGCCTCGCGTTAGCTTTGTTGGTCACGTGTTGAATGTGGTCCCCACAGAGTAGTTTCCTGTCCAGCCAGACACCGAGGTATTTGACCTTCTTGCGGAAACGTATTGGGCGTGTGTGTAGTGTTATTGGGCTGCAGTGCTGATGTTTGCGCAGTTGCTTCGGTCGTCTAGTGAACAGAACGGCCTCGCACTTGTCGACGTTTACTCTAACACGCCATTTCACCAGCCAAGGTTCCGCCGTTCTGAATGCAGTCTGCAGTCGTGAGTTAATGTTAGACGGCTTCCAATCTTGCGCAAGGATGGCGTTGTCATCCGCGTAGATTGCTACCGTCGTGTTACGTGATCTGGGAGGTCGTTAATGTAGAGGTTAAACAGTAGGGGCCCTAGGATACTTCCTTGGGGTACTCCTGCCTGTATACCATGTCGTTTGTTTGCCCTGCACGTCGGTGTTGAAACTCCTGTCCGTGAGATATGAGTGTATGAGACGTACGAGCCCGTCGGGGAACTCTGCGTCGCTAAGTTTGCGTATTAGGCCGTTGTGCCATAGACGATCGAAAGCCTTTTCGATGTCCAGGAACACCGCCCCAGTTGCCTTGTTTGTGTTGTATCCGTGTATTATGTATTCAATGACGCGGAGGAGTTGTTGTGTTGTTGAGTGGTCATTCCAGAAACCGAATTGCTCCGGTCTCAGGGTGTCGTTTGTGATGGAGTGCCTGGTGAGTCGTTTTAATATTACCTTCTCAACGATCTTGCTGAGCGCGCTCAGCAGACTGATGGGTCGGTAATTTTGTGGGAGGGAGTGGTCTTTCTCCGGCTTCCTGAACATCAGGACCTTGGCCGTCTTCCAAAAGGCAGGGAAGTGTTGGTGCTTGAGTATGGTATTCGTGACGTGTGTTAGGTAGTCTACAACTTTGTCCGTGAACTCCTGGAGGACACGGTTTTGAATGCCATCGTGACCAGGGGCCTTCCTAGCGGTAGTATGCATGATGGCCCATTTGACTTCTGCTGTACTAGCTTGTCGGATGTTGTTGCGCGCCGGTTGGGCCAAGATGCGTGTGTCCTCCTGGTCCGTAGCAAGTGTGAACGCTGGGTCGTTGGAGTTTCGTATTCGTGAGTTCCAGTCTGGGTGTTTTGCGTTAAGATCTCCAGCGGCTATTACGCGCGGTGATATGTTGAGTATTGTGCTGATGTCGCGTGTTTTAAGCCTGGTCGTTAATTTTTATCTTTTAAGCAGAAATGATTTGACTGTTTGTTATCATTAGTGGAGGTGGCATGATAGACAAAACCATACACATTAGTAAGTAATATAGAGGAACAAACCGTGTTTGACGGTGTGATGCGCGGAAAGAGTTTTCGACCACGATCAATGAAGACTAACGAGAAGAATTAAGACAGGAAGTAAATTTCTTCGCGAGAGTCTACCAAGGCAGTATTCCCTGGGTACCGGAGGAAGTCAGTCAACATTCCTCAACGAGGGGTGATAGGAAAAGTTTTACCATAGCACACTACCATGGATATTTTGGATTATATTTTATTCATGAGCACGTAAAATCGAATAACAGGATTAAATTATTTCACCAGTTATTATGTGAGTTGTTGTTATGTCTCAGAGATATATTTGTTCATATTTAGAGCATGATGATTTACTAACACACAAACATATTTTTATAGACGCATCATTTTCGTGTCGTTTTGAGGTGTTTTGTGAAAGGAGACTGATATAGGGCCACAGCCTAAGTGTACCCCAATAGTGAAAAGAAAGTATTTTGTGCGGGAGTTGCAGTAGTTTGTTGATGTTAAGACAGCTACCAGTAAAACTGTAGAGACAGTTAGAGTAGTTGTGTTCGTCCTCTGGAGTTTTATGCAGAGAGTATTATTTTTGTAATTATTGAATTAAGGAGTCGATGCATACATCAACGGATGTCTCCTAGTAAAATGGATGGAGTGCATCGAAAGTGCCTACTGAGATAAAAGAAAGGAATCAATTGTGCATCAGGTGCTTCCCTGCCTCCCCCTCCTCCCATTATGTTCAATGCTACTTTTTTTGTTATTAATGAGAACGATATCAGTCAGAGTATAAACTATGACTGAGTCTGGGTCTCCTTCTATATACATCTATAAAGGTTTTGCAACACCCCAATTCCCAGAACTCCTGAAGAGAGATGTTGACTGTTAATACTGTATCATAGACACAGTCCCTTTGTAAAGAAATGTCACTAAGCCCGCCCAAAGATGTAAATGAACCATGCATGAGCAGCGCCTATTAGACAGAGGGAGCTCGACAGCCAATCAGTTCCAGTCATTCCACCAGGAAGGAGGAACACCGACCGTGTTGTCTCTAGTTCAAGCATGGCTAGACGGTCCATACCGCGGTTGGATAACGTCCGCATTGTTACTTTATGCCAGGAAGAACTCTCAACAAGGGAAGTGTCCAGGCGTCTCGGAGTGTACCAAAGCGGTGTTGCACGAACATGGAGGAGATACTGAGAGACAGGAACTGTCGATGACATTCTTCGCTCAGGCCGCCCAAGAGCTACTACTGCAGTGGATGTCCCGTAACTACGGCTTATGGCTCGGAGGAACCCTGACAGCAACGCCACCATGTTGAATAATGCTTTTCGTGCAACCACAGGACGCCGTGTTACGACTCAAACTGTGCGCAATAGGCTGCATGATGCACAACTTCATTCCCGACGTCCATGGCGAGGTCCAGCTTTGCAACCATGACACCTTGCAGCGGAGTACGGATGGTCTCAACAACATGCAGAATGGACCGCTCAGGATTGGCATCACGTTCTTTTTACCAATGAGTGTCGCATATGCCTTCAACCAGACAACCGTCGGAGTCGTGTTTGGAGGAAACCCGGTCAGGCTGAACGCCTTAGACACGTAGTCCAGCGAGTGCAGCAAGGTGGAGGGTCCCTGCTGTTTTGAGGTATCATCATGTGGGGCCGACGTACGACGCTAGTGGTCATGGAAGGAGCCGTAACGGCTGTACGATATGTGAATGCCGTTCTCCGACAAATAGTGCAACCATATCAGCAGCATATTGGCTTGGCATTCGTCTTCATGGACGACAATTCGCTCCCCCATTTTACACATCTTGCGAATGAATTCCTTCAGAGTAAGAACATCGCTCCACTAGAGTGGGCAGCATGTTCTCCAGACGTGAACCCTATCAAACATGCCTGGGATAGATTGAAATGGGCTGTTTATGGACGAACCACTCTGAGGGATCTACGCTGAATCGCCATTCAGAGGTGCGACAATTTGGACCAAAAGTGCCTTGATGAACTTGAGGATAGTATGCTACGAGGAATATACGCCTGCATCAATGCAAGAGGAGGTGCTACTGAGTATTAGAGGTACCGGTGTGCACAACAATCTGGACCACCAATTCTGAAGGTCTCGTTGTATGGTGGTAAGACGGTCATTGTGTGGTTTTCAAGAGCAATAAAAAGGGTGGAAATGATGTTTATGTTGATCTCGTTTCCAATTTTCTGTACAGGTTCCGGAACTCTCGGAAGTTAGGTGATACAAAACATTTTGATGTATGTATTTAAGTGTCTTAGTGCGAAACTCTCATCCCTTTTAAAATTGACTGACTAAGAGTTTATAGGCATTAGTCTTACGCCAACTCGTTTTTTATTTTGTCTGTGTTTGTGTACATGACGGTTTTTACTATGGTATATGGATAACTTTTCTTTGTTCACATTAATATTTTGTCGGAGGCTACATCGAGTCTCAGAGACAAGCGCTTGGAGCTGATAGGGCAGCAGGCGCTTACGTGCTGCCACTATTCTTTTGTGCCATGGTACCCATCAACGGCGAGCTTACTGCAAGGCCGGTGTAGAAAGCACGTTCAGTTTCCGAGGCTTGCGGCCAACTCCTCTGTGCATCTCTCGCTTTGTAACTGTCCTTAGGCGGGCAGCAGACAGCGCGACAATGTGTCAGCAGACTGACCCAGATCCGGATCAGCCTGACGTCATTTGCAGTGCCGTGTCTCGCCTTCCAGCGGTGCGAGGGTGTATGTGACGCCAGTGTTCAAAGGTCCCCGCAGCCGGCTCGTCGCTGCTGGCGGCTTTGTGGCTAACGAGGAGAACACGGCAAGTGCTATAAGCCGATTTCCCAGAAACTTCGCTCGGTGGAAGAGAGAAAAAAATGAGCGGACACGTGTCTCGGCTTATCAGTAGATTCTCAGCCGTTTGTGAGGATACGACGGTCGAAGTTTCCGAGGCACTTTATGTGCCTTATAGTGGCACTGCCGCTAAGGTCGAGGTTTTATACCCTGGTTTCCAGTGTTCGAAATCGTATTACTGGTTTTTTTATACTTTTCTATTTATTTTTTATTTATCTGCCCATGTCCATAGAAGATAGTTACAAGAATGTGTCAAATGAGTGAGATAATTCTTTTCAGTGTAATTTCTGTAGTGTACTTGTCAGCAACACTGGTGGTGTTACGTATTTGTTTCCGAGAATTGGGATTACGTCGGCAAGCAAATATACCCGTTTTCTGCTGTACCCTGAAAGAAGGGTCTTGTACCAGTTCTGTCCTTCCCAGATGCCATTGTCCCGTTGATGGAATCAGTGAAGCAAGTTAGTTATCAAGGCGAATAGACCCAACGCAGCCTCCACGAAAATTAAAGCGAAAAAATAACGAAACCGAGTCTATAACACGCACGGAGCAAATCGGTTTTCAGGACGATTGTATTGCGGAAGAATTTTTGGGTATTCTAAACTAGTGTGACACTGCTAGCCTTAAAACAACAGAAAAATTAACAGGTGAAGTGTATTGTTGCAAAGAATTGTTAGAGAAATTTGATATAATTAGTGAAATACAAATAAATAATGCAACCGATCGAAAATCTTCGTCCGGCCGTGGTGACCGAGCGGTTCTAGGCGCTTCAGTCTGGAACCGCGCGACCGCTACGGTCGTAGGTTCAAATCCTGCCTCGGGCATGAATGTGTGTGATGTCTTTAGGCTAGTTAGGTTTAAGTAGTTCTAAGTTCTAGGGTACTGATGACCTCAGATGTTAAGTCCCATAGTGCTCAGAGCCATTTTAACCATTTCTGAAAATCTTGGATTAATAAATTGCGGAAAATCTATCTTATCAGCTGCGGGTTGTTTGCTGATGAAACAGAATTCTTCACTAAAGAGGAAACTTAGAGGAAGCGGTTCAAGGGCGTCCTGCAATACAATTATCGAAAAAAGCCTTCCATTTTTACATAAAAAAATGAAAACGTGCCACAGATCGTCCCAGTACCACTAGAAGTAAAGGTAAATGGATATCTATGTTCTTTATAAATGTATTAACGAGACATTCATGCAATACTCGTATTAGCATGGGATTGGAGAACATCGTTTCGTATTTGATTACAGGTAAAGGCATTAATACTCGCCGAATTTCGTCCAAAATGGACACTGAAAACGATCGTGTCTGAAAGTTCTCATAGTCAAAAAATAATAAGCACCTATGACAGTGGAATCACCGAGTGAAGAAGGGTGGAAGAAACCATGTAAAATATAAAATGATCAGTTTTTATGTCTGTCAACGTTCTGAAAAAGCCAGAAACGACGGCTATCTGGGCACCATCCTAAAGCAGCGGCAAAGGCGATGGCGGCAGCGGCTTCATTGGAATCCGAAGATTTTATATTTAAAGCTTCGCAAACGTGTTGTACCTTCAAGGCAAAGCATAGGATTCGGCCGCGATATATTACCAAATATATCAGCACAAACGAGAAACGTACATTCGAAGAGTAACTGCGATCCGCAGAGACTTTTTACCATCAAATTTCTGCTATAGTTCCGCACTTCAACCATGATTTTGTGATCAATACGGATCCAACTGTATGCGAATATCACATCAGCAGTATGCAAACATTGTCGCACCGAGGTGAAAAAATTATGGAACTTGCTGTCAATTAATTACATCACTTGACACAGTCATACACCGCCGAATATGGTACAACACTGTCCGGATAACTCCTGGCAACACCTATCTCTGTCTTGAAGAAGTTAGCGGACAATTTCGGTACTCAAGTGCAACAAGATGTCAATCAAATAATGGAACGACACCTGAAAGTATACGAAACCGCCTTAAACTCCGAGGATCTGACAAAAGAAACATACTTTCAGTTCTTGGATAAAGTAATACAACTCCATATAAAAATAGAGCAATATTTGTTAACTATTGATTCAAATGGTTCAAATGGCTCTGAGCACTATGGGACTCAACTGCTGTGGTCATAAGTCCCCTAGAACTTAGAACTACTTAAACCTAACTAACCTAAGGACAGCACACAACACCCAGCCATCACGAGGCAGAGAAAATCCCTGACCCCGCCGGGAATCGAACCCGGGAACCCGGGTTTGGGAAGCGAGAACGCTACCGCACGACCACGAGATGCGGGCAACTATTGATTCACTGGGTGTGAGACTAACCCTTAATTACGTGACGAGAATTTTATAGATGAAAACCCAATATCAAGAAGTCTGTTGAATTTTATTCTGTTGAAGTGTACGCCGCACTTGCAGCCTTGTAATGTATACTTTTAGTGACAAGTAAAATATTTCATCTGGAATCTGCAGAATTGCTCTACGGACATTGCACAACAATGCGATGTCACAAATAACGTGCCGCTATAAAATGCATGCATTAATAAATAAACAACTGAAAGGGCAATCTTCGGAGAAATGATCCGTTATGCATGGTTTATCGGTGCATTATTACCAACGCTTGAAACCTTCAGCAAGGTTAGCGACATATCCTTCCCGAATGAGAATCATACGATAGAATGTGTCTGTGGCAAACTTGTTTTCCTCGATGCTCATGATGTTGAGAATTTCTATTTCTTGGACGGTTCTGCGATCGGTATCATCCAAGGAAATGTATCAAATCTCCCAGAAAAATAACCAAAAAAGCAATATTTAAGAATTGATATATGAATTAATATAAGAATTAAAATAGGAACAAGAGAATTTAAAAAAAAATTTAAATCCCTGAGAGCACGATAAACACTTAAATCAACACATACTGTAAAAATGGAGAGCCCTATATATGTATGTGTGTATGTTCCATATATCCTCCGAAACTTATTTCAAGATTTCAACCAAACATAGCATGAGGAGATAATTGAAAAAACTGACACATCATGCATGACCACTAATACACTCCTGGAAATGGAAAAAAGAACACATTGACACCGGTGTGTCAGACCCACCATACTTGCTCCGGACACTGCGAGAGGGCTGTACAAGCAATGATCACACGCACGGCACAGGCGGACACACTAGAAACCGCGGTGTTGGCCGTCGAATGGCGCTAGCTGCGCAGCATTTGTGCACCGCCGCCGTTAGTGTCAGCTAGTTTGCCGTGGCATACGGAGCTTCATCGCAGTCTTTAGCACTGGTAGCATGCCGCGACAGCGTGGACGTGAACCGTATGTGCAGTTGACGGACTTTGAGCGAGGGCGTATAGTGGGCATGCGGGAGGCCGGGTGGACGTACCGCCGAATTGCTCAACACGTGGGGCGTGAGGTCTCCACAGTACATCGATGTTGTCGCCAGTGGTCGGCGGAAGGTGCACGTGCCCGTCGACCTGGGACCGGACCGCAGCGACGCACGGATGCACGCCAAGACCGTAGGATCCTACGCAGTGCCGTAGGGGACCGCACCGCCACTTCCCAGCAAATTAGGGACACTGTTGCTCCTGGGGTATCGGCGAGGACCATTCGCAACCGTCTCCATGAAGCTGGGCTACGGTCCCGCACACCGTTAGGCCGTCTTCCGCTCACGCCCCAACATCGTGCAGCCCGCCTCCAGTGGTGTCGCGACAGGCGTGAATGGAGGGACGAATGGAGACGTGTCGTCTTCAGCGATGAGAGTCGCTTCTGCCTTGGTGCCAATGATGGTCGTATGCGTGTTTGGCGCCGTGCAGGTGAGCGCCACAATCAGGACTGCATACGACCGAGGCACACAGGGCCAACACCCGGCATCATGGTGTGGGGAGCGATCTCCTACACTGGCCGTACACCACTGGTGATCGTCGAGGGGACACTGAATAGTGCACGGTACATCCAAACCGTCATCGAACCCATCGTTCTACCATTCCTAGACCGGCAAGGGAACTTGCTGTTCCAACAGGACAATGCACGTCCGCATGTATCCCGTGCCACCCAACGTGCTCTAGAAGGTGTAAGTCAACTACCCTGGCCAGCAAGATCTCCGGAACTGTCCCCCATTGAGCATGTTTGGGACTGGATGAAGCCTCGTCTCACGCGGTCTGCACGTCCAGCACGAACGCTGGTCCAACTGAGGCGCCAGGTGGAAATGGCATGGCAAGCCGTTCCACAGGACTACATCCAGCATCTCTACGATCGTCTCCATGGGAGAATAGCAGCCTGCATTGCTGCGAAAGGTGGATATACACTGTACTAGTGCCGACATTGTGCATGCTCTGTTGCCTGTGTCTATGTGCCTGTGGTTCTGTCAGTGTGATCATGTGATGTATCTGACCCCAGGAATGTGTCAATAAAGTTTCCCCTTCCTGGGACAATGAATTCACGGTGATCTTATTTCAATTTCCAGGAGTGTATATTATTTCCTTACTACTCACTCTATTCGCAACACATCTCGCAGACAGTATCCACATAACCGCTGGGTTTCTATGCAATATTATATCATTGTACAACACACAGCTCAGGAGATATAGTGCCATGAACAATGAGCTGCGTGAAAACGAAACTGCAGGGCGAATTTCGATACGAATAGTGTATAAATATGTGTGAAATAGAATAATGTATGTGAAATACATGTGACGTGTGAATAAGTTGGAAACTCTAGAGAGAATGAGCTCCTCCACAACTACTGGGCAGATTTCAACCAAATTTGTTACACATATTTCTTACTATTTGAAAAAGCATACTATGGGAACAAGAACTACCAACTGTCTATTGGGTTGGGGTTATAACCTGCAGAGGAGGATGGACAGACACAGGGGGAAGGGGAGTAGAAGGAGATGCAAACGGGTAATGGGAGTAGGAGAAGACAGGTTGTGGGGGAGATGGAAATGAACAGAGAATGAGAAGAGAAGGAGATGGTCAGAGGCAGGCGGAGGAAACGATGGACAGGGAAAAGGGAGGAGGAGATGGAAAGGGAAAATGAAGAGGGGGAGGTGGACAGACAGTTGACAGAGGTGGAGATGGAATGAGAGAGGGGGAGGAGCAGATGGACAAAGCGGATGAGGAAGAGGTGGGGATAGAGAGAGGGGGAGGAAATGGACGGTGTTCTTATTTCAATTTCCAGGAGTGTATATTATTTCCTTACTACTCACTCTATTCGCAACACATCTCGCAGACAGTATCCACATAAGGAAAAGGAGATGAATGGAAATTTGGTAAGCACAGAGAAGTGCCGAGTCTTGAACCAAACATGCACCAACGTCGACACAACGCTGCCCATAAACCCCTCCACAAATCAGAAGGCATTTAACAGCCTCTATGGAGAAAACTCTACTACATACAATTTTCTCTTACATTATGATCACACCCTACCTTACAACCCAAGCAAATCAAACTGCACTACGTTCTACATTTCTGACACCTTCGCCATTCCAAATGATCACCATTTCCATTACTCCATATTCTTGAGTCCATGATCATTCCAATAACTCGCTCCAACACCAGGCTCGTACCTTCCAGTACTAGGACAATATCCCATAGACACAACTTAACACTCCAATTACAACACAAGTCATTCAACACATACTCAACAGAAAACAGAACACTGCTCCCAATCATGATTGCATAATCTACAAAAATCTGAGGTAATCCCCCCTCTCCTTCCTGGAAATTATAGTTTCCTTTTACAACATAATCCGCGACATGGGTTTCTCCCCTGTGGCATGGGAGACCTCTTGAATACTCCTCTTCCTCAAACCTAATAACCCTGCCACTGACACCTCTTCCTTCCATGTCATGAGCCTCAGCTCTGTGTTCAGAAAGGTTTTTGGATCCATACTATTCATATGTATCCATAAACACCTACACCAACACCTAGCCAGCGCTGTTCATCAATGGCGCTTTCTTTCCAATTTCATCTCTGATGACCAACTTATGTACTCCTCATATGAATTTAACTGCCAGCCAACATGGAAGCCCCATCTACTAACCATTCAAGAGAAGTCCCACAACAGTCTAAAGTTATTAAAACTACTAACCAGCCGAACATGGGGACTGCACCTTTCCGTTATCTTCTGCACCTGTAAATCTCTGATCTGTCCTATCCTCTGCTATGAAAATGTGGTTTGGATTTCTGTTCCTTCAGCTTTCTGTCATGCCCTCAAGATCCTAGAATGTCACACACTGTCTGTGCTCTCAGATCTACTTACACTCCCTACCAAAACCAATATCAAGTCTCCTACCTCGAACACCTCTAACAAGGGAACCTCCCCATCGCACCCCCCTCAGATTTAATTATAAGTTGGCACAGTAGATAGGCACAGATGAATCGAGAAAACAGGAAGAAGTTGTGTGGAACTATGAAAAAAATAAGCAAAATATACAAACCGAGTAGTCCATGCGAAGATAAGCAACATCAAGGATAGTTTGTGCTCAGGCGCGCCGCGGTCCCGTGGTTAGTGTGAGCAGCTGTGGAACGAGAGGCTCTTGGTTGAAGTCTTCCCTAGAGTGAAAAATTTAATTTTTTATTTTCAGACAATTATCGAAGTTCAGGCACTCACACACAATCAACTTCGCTCTCCAAAATTCCAGGATACGTTCAGATTTGCTTGGACAAATGCAGGATTTGACGGTCTACACACGGAAAAATTTGAAAACGTTAAAAACGTATGTTCTGACAGAGCACAGGGAAAACTGTGCGACTGTGAAACTGTTGCATTCATTTGTTGCAGTTTATGTGACAAACTCTTATGTTTTCATAACTTTTTTGGGAGTTATTATCACATCCACAAGAAAACCTAAATCGGGCAAGGTAGAAGAATCTTTTTACCCATTCGCCAAGTGTACAAGTTAGGTGGGTCTACAACATATTCCTATCATGTGACGCACATGCCGTCACCAGTGTTGTATAGAATACATCAGACGTGTTTTCCTATAGAGGAATCGGTTGACCTATGACCTTGCGATCAAATGATTTCGGTTCCCATTGGAGAGGCACGTCCTTTCGTCTACTAATCGCACGGTTTTGCGGTGCGGTCGCAAAACATAGACACTAAACTTATTACAGTGAACAGAGACGTCAATGAAAGAACGGACAGATCATAACTTTGCGAAAATAAAGAAAGTAAACTTTTCACTCGAGGGAAGACTTGAACCAAGAATCTCTAATTCCGCAGCTGCTCACGCTAACCACGGGACCACGGCGCTCCTGAGCTTACGTATCCCTTCATGTTGCATATCTTGCGCATGGACTACTCTGTTTGTATATGTTGCTTATTTTTTTCATACTTCCGCACAACTTCTTCCTGTTTTCTCGATTGATCTGTGTTCAGTTTTTCAAGGCCTATCCATTGTGCCAACTTATAACTAAATCTGAGGGGGGTGCGATGGGGAGGTTCCCTTGTAAGTATCATATGCTACCCAATAACTCGATGCTAACTACCACACTGTCCCCCTCCCTCACCCCCATTTGCTTATCCTGGTTCTCTACTCTACCTCTACCAACGCGTTCCCCAAATTGTATAAGTCCTCAATATCCACCTCCTTTCCCAGCAAAACTTTAATCCACCCCCTACCAGACCATGAAATGCACCATGATATAATCCTCCGCTTCCCTGCCCATGAAATGCATCATGATATATACCTGTCCTTCCAGATCTAGTAGAAACCACGCCTTCTCTCCTAGACAGAGGTCCCTTCTTCAACAATCCCTTTCACCCACATCATAAGGCATAGTTTGGAACCACATCTCCCTCCACTCTTACGAATCCTTCCACCAAAAATCCGTCCACGCAAACCATTCCCCTACTCACTATTCAAAATGCTACAGTCCCATGAAACTGCTACTTCAGGCAGTTTATATACAGTTTTCACTTTATTCGTCTCTGCATATATTTTTATAATTTGAAAAAAAAATTAGCTTTTCACTTTTCAACTTATGCCACTGTTCATCTGTCAATTATTAATGTAATACAATTCTTCCGATACTGTGATGTGAAAATTTGTACTGTGTTTTAAATATTTAAATTCCTTCGGTTGGAGAGCGTCGAATTGTAAAAGCTGACAGCCCACTCCCCACCTCCAATCGTCATGGGAGTGAGGAGAATGAAATAACAATAATATATACACTTCATCCTCCAGACGCTGTTGTAATATACTAGGTTGCTTACTGCCTAGTGTTATAACAATAGGTTGCACCCCATACCTTCCTGTTCTGTGACGACTGGTAGGGGTACCCCCTATGCTTCTCATCAGTACTTCTTCATGTCTCCTCTCTTCAAGCCTTCTTTCATGTGTGTGTGTGTGTGTGTGTGTGTGTGTGTGTGTGTGTGTGTGTGTGTGTGTAGTGTGTGTATGTGTGAGTGTGAGTGAGTGTGTGTCTGTGTCCATAATCATATCATTATGCGGGTTTTAGATCTGTCATCACAGTCGTCTTGCCGCCCCCAAGAATGTGGCTATCGCCACTGCTGCGGTTGTCACTGTCGCCTTTGCCACTGCTGCTGAGCTCACGAACGTCAACCATACGTCACCTGTCATCCAGTTACTTCTCCACTTGTCTTCCTGCAACCACCTCCTCCTATTAGCGCCCCACCGTGTCGTCTCCCACCACCATCATTGTGCACACCTGTCCAATCCACAAGAGATATCACTTGAAGCTGTTCTACTTTCCACCAGCCGTATCTCCCTTCTCCAGTCTTCTCCTTCTGGGCACGGCACTCCACCACACCACCTTCTTCAGATCGAGCAGCCTTGCAACAACGACTAGCTGCATCGATAGCAGCGCCTACATTGCTATCATATTTCCACCCACCGACGCCATCTCCATTGCACACCTGCTCATGGATTGTGGTACCCTCTTGGTATAGATCCAGCAGCAACTCGATCCAGTCCTATCATCAGCAACCCGCAGTTGAATCCATCGTTAGATCGCTATCTATACCCATCACAAAGACATTCAAACACATCACTACCAATATGGCTCCAATCCCTGATCTCAAAAATACCCCAAAACAAACAGAAAGCACCAAAGTTATGGACACACCAACCAGTCAGAACACACTTCTACAATGGACTACCGCGCCATCCAGTCAGAACACACTTCAACAGAGCTTCGCACCTTCCTCATTTTCCATCTAGACCCTGATTTCCTCAGTTCAACCACCACCCCCCGAAATTTGCAGATGTATCTCTTCGTTACTCACCACTTAGATTACCCTCAAAAATGACTCTGTTTTTATAAAATCCCCTGATCCAGACCTCTACATCAAACTGCTCTAGATCATCATCCATATTACTTTTGGACACCTTTCAAACCATGTACACTTTGCTACAACCAGCCAGACACACACACACTCACACTCACACATACATGCTCTACACACACACACACACACACACACACACATACACACACACACATACACACACGCACACATGAAAGAAGATGACCACAATCCCTTCACCATTCCCAAGCTGTCACCATGGTGAACAAAAGGGTTGGCCCAGACACCATGACAGAGGTTGGCGTCAAAACACAACCACTGACCTGAGCTAGGAAAGTACTTCCAAATTTGGACGACTCTGGCTCTACCTTCAAGGTCCATAACTTCGCTGAATTCCCATCCATCATCGATCACTTTCTCAACAATGGAATGCTGATATTCAAATGCAAACACATTACTGAATCTTCCAAATCTCGTTATCAAATTTACCACACCAAAGATGCCTCATGAACACTGGCCACCTAACCTCTGACTCTAAAGACAATTCCACCTGTATCAATCTTAAAACCAACCATTTTCTCAAGAAATGTCCTCTTTACATCTAACACCTGTAACAAGCTCCACACATCCTAGCTTTGAAGCGCAAAGCACAGCTTCCACCCCCGAAACTAGAGGCCTATTTCTCATCATACCCATAGTCATCCCACACCAAGCAGATGCCAAGCATAGGTTCTAGCTCACTTACTTCCAAGCTAGTTCACTTTTTGACACACTTCGGGAGCCAAAAAGTTCACTGTCCTTTAAATAGGTTACCTAGAACCATAATAAAATCATGAAATCTAACTCACTTAAATACACCTATTTAATTATAAATTATTTAGAACAATTAAGAAAAATCACTATCTTTTCTTATCATGTTCTATTATCAGGAAAAAATAATTTTTTTCTCCCAAAAGATGCACATAAGGAAATAAATTCAATATTTCCTGAAGAAAAGTGAATGTAAGAGCGTAAATGAAAACCATAGTTATTTTTTTCTGTGTTCTATGCCATACCTAACTTTCTTAAATTTTTGCTGGCTAAGTGGTCAGTGTATTTTATTATAAAAAGTGAATGTAAGAAAATAAATAAAAACGCTGGTAATATGTTCTATTCTTGGCCAAACTTTACCTAATTCTTGCTTCTGGAGCAGCCATAAGCTTTTATGAACTATTGATTTTCATTTTTTCTTAATGATTTCTTGACTGCAGTTTTACCACATAACACATAACTTTTATTTTCATGTATTTATTTTTACATTCTTTACAAACCCAACATCATCCACCTGTTCAACATATATCTTTATAAAATTCATTAATATTAAGACAGTCACCACACTGTTTTAGATGTTTAGTATTACCCATTCAAAGAATATATACTATTAATTTAATTGAAAATAATATAATAATTAATAAAGTATATTCCAAGTCATGAACTTTTTTATCATTATTTTCAACTTTCTTCATTCTTTTGTATCTCAATTTAATATTCACTTCTTACAAAAGTTGAGGATAATTACTAATAAGGTTTAAATATCCGATAGCGAAAATTATTTTAAATTAATTATTGAGTTCCAAACATATTCTCGCCTTAACTGGTAGCTAAATATTCACAACCGGTAATATTATACAAAGCATTTACTAACTCACTAATCTTTTTAAAGAAATTAGTATTTCTAACGTTGCTGAAGTTTTTCAGAACTTTTGCATTTATATAGAAAGATATTTATTAGATTTTTTAGAGACTGTGATGTCTGCATGGTAATATATCTATTTTATTTTCGAAAATATATCGTTTATCATCATGTGGACTCAACACCTCCTTGATAGTTTCAGCTGTGTACTTTTCGTGTTTTTCACTTTGAATCATATTAATTTTGCAGCACAGCTCTCTGTTATTAAACATAAAGTCCTTCTAATCTCCTAAGGTAATTCTTTGTTTACTATTACATTTATTAACTGCTTTAGATTTTTTCTTGTTGGTCACCAAATTTACAAGCATACCTTTTCACCCTTAAACCACAGAATTCTTAAATTATTTTTCCATTACATTCGTCTATCATTTTTTCTAAACTGATCTTGTTTACTTATAGAATACCTTAAATATTATTATCAGGATAATCATTAGTATGAAATTTATTAATCATCGTTTTTATAAGTTCATAGGAATTTTCGGTCTGTATATTGTAAATGTAACTCTGTGTCTTGATAACACTGCTCAATAAATTCTCCATATTTTTGTTTCATTATTCTATAGTGAACATCATACATCTGTTCCCCAGATAAATGAAGTATACTCATTCCAACATAGATATGTTTATTAAATGTGATTTTTGTCTTATTCATATAGATGGGAACATGATTTTCATTAAATATTCTTCTTCATTTACGATTTGGTTTAGCTATAACGTTATCACATTTTCCTCCATCTATAATTAATTTTATATCAACTCTGTTCCTTGTATTTTCCATTGTAACACCAAATACTTAATTATTCATCAGTTAGTATAAATCTTTATCAAAATCATTCTTCGATAGCAGCCTCATTTGAGTATTCAAATCTATATAGTCCTTCAACCAGTCTGTTGTATAAATTTTAATACTTTGTGTATTTTTGTTAGTTTCATTCCTACAGACAGAAACCGTTTAAGATACCTGTTGTGAACTGCATAATGCATAATTATGTTTGCTTTCAGAGTAGTTAACAGTTTGCTTCCTTTAGTTCCTGGCACTATTTTATTTTCAGGAAGCTGTGACAAATCCTTATATAAATCACATTCATCTCATGGGTTTCTAATCTACTTTGAAAACATATCGAATTTAAGTAACATCTGACATTTCATTTACTTCTGTATAATCAAAATTATTTGCTTCATCCCATTCAAATCCACGATATGGTGAGTATTCGTTCAGTGCGATCACATAAATTATTTCCATCCAATATGCTAAATAATTCTATATCATATTCTTATAAAAAAATTTTCATATAGTTATTTGCTTTTACATATATTTTACAATTTTGGGATATTCCACCACTTAGTCCTTTTCCTAACACCAGGATCATATTATAATCAAGTAACAAACCTAGTGGTTGTTTATTCGTTTTCAACATTGCATCCCAAGATAAACCAAGTGAACTGAAGTACCAAAAAGGATCTACATCATAATCATTTATACAAATTTTTCTAAAATTTTCAAACATATCAGCCATTAACAAAGCATCTGTTTTAAGATACCGATCATGATATTCACCAAGATTTTTCATATTAAAATATCCCAAACTATTTTTTGTCGTAAAATTCTTCATTTAACGGTAACTGTGCCTCTTCAAGTTACTTCCTAGAATCCATATAATGATAAGGATTGAGACCTTTTCTGATCACCAGATTGTTGAAGAACCCCCTCAGATAAATTTCCTAATTTTTGTCATTTGACTCTTTTTAAAATTTGATGAAAGTTTGTCAAGTGAAAAAGCCATAAATTTAAAAGTGTCAATAAATTTAACTTAAAAATTTGCTGCCCCTTAGCAAAACTGATACATCTGTCTTCGTTGTTGGGTATTAACTGTATGTTGTACATGGGCAGGGAAAGAGGAAGAAGGTAATTGGATTCTGCTTATGACGACAACGTACAGGAGGTCGACTGGTCAGGACTCGAAAGTGGGCATCCAGTGTCGTCACAACACGACAGAAAAAGAAATTAGGTAAAATGAAGAGGATATATTTTAATGTACAGTATACAAGGGCACGCCGTGGGTCGGAAGTTAACAGGTTTAGGCCAGTCTAGGAGGTGGAACATCTAGTTGAAGTGAGCAATGAATGGGGAGGCGGTTCATGTTAATTTATGTTGGTGGTTGGTCATGGAATGCAGAGCCAGGGGCTCTGACTCACAAGATAGACGTCTGTTTTGCTAGAGATTAGGATGACAAGAGAGCAAGGCAACTGTGTTCTTCACTACAGAATCCACCAGCTTTCACACATGTTACCTGTCACCCATGCATGCTATTAACTAAAACCAATGGCGTGAATTCACTAACAGATTCAGCGTAAGGCTCAAGGCGTCTCTTGTCAGCAACCTTAACTGGACACAACCACCTCAGTGCTGAAAGACAGGCAACCTTTTTGATGTAGGCACAGACGGAGTTGCTCTGGGAGAAAGCTTGTAAAGATTTGACTTGGCCGTTGCAATATATTTTGTAACCAATTCCCTAAAATATTACTTGACTGGCTACGACTCTCTACAATGTCTACTTTATCTACATCTACATATATACTCCTCTAGCCACCAAGCTGTGTGTGGCGGAGGGCACAATTCGGGCCAAAATCTAATGGTTCAAATGGCTCTGAGCACTAAGGGACTCAACTTCTGAGGTCATTAATCCCCTAGAACTTAGAACTAGTTAAACCTAAGGACATCACAAACACCCATGCCCGAGGCAGGATTCGAACCTGCGACCGTAGCGGTCTTGCGGTTCCAGACTGCAGCGCCTTTAACCGCACGGCCACTTCGGCCGGCTCGGGCCAAAGTCATATTCCCCCCACCCCCTCGGTTCCACTCGCGGATCGCACTAGGGAAAAACGACTGTCTGAACGCCTCAGTACGAGCTCGTATTTCCCTTATCTTTGAAAATTGGTGGTAATAATATATGCTCTACATCCTCAGTGAAGCTTGGATTTCGGAATTTAGTGAGCAGTCCCTTCTGTTTAGCGCGTCGTCTATCTGCAAATGTGTCGCACTTCAAACTTTATATGAGATTTGTAAGGCTCTCGCGATGGCTAAATGTACCAGTCACGTATTTTGCCGCACTTCTTTGAACATCCTCAATTTCTTTAATCAGAGCCAACTGGTAAGGGTCCCATACAGACGAACAATACTCTAAGACTGGACGAACTAACGTATTCTAAGGTATTTCCTTTGTTGAAAGACTGCATGGCCTCTGGATTCTACCAATAAACCGCAATCGCCTTACGCGTTACTTGTGTAATCTGATCATTCCATTTGAGTTCATTTCGAATACTCACACCTGATACTTGACTGAGGTTACCGATTCCAAAGACGTATCATTTATTTTCTACTCATACATTAATGGGGATTTTCGCCTTGTTATACTCAGTAGGTTACACTTACTAATATTGAGAGGTAACTGCCAGTCATTATACCACGCATTTATTTTCTGCAAATCCTCATTGATTTGTTCACAACTTCCGTCTGATACTACTTTCCTGTAGACTACAGCATCATCGGCAAACAGTCTAAGGCCGCTGTCAATACCATCAACCAGATCGTTTATGTAAATCGTAAAAAGCAGAGGACCTACTACGCAGCCCTGGGGCACAGCAGAAGTTACTCTTGTTTCTGTTGAAGTTACCCTGTTCAGGGCGACTTACTGCTGCCTGTGTGTTAGAAAACTTTCTATCCAACCGCATATGTCGCTGGATAGACCGTAAGCGCGCACTTTTTCTAGCAAGCGGCAGTCCGGAACAGAGTCGAACGCCTTGCAAAAGTCGAGAAATATGGCATCAACCTGGGAGCCGGTATCTAGAGCCTATTGTATGTCATGTACAAAGAGGGCCAGCTGTGTCTCGCATTACCGCTGTTTCCTAAAACCGTGCTGGTTTCTGCAGATGAGCTTCTCAGAGTCTAGAAAAGTCATTACGTCTGAACGCAAAAATGTTCCATGATTCTACAACAAATAAATGTCAGTGAAATTGGCCGGTAATTATGTGCATCCGATTCTCTACCCTTTATATACACTCCTGGAAATTGAAATAAGAACACCGTGAATTCATTGGCCCAGGAAGGGGAAACTTTATTGACACATTCCTGGGGTCAGATACATCACATGATCACACTGACAGAACCACAGGCACATAGACACAGGCAACAGAGCATGCACAATGTCGGCACTAGTACAGTGTATATCCACCTTTTGCAGCAATGCAGGCTGCTATTCTCCCATGGAGACGATCGTAGAGATGCTGGATGTAGTCCTGTGGAACGGCTTGCCATGCCATTTCCACCTGGCACCTCAGTTGGACCAGCGTTCGTGCTGGACGTGCAGACCGCGTGAGACGACGCTTCATCCAGTCCCAAACATGCTCAATGGGGGACAAATCCGGAGATCTTGCTGGCCAGGGTAGTTGACTTACACCTTCTAGAGCACGTTGGGTGGCACGGGATACACGCGGACGTGCATTGTCCTGTTGGAACAGCAAGTTCCCTTGCCGGTCTAGGAATGGTAGAATGATGGGTTCGATGACGGTTTGGATGTACCGTGCACTATTCAGTGTCCCCTCGACGATCACCAGTGGTGTACGGCCAGTGTAGGAGATCGCTCCCCACACCATGATGCCGGGTGTTGGCCCTGTGTGCCTCGGTCGTATGCAGTCCTGATTGTGGCGCTCACCTGCACGGCGCCAAACACGCATACGACCATCATTGGCACCAAGGCAGAAGCGACTCTCATCGCTGAAGACGATACATCTCCATTCGTCCCTCCATTCACGCCTGTTGCGACACCACTAGAGGCGGGCTGCATGATGTTGGGGCGTGAGCGGAAGACGGCCTAACAGTGTGCGGGACCGTAGCCCAGCTTCATGGAGACGGTTGCGAATGGTCTTCGCCGATACCCCAGGAGCAACAGTGTCCCTAATGTGCTTGGAAGTGGCGGTGCGGTCCCCTACAGCACTGCGTAGGATCCTTTGGTCTTGGCGTGCATCCGTGCGTCGCTGCGGTCCGGTCCCAGGTCGACGGGCACGTGCACCTTCCGCCGACCACTGGCGATAACATCGATGTACTGTGGAGACCTCACGCCCCACGTGTTGAGCAATTCGGCGGTACGTCCACCCGGCCTCCCGCATGCCCACTATACGCCCTCGCTCAAAGTCCGTCAACTGCACATACGGTTCACGTCCACGCTGTCGCGGCATGCTACCAGTGTTAAAGACTGCGATGGAGCTCCGTATGCCATGGCAAACTGGCTGCCACCGACGGCGGCGGTGCACAAATGCTGCGCAGCTAGCGCCATTCGACGGCCAACACCGCGGTTCCTGGTGTGTCCGCTGTACCGTGCGTGTGATCATTGCTTGTACAGCCCTCTCGCAGTGTCCGGAGCAAGTATGGTGGGTCTGACACACCGGTGTCAATGTGTTCTTTTTTCCATTTCCAGGAGTGTAGATTGCTATGACCTGGACCTTGTTCCAGTCCCGTGGAACTTTCCTCCGTTCCAATGATCTCTGACAGATGATGGATAAGAATGGTGCTATATTTGTAGCATAGTCAACATAAAATCTTACGGGTATACCGTCTTGGCCAGATGCCTTTCTAGCGTCAAAGGATCTTAACTGTATTACAATCCCAGATACACTAAACACTACGTCAGCCATCCTTTCGTTTGTTCGATGATTGAAAGGGGGAATGGTGCTGCAGACCTCTATCGTAAACGAGTTTTTGAAAGCTAGGTTTAGAATTTCGGCCTTCTGCTTTATCATCATCAGTTACATTACCCATACTGTCAGCAAGAGAAGGTATTGAATTATTTGTAGCGTTCATAGAGTTTACGTACGACCAAAATATTTTGGGGTTATTTTTAGAATCTGCAGATAAAATATTGCTTTCAAATTCGTTAAAACAGACTCTCATTGTAGACAGCGGCTTTCATTTCGCATAATTTCTGTTTGTCAGTGGGGCAGTGACTACGTTTAAAACGAGTGTGCAAAATTCTCTGCTTTCTCAGCAACTTCCTAATATGTTTGTTGCACCAAGGTGGATCCTTTCCCTTCCTTATACTTTTGCTAGGTACATACTTTTCTAGCACATGGTGTACAATACCTTTAAATTCCGACCATAGGTGCTCAATATCTTGCGTCCTGCAGTGAATGCTTTGAGCTGACTATGAAGATGTTCATTAATGAAACTTTTATTTGCTTTCCCAAACAAGGAAACTCTACGCTGTATTTTTTTTTTTTTTTTTTTTTGCAAGTTCCACTTACAAAGGAACCCAAACGACTTTACGGTCACTGATACCTTCTTCTAGGTCTGTTTATCGCCTAGATATCTAATATGTTCCCATCTCGAATTGGTTTTCTAACCAATTGCTCAAGGATGTATGTTGAGAGTGCTCCTAGAATAACTTCCCAAGAATCTTTGCTTCTGCCCCCTGTCATAAACGTGTAATTTTCCCAGTCAATGCATGATAGATTAATGTCTCCAACTATAGCTAATGGATAATTTGGATATTTACTTCCTATGTACTGAAGACTTCCCTTAAACGTTCTGCGACGTTTGTTGTGGATGCTGGGATGCTGGTGGTCTATAAAAACATCCTAATACAATGGTCAATCCTTGTCTGATTGATAGTTTTATCCAGACTACTTCACAGTCCGACGCAGTATCGATCTCAACTGCGTTTAAACAGCTTTTAACTGCAATGAAAACACCACCTCCCATAGCATCAGTATTATCCTTCCTAAACATTGTCCAATCAGAGTTCAAAATTTCACTGCTTTTTATGTCTGGTTTCAACCAGCTTTCGGTACCTAATACAATATTGGCATTGCTACTGTTTATTTTGGAGATTAACTCTGGGATCTTGCTCCAGACACTTCGACAATTTACTAACGTGAGATTAAGCATATTTAAATCCTTTGGAATTACCTGTTTATTCGAACTAACAATTTTTACAGTTGGCACACCCACATCAGTGTCATGAACTGCTACGTTTTTGGGCCAGCGGTTTGTTTCCCATGGGGAGGAACCTAATCTAAAAAACCCCCATGTGCACGCCACAAGTACTATGCTACCCATGTAGCTGCTTCCTGTGTGTAGTGCACCCCTGATCTGTCGAGGGGCGTCCGACAACCTTCCACCCCATAGCGTAGGTGAAGGACTCTACAACCATATTTGTCACAGAGTCGACGTTGCCTCTGGTTTAGTTTCTCCACTCAACTCCAAACTAGAGGACCCCAGTCCACCCTGGGTACGATGCTGCAGATCATCAGCTTATCTTCCACTCGTCGTGAGACGAGCCATTGAAAGAACCCAAGGAATTCCACGGAAACACGACGACAGGCATCGTTGGTGCTGACATGTGCAATCATAACCAAGTTCTTTCACAAACAGTTGTGCATCATCTCTCGATAAATTATATAAATAAATAGGAACAAAACTCGTATAACAATTATTATATAAATGATTTATATATTTTCCAATAAATGATCATGATGGTGTTCATTTCTATTTTTCTATGAGTAATGACGTTTGCACAGTGTGCAAACTTTAGATTTACTATATCTTGATTGTTCTTCAGGAGTTAAAGGTCCCATTTCTATAATTTCACATTAAATTCTTCAAATGCCGTTTTCGTCCTTTATACACAGAAGTATCTTTATATTCTGGATTTATTACTTAATATAATAACAGAATCCACTTAGTTCATGTTTCTGATACTTCACTGTCCTTGAAAGTTCTAGATTTGGATGACAGTTGTCCATCTTCAATAGTAAACTTTCAAAATCAGGATAAATAAGAAATAGGAAATTTTTTGTATTTTGATAATTTTTAAAACATTCATATGAATCTTTCTCTGGCATTTCTACTTTTAATGGTTTGTTGAATAACAGCTTGATGTGTGATTACCTAATTTTTCATTGCTAGTGAAATCTAGTAAACACATATCACAAATAAATTTTATTCTTCATGTATATTAATTTGACTCAAACCAAGCCTGGAAATTCTTTTATGTAACAGTAGTGTTAATTACCTCCATTCTTAAAATAAAGGAGATCTACATGTTTCTCTCTCTTACTTTTGTAATTTTTAATCGGTACAGCTGATATTTTTCGTATTATCAGATACATTATTTGTCATTTAAATTTTTGAACTATGATCAACCCCTAAATGAAGTTCCATTTTTTTCAAATTTCTGATCAAGATTAAGACCAACATTTTTATCTTTCGTAACTCTTACTGAATTTTATCAACAGGATGTAATGCAGGGTTTGTGAACCACAGAAATCACTTATTATCTTAATAAATCATCACTCACTTGAGTTATTTGAGTTGTTAGTGGCACATTCAAATAAACAAAATCAACTAAATATTTCACCACATAATTTTTATTACCGTTAATTACTATTTACGCTAACAATAGTGATAAAAGTAATTTCATTTATATACTTATATAGATATACTTATAAAATATTATAAGATTAATATAAAACATAGACGATATTTGTTAATAGACCTGTGTGCATGTGTGTTATGTAAATAATAATTATTAATAAAAATAAAAATTCTGATATAAGGTTTTATAGTAAATGGAGTTGATTATACATCTTGTCAACAACTAGCTTACATACAATAATAAGCAAGTGTTTATGATCTTTTCTATCAACGTCCTAGGCATGTAAAAATGGTTCAAATGGCTCTGAGCACTATGGGACTTAACATCTGAGGTCATCAGTCCCCTAGAACTTAGAACTACTTAAGCCTAACTAACCTAAGGACATCCCACACATCCATGCCCAAGGCAGGATTCGAACCTGCGACCATAGCGGTCGTGCAGTTCCACACTGAAGCGCCTAGAACCGCTCGGCCACACCAGCCGGCCTTGGGCATGTAATTAACGACCATGTTACACAAAAATATTGTAAAACATACAAAAACATGAAACGCCCCTTTGAAAAATTATACACTGACTGTGCTTAAACTGACACACAATATTTTTTTAGCGCAACGCAATCTGACTTTCAGAAATCCCTGCAAAGGAATGGCCCTGACTAACATTAACCTGTACCTTTCACAAATCACTTACCTCACCAAAAATCTTCGTTACTTCGTTATATATATATATATATATATATATATATATATATATATATATATATATATATATATATATATATATATATATATATATATATAAAAAATTGAACAAAGTTTTTCATCAACCTGTTTTATATGCTTCAGTTGTGTGATGTAAGATGCCTTTTGCAGACATGGTTTATGAAGATATTTCACTATCAGTTCAAATAAATGTAGGGTATAAAATTTAAATATAAAAAAGAGTAAAAATAACTCATTTAGAAAATGTAAATCGAATTCGAGTAGACCACATTCAAAATTTAAATGGAATAGTTGATACAGCTATAGAGACTTTACATGAAGATACAAAGAAACAAAAAGTTTATTACCTCATGTTGTTCCTCAAACAGTCAATGTAAATTTAAAGCCAACATTCGTTCTTTCAGAATTATTTGACGAAAACTGTGAATATAATTATTATGTCAGAACTCAACAAAAAATTTCAGGAAAACAGCTATACAGAATGAATGTAGATATTCTAACTGTGAGTTAATTATAATCTACCTGAGTAAATATATACGAAATAATGAAAGAAACTGTAAGAAGTGTTTGATGGCAAAATTATTTTAATATTATGAATAACTGTTCACAAGAAAGATTGATTAATCCTAAAATTACTTTTCACCAAAATTGAAATTATTATCTTTTGATAACTTTTCTACACAACTGAGATTTAATGAATTTATTTAAGAGTACACCAACACACTCATTATGAAAAATATGACTACAATTTGTATATTCATATTGATGAATTTCATTACTTAAGCATATAGAACAATCATTATCTTCAGATTGTACCACTAATTCATCAGGTTTAAATATTTCTTCTAAGAACAATTCTGATACTTCTTCATAATTACAAATTTATTCTTAATTAACTCTATCTTACAATTCATGTCACTTATCTCTAGGGGTTAAAGAGAGGACTTACTAGATTAAGTTTTACATAGGAACCCACGACTGGAAACGACAGCCTACGGCACTGCAGAGCATCAAACTTGTAGGTGCCGGCGCCTGTAAATATATGAGTATACAGGACGATTCTTGATGATGTTAGATGCATTCAAGTGTTATAGAGACGGGTAAATGTGTGAAGCTGAGGTAAGTTCGGAAACGAACAAGTCGGAAGTTATGGGCGAAGACCGTTCCGATTCTAATACAGTGGAACACATGTACCGATGCTGTTGTTGCTAAGATTGTTGAGTAGGAAGCTTTCAGCGGTGATTATGCAACCCAGAACACGAAAAAATATCTAGTAAAAATGGGCTCTAAAATTCATATCTTAAGAGCTACGAGCACTTATTGAGGAGATGTGTTACGGGCTAGAGAAGATGAGCAAGTGCCCATAGCTCCTCAGGTACGTGTTTTAGAGCCCACGTTTAGTAAATATTTCTTCTTGTCTTGGTCGTTACTACCACCTCTGAAAGTTGCCTACCCTACAATCTCAGCAACAACAGTACCGGTACATTTATTCCATATTCCACTGTCAGAGATATCAGAACGGTTTTCGCCTGTAATTTTCGACTCGTTCGTTCCCGGTACGGGGACCTCTGCCTCAAACTGATACATTTATCCTTGTCTACAATCTTTGAAATTTTGTAACATCATCGCGGAGTCATCCTCAATATACCAAAATTTACAGGCACTGGCAACTATAACTCTGATGCTCTGTAGCGTCGTTGGACGGCGTTTCTGGACATAGGTTCCCATGGAAAACGTGATCTACTGAGACCCCACTACAGGATCTAGAAATGTGTAACATCAATTGCGGAACACTCTGGTGATTGTGCATTCCATAGCATTATACTGTAAGGCAAACCAGTAATTAACTATTAATTTGTCAGTTGCCGTTAATACTGGAACCAGTATGTTATACAGGGTGTTACAAAAAGGTACGGCCAAACTTTCAGGAAACATTCCTCACACACAAAGAAAGAAAATATGTTATGTGGACATGTGTCCGGAAACGCTTACTTTCCATGTTAGAGCTCATTTTATTACTTCTCTTCAAATCACATTAATCATGGAATGAAAACACACAGCAACAGAACGTACCAGCGTGACTTCAAACACTTTGTTACTGGAAATGTTCAAAATGTCCTCCGTTAGTGAGGATACATGCATCCACCCTCCGTCGCAAGGAATCCCTGATGCACTGATGCAGCCCTGGAGAATGGCGTATTGTATCACAGCCGTCCACAATGCGAGCACGAAAAGTCTCTACATTTGGTACCAGGGTTGCGTAGACAAGAGCTTTCAAATGCCCCCATAAATGAAAGTCAAGAGGGTTGAGGTCAGGAGAGCGTGGAGACCATGGAATTGGTCCGCCTCTACCAATCCATCGGTCACCGAATCTGTTGTTGAGAAGCGTTCGAACACTTCGACTGAAATGTGCGGGAGCTCCATCGTGCATGAACCACATGTTGTGTCGTACTTGTAAAGGCACATGTTCCAGCAGCACAGGTACAGTATCCCGTATGAAATCATCATAACGTGCTCCATTGAGCGTAGGTGGAAGAACATGGGGCCCAATCAAGACATCACCAACAATGCCTGCCCAAACGTTCACAGAAAATCTGTGTTGATGACGTGATTGTACAATTGCGTGCGGATTCTCGTCGGCCCACACATGTTGATTGTGAAAATTTACAATTTGATCATGTTGGAATGAGCCTCATCCGTAGAGAGAACCTTTGCACTGAAATGAGAATTGACACATTGTTGGATGAACCATTGGTAAAAGTGTATCCGTGGAGGCCAATCAGCTGCTGATAGTGCCCGCACACGCTGTACATGGTACGGAAACAACTTGTTCTCCCGTAGCACTCTCCATACAGTGACGTGGTCAACGTTACCTTGTACAGCAGCAACTTCTCTGACGTTGACATTAGGGTTATCGTCAACTGCACGAAAAATTGCCTCGTCCATTGCAGGTGTCCTCGTCATTCTAGGTCTTCCCCAGTCGCGAGTCAAAGGCTGGAATGTTCCGTGCTCCCTAAGACGCCGATCAATAGCTTCGAACGTCTTCCTGTCGGGACACCTTCGTTCTGGAAATCTGCCTCAATACAATCGTACCGCGCCACGGCTATTGCCCCGTGCTAATCCATACATCAAATGGGCATCTGCCAACTCCGCATTTGTAAACATTGCACTGACTGCAAAACCACGTTCGTTATGAACACTAACCTGTTGATGCTACGTACTGATGTGCTTGATGCTAGTACTGTAGAGCAATGAGTCGCATGTCAACATAAGCACCGAAGTCAACATTACCTTCCTTCAATTGGGCCAACTGGCGGTGACTCGAGGAAGTACAGTACATACTGACGAAACTAAAATGAGCTCTAACATGGAAATTAAGCGTTTCCGGACACATGTCCACATAACATCTTTTTTTATTTGTGTGTGAGGTATGTTTCCTGAAAGTTTGCCCGTACCTTTTTGTAACACGCTGTATATAAGAGCTTTAAAGTTACAACTTTGCTGGCAATCGTTGATTTTTTTCTGTGCTTGACATTCTTCCCGGAACAGTTGTGATAATATGCAATATGCGGTACAATGGATAGTCATTGGTGTTGTTTGGCTGTGTACAGTACGATGGTACTGAGGCGGATACGGATTGTGAAGCGTGAGTGGATTTGGAGTCGTCATTGGGAACCAGTCTGCCAAGTAGGCACGGTCGGCTTGTCACTCGACATTTGCTGAGTATCAACGTGGGTAGCCTGGTGCTACGCAGGGCCCAGCAGGCACAACGTGCACGAAACGTGCCGGCGGTGAGCTTGCTCGCTGTTGTGCACATAATGCAGGAGACGAATGGACAGGCGCGTATGCTGGCGCGAGAACTGTTGGCTGGGCGGTGGACATTCCTCTGATACTGCATTATGAACTGTCGACACCAGCGGCGGAGAGCTGACTCAAGGGACGGACATTTCCCTGCAGCAAGGGTAGAAGAACTTCATCTGCCTTCCAAGGCAACAATTTCTTGACAGATTATGTCGAACTCTAGTGTTTTTCATTTTCTTTCTCGTTGTCTTCTGAATTCTGGCATACTTTTTCTGTGGTGCTGTCATGAGCGCCACAGTAGAGGAATGTAGGAGGAGTGTCGCTTTCACGGTCACATTCAGTACCAGTAATAGGCTGTTCACAATCAAAATATCTAGACTCGCTACGACACCGATTACTTCCATGTCTCAATCTAAAATAGTTCAGGCATGGAAAGATGGATGGTACGAAAGGCTTCACCTGCACTCCTTTATTATTAAATATACAGGGATAGGCCATCTTTAAGGATTCCCTCCTTCTGCAATAGGTATGGTGTAGCGTTTAATTTTTATTATAGGTACGCTGTAATGGATAACTTCCAACACTTCTTCTTCAGACAAACTAACATCCACATCTTGGATGATACCGGGTCTCGTCCTCACGAAACATAGAATATAAACCTCCGTGTCATTATTCTGAAATATTAGGTAGTATTATACGATTGTGAACTGACGAAATTATTATTTTTTATTTTTTTATTTATGTCTTTGCATCACAATGTAGTAACGTACCCAAGAACATTGGATGTAAACGACCCATAACCTTATTCTTGCTTTCAATAAAGATTTGAAAAGGACTAACAATATATTCAGCGAATACATTTATTTACTATACATTTTGAGGTCTGCCACCTGTCGGGTCTGTATGTGCTGCTGTAGCTTCTTCTGTGAGTTCTTCTCGCGGCTTGTCATCTAACGCGACTTTTAAGACCCAGTGGGCGTTTCCCATCCCTTAAATCTTTGCTTTGATCATATTTGTCTAAGGCATATTCTACAGTGCTTTCAAATTTATTACGTGTGCGCTCCACATCTTCGTCCTCAGCACTGAATATCTGTTGTTGACTACTCAGCTACTCTGCGATTTGTATTCTGCAGCTCTTTCTAAGTAAAAATATTTTCCTACATTTCTTGACAATCCTTCAATTACCCATAAACATAGATGCTATCACAGCCTTACGATCACTGGTACCCTCCTCGACGTTAAATTATTCAGGAAGTTCGGGACTGTTTGTTGTTCGGAGGTCTAAGACATTGCGTTCAGCAGATGGTTATCTAACTACCTGCTCTAAGTAACCCTCAACAAGAGATACTAAATCTGGGACCTTACCATGCTCGCTCTTGCAGTTTAACAAAGTCGTTAAGAAGTTAACTTCTTGTGTTTCCGAGCTGCAGGGGTGAGCATTCTCTGAGAATTATATGGCTGATTTATCCTCGATTCCGGGACGCAGCTACACTCTGACCTGAAGGGGGCGTTCCTCTAACCTAAAAACTCCCCATGTGCACACCAGACATACACTGCTACCCTAGTAGCCGCTTTCTGCTTGTAGTGCATGTCTGAGCTGTTAAGAGGAACCTTACAACTTTCCACCCAGTAGTGGAGATCGAGAAATTCATATCCGATAACGTCACAGTATCGTCTTCGACACTGGTTTCCACAATTCGCTCTCCTCCAAGCCAAAAGACTGCGATCAACTCTGAGTTTAATTACAGTAATAGAGAGCTTATCGTGTGCCCCGTGTGTGATGCTAGCTGTCTTCACCAAACCATCCATCTGCTTGTAGCAACTGAGGATGGTCTCGGAACCGTCCGCCGGCTGAGGCTCCTCTACGTCTCGGACGAGACCCACCGCCAAACACCGAGTGCGCACTGATATTCTTACCTGATCTGCCTGCTACATCTCTGAGGGGCTGCCTAATGTAGGACCTCTCAATAAGTGGCATACTTGTCCTCTGAAGATGTCTGGAGTGTGCCAACAGAAGATTGCCGGCCTGAGTGGCCGAGTGGTTCTAGGCGCTACAGTCTGGAACCGCGCGACCGCTACGGTCGCAGGTTCGATTCCTGCCTTTCGCATGGATGTGTGTGATGTCCTTAGGTTAGTTAGGTTTAAGTAGTTCTAAGTTCTAGGGAACTGATGACCACAGCAGTTAAGTCCCATAGTGCTCAGAGCCATTTGAACCATTTTTTTGACCTTAGAAGTTAAGTCCCATAGTGGTCAGAGCCATTTGAACCATTTTGAACCCAACAGAATAGGTGTCCCGTACTGACAGAAGTGTTATCAACACCTGTAGCTAAGGTGTGAGGAGTCATCTGTGCAACCAATTCCCACTTTCACCTTCCTGCCCAGTGATACAGGAAAGCACTACTTCTAGTCCCACGCTCTCGAGTAAAGACAAACCGGTCAGAGGTTGCGTGTCGGAAGTTGTATCAACAACCAGATCACCCAAGGATTCCAATGGCACCGAAGGTGTTACAGGTCTCCTCTCCGGTGGATCAACGTCGCTACAACTTCGAGCACTAGCCAGAAGCCTGTTGACTGCGGCTAACGCAGTTTCCACCTGTTTACAAACAGTGGTCCATTTCCCTTGTGCCCGCACACAATAATTACATCACCTATCCATATTGTATTGTGTAAGAAACTATATTACATCTCAAAAGCTGCTAAGAAAGTGGTCTGGAATAACTAGGAAAGAACAAGGAAACCTCCACAAAAGATAAAATTAATTGACTGTAGGTTTATTGAAGTTAGAATTTCCGCAAAATATATCGGAGAAGAATGAGAAAACACTAAAGTATACTCTGTAGAGTCCTCTCTGTAGCCTAACATCGTAAGATCCACAAGATCTTGAGAGACGATTTTATTTTCCTGCCTACCACAGATGTGTCAACAGTTGTCTGTCATTCGGGACTTTGTTTTCAGAAAAGCTAAATCAGGAAATAAATAAACAAGCTCTAAATGTAAATAATCACCAGTCAATTAGACAAAAACACATTAAATTTTATTTTCATGTCTTATGCTCATTAAAATAAAGGCACTGAACATAACTAAACGTTGTATACTAACACAGCGAGGCGTCCTCAGCAGCGCCAGTGCTGCAACAATCTGTGCTGTTGCGTGGATGTCCTATTTCATGTTTTTCGGCAGGTCTTCCGAGTGGTTCACACGGATTTTTGAATAGAGGTTGGTTGCAGTATCGATGGCGTTTTCGTCGACAAGACCCCGCATGCCACGCACCACTCACTGCTTTGCGGGAAAACGCACATTTCAACTTCTAGCCATGACGCCACTGACGACCTTGCTCTTTCAACACTCGCTGTCTTCGATGGGTGGCTCCATGCGTATACGCCACCAGACGACACACAATTGACACATCTCTTTGTCTATGACTCTGATTTGCCGACGTTTCTTTTAAGAAGCGTTACTCAGAGCTTCGCCCCCAGACTCAGTCACTTTTGAGACTTCTGTGAACCTTTGTATGGAAGGCTGCAGAGAGAAAATACACGGATGTAGTTCAACAATACTGAGAATTTATGTAGGAAAGGAAGGAGCAATAATACAAGGATTTATAATTATATCATCATTCAAGACTATTAGTCCTGTATAGAAAATTACGTTTAGTTATATATAACTCAACTTCACCAAGGAATCACTGCAATTCAAAGTTACGTATATCTTAAATAGGATGGATACAAATTGTAATTGAACTTATTAATGTGTTACCTTTTTGCAGACATCTGAATGCCTTTCTTGGGCACCTCAATTGCTGACAATCAAGTTTTGGGAGTTAACTGCACTACTGCCAATGCGGAATTTATTAAATTCATTTCCATGTTATCTGCGTTTTCAGCAAAGAAATTGCAGGTAGATCATATTTGTCTTGCATTTAAATTAATACTTTAATTGCTGTGTCCACCACAAATGTTGAAACTAATGGTAGCAGTTAGAAAGAAATCTCCACTCTCTAGAAAACCACCAACGGACTGCCACACCAAATAGATGTCGCCTTGCCAACGCCTCACAGTGTCGGTGAGTGGAAACAGTCACACTGCCTGTCCGAAAACGACTGGGCTCAGAGTGTAATTTGCGTACATATAGCAAGGACGAAGGATTCTATGTGGAGTAACTATACTAACTGTGGTCTCTGAAGGTGGGTAGCAGCCGTTTCAATGCTTGCAGCTGTAGTAACTGCCTTGATGTTTGAATGACCTGGCCTTTTAACATTAGACAGAAAGACCTTACAATGTTGGTACTACGAATGCTGAGAACAGAGGGAAACTAAGGCTATTCTCTCTTCCTGAGGGTATGTAGCTCTACTCTGTGGCGTAATGATGATGGTATTCCATTGAGCAAAATATTCTGGATTTAAAATACTTGTCTTTTCGAATCACCAATTGAAGCAGCCCCAGAGCATAATGTCATCACAAAACAAACTGATTTTTAAATGTTCAGAGTATGGAATATTAGGTCTATTAATAGTTTAATCCGGTTAGAGAACATAAAAATGGGAATAGAGAAGATGAAGCCAGATATAGTGGAAAAAGGTGGAGCGTGTTGTTTGGAAGCACTGGACCTCTGGTTAGGTGAGTACAGAGTTACAAATACTAAATCAAATAGGGGTTATACAAAAGTACACATTGAATACGTAAATAGCAGTTCGTGTAAGCTACTATGAACAGCGCAGTGAAGCAGTGAATACATAATAGTATTCATTATTGAAACAAACCCACCAGCAATCTCAGGAATACCCATTAACGTGCCAACCAGTTCTACAGAAGACTGAGTGATTGAAGGTGTTTATGATGACAGGAGACTTGTAGATGTCGAGGTCTGAGAGGATTGGTTTGGTATCATGCGAAATGTACGCACAAGCAAAGGAATTATCTTGGAAAATAGGTTGATGGAAAGCTAACGTAGGTACATAATATTTGCAGATTTAGAGAAACGTTTAGAAACTGTTAATTGGGATACACTATATGAAATTCTGTACGTATGTGGGATAAAAAATATGAAGATGAGGGTTATCTGCAACTTGTACAGAAATGAGGTTGTACATGTAAATGTCGAAGAACATGAAAGGGAAGCTACAGCGAGACAGCCTGTAGCCCATCCCCACTGCTATTTAATTTGTACATTGAACTAGCAGTATAGAAAATCAAGACTAATTTTGTGAAGGGAATTAAAGTTCATGGAGAAGAAATAAAAAACTTGAGGCTTACCGATGATATTCTCTTTCTGTTAGATAGGGTAAAGAACTTGAAGGAAGAGTTGAATGAAATAAATGATATCTTGATAAGATATGATAAAAATAACCACCAGAAAAGGTAAACAAGGGTAATGAAATGTAGTCGAACTGAATCAGGAAAATCTGTGAGACTTATTTACGTCATGAGACACTAACAGCAGTCATTTTGTGTACATAATGATTGTTCCTGACCGAAATACACTGACGAACCATAGAAACTGCTACACCAGCCTTATATCGTGTAGGGCCGACGGGAGCACGCAGAAGTGTTGCAACACGTCGTGGCATGGACTCGAATAATGTCTGAAGTAGTGCTGAAGGGAACTGACACCATGAATCCGGCAGGGCTTTCCATAAATCCATAAGAGTACGAGGGGGTGGAGATCTCCTCTGAACAGCACGTTGCAAGGCATCCCAGATATGCTCAATGATGTGCCGTGTCGCATTGTCCTGCTGGAACTGCCCAAGTCCGTCGTAATGCACAATGAACATGAATGAATGCAGGTGTTCAACCAGGATGCGTACGTACGTGGAACCTCTCAGTGTCCCATTTCACTCAAACAGCACACGGCCCACACAATTACAGAGCCTCCACCAGCTTGAACATTCCCCTGGTCACATGCTGTGTCCATGTATTCATGAGGTAGCCTCCATACCCGTACAAGCCCATCCGCTCGATAGAGTTTGAAAGGAGACTCGTCCAGCCGGGTAACATGTTTCCAGTCATCAAAAGTCCAATGCTGGTGTTGACGGGCCCAGGCGAAGCATAAAGCTTTGTTTCGTGCAATCATGAAGGGTACACGGGTGGGCCTTCGCCTCCAAAAGCCATTATTTATGATGTCCTGTTGAATAGTTCGCAAGGTGACACTTTTTTATGGCCCAGATTTGAAACCTGCATCCATCTGCGTAAGGGTTGCACTTCTGTCATACTGAAGGATTCTCTTCATTCGTCACTGGTCCCGTTCTTGCAGGATCTTTTTCCGGACGGAGCGATGCCGGAGATTTGATACTTCACTGGATTCCTGATATTCACGGCACACTCGTGAAATGGTCGTACTGGAGAATCCCCACTTCATCGCTACATCGGAGATGCTGTGTACCACTGCTCGTGCGTTGACTATAACACCAGTTTCAAAACCACTTAAATCTTGATAACGTTCCATTTTAGCAGCAGTAACCGATCTAACAACTGCGATAGACACTTGTTGTCTTATATAGGCATTGCCGACCGCGCCGCCGTGTTCTGCGTTTTACATGTCTCTGTATTTGTATATGAATGCCTATACAAGTTTTTTTGGTGTTTCACTGTAGAAACGATATGGACTGCAGACTGCCAATAGCAATAAAAGGATTTCTGTAAAAGATAATGCTTATTACATCGAATATTAATTTGCCTGTTACTATTTTTTTTTTTAACGTATTTTTTTAGAGTGTAACCCTTTACAGAAGCAAAACATAGACGATAATCAGTTCAGAAAAAATTAGAATAGAAGTTCCTGATATGTGGTGAATGCTGAAGATTATATGGGTAAATCAAATGACTAAAAAAGTGCACTGAACAACCGGCTTGGTGACCGAGCGGTTCTTGGCGCTTCAGCCCGGAACCGCGTGACTGCTACGGTGGCAGGTTTTCGGGCATGGATGTGCGTGGTGTGTGTAGGTTACTTAAGTTTATGTAGTTCTAAGTTCTAGGGGACTGATGACCTCAGCTGTTAAGTCCCATAGTGCTCTGAGCCATTTCAACCATTTGCACTGAGCAGAATTTTTTTTAAGAGAGGGGATCAGGGAATCAGTTAGCCATCTGACTCATTCCGAGACATCAAGGTAGCACTTATTTGGTAATGGAAGGCTGTGTGGGGGTAAAAACTTTAAAGCTGCATTAAGGCTTGAAGACAGCAAGCAAATTAGAATTCATGTAGGTTGCAGCAGTTAAGCAGAAATGCAGTTGCTCATACAGGAGGGGGAGGGGGGTTAGTATGTAGAGGTGCATCAAACTAATCATCAGACTGGAGACCTTAACAACAGCAACTATAATGTTTTGAACAGTAGGTGGCACATGCGAATGATATGATTTGTTAACAAAGCACTGTAGCTCTAATCTCGTCAGGGGGAGATGAGAACGTATAGGAAACCCTAGTTTCTTTTTATACAAAATCTCTTTATTTCACGTTACGACATAAATTTTAATATCATTGTACAGGCGGACAGCCAATCAATGAATGCTTTAAATAATTGCTTTAAAAAATACTTCAAATGCTACAATCATGTCTTTGCAAGTTTTCTTCCAGATTAACTTCTGCTCTGCCTGTGTAACTATAGTTGTCTGCCTTTCAGAACTGAGGCAGTCTGTCCGACTAAATTTTCGGAAAATTACATCTTCAGCGCCGGCCGGAGTGGCCGAGCGGATCTAGGCGTTACAGACTGGAACCGCGCGACCGCTACGGTCGCAGGTTCGAATGCTGCCTAGGGCATGGATGTGTGTGATGTCCTTAAGTTAGGTTTAAGTAGTTCTAAGTTCTAGGGGACTGATGACCACGGCAGTTAAGTCCCATAGTGCTCCGAGCCATTTGAACCATTTTTGAACATCTTCAGCCCTCTCCTGAAGCTGCTAGCGAATTCACGGAATCGGTTTAGTCAATAGCGTGCACCAGAGGCAGGTCACGTACAAGGATGCCGGAGGGTTTTGTAGATCAAAATCCATCAGCTTTTCTCTCTTGCGATCCGGAACTTGAGTAGATAAGACGTCCTTCTTGGGAAGCAAAGCCTCTATCTCTACATCACACGACTGGCCACCACAAGAACTTAACATGGACCACCTCTCTACTCGTCGCCCACTTTCTTTAGTTTGTTCGATCTCCTAGACTGACCTACACATGGTTACTTCCTACCATAGATAAGCACCGTGTACCCCTTATGCTGAAATATCTGCCTTGTATTTGTCCAGATTTCATGTTCTGTCATTTAACATCATCCCAGGACCCCCATTCCCAAATACTCACCGCTCGACCTCCTGGAAGTTGGTGTCAGAATCGCTATCCGTTCCCACCTTTTCGTCCATTGGGCACCCGTTCATCTTCTGTTCATGTTCAATGTTGTATGGCCGATCAGTATTCGCCACTGTTAGTCCACTGCGTGCTGAGCGTGAATGCCGCTGCGCGCTGACTGTGCTGCCGCACGAGACGCTGTGTTCGCACATACCATCGTCTGGGGCTAAGTCTACTGCCTTGCCTTGCTGCCTGCCATAGCATGGGCTCAATATCACGGAGAACAGCATGCCACACCAAGACGTGCGAGCGAAATGCACGGAGCCACATTCTGCACGCGCCTGCAAGCAGCATACGTGGCAGCCCCATTTGACGGTTGCAGCTGAAATATCTTCTCAGTCACCGCCCACTAACCCTGAGGTTAGGTGTGCGTTGGCGATGCTCCGTCAAGCGATTTAGTTGTCACTTGTACCATGCATGAAACATGATGGCTGGAATACGAGCATGCACAGCTTCGACCAAACAGAAGCGCGAGATTTAAAAGATGCATCCCACCCTATTTCACAAGCGACCGGATAGTCGAAGATGGTGAATGAAACATGTGCACTGGCACTGGTCCGTGCAAACTAGCAACACAATTTCTCTGTCGCTCTCGCATTTTGTTGCAGACCCGTTCTGTGCACCAACAGCATGTCTGATGATGAGAGTTGCACTACGGATGACATTGTAAGTTATGTTCTCCATTCAGAAAGACTAACTGCAACAGTAGAAAAGAGACCAGCTCTCTACGATAAGAATATGGTTTGAAAGAGAATTATGAGGAGAAGTGCGCTGCAGCAGCATTCAGAAGTAGACTGAATTGTTTGGACCAGAGAACAAAGGTATTTCATAGTTCATTAACTTTATTTATTCACGCAGAAACAACCATTACCACTATTTAACTTTTGTCATATGGCCAAGGTACTGGTCCTTTTTGGACTCACGAAGTATTTTCCAAAATCGTCCATCATCTACATTCCTCACGTATCAGCTCTTATTCTATAGGCTCACAACGTTGCAGAACGACTCGCCCTCGACTAGTACACCGTCATTTCTTCTCACACAAGTATCAAGAATACAAAATGCTTTTGCTGCTATGTCTGAAAAACCAACATCCACAGCGACAGGCTGATGAAATATTATGCATTAACTAGCCAAAATCCCAAAAGTACATTCCACTATTCTATGAGCACTGAAAAGGCAGTTTTATTGTCACGTTTTTCTTAGCATAAGTTAGCAGATTATGTCTAAGTGCTAATGCTTTATCTCTTATAAAATTAAAAGTCTGAAATTCATATTCCTCGTCATGAGGTAATTTCTGAAGATTTGAAATGTTTAACTGATTAGCTTTCAGTCTTCGATAGAGGTTTGATTTCTTGAATACATTAGAATCACCACTGGCGCCGTACGAGCCCACGTTTATCACAGTGAAACAACAGCCAGTGTCCCAAAAATATTGTGGGAAAAAACCTCTTGTAATTGTAAAACTTTGAGGTGCTGTTAGCAGCTTTCTTCAGTTTACATTTTTCCGTCCACAGCACTAATGCAATTTACAACGTCATTTCTGTCTAAAAACTGTTCAGCAGTAGTCATCCAGTCTTCTGAGTTTTTTATGCAATGTGAACAGACTGTGGACATTGCAACAACTGCTTACATATATCCTTGACGGTGTATCTGATTGTTTTGGCTCCTAGCAGATATTCATGGTGTAATGAGCGAAAGGAATTTCCAGTTGCAATATTCAGTAACACCATTAATACTTATTCATAGGAAAGTTAGGCCACATACTTATAGTAAGGTATAAACACTGTTAATATAATTCATGATAGGTAGGGAAATTCAAAAGAAATTAGGCGTCTGAGAACTGGTATCACAGAAAAGGTGTCCTTCTGGGGAGGCTGCAAGAAAATGGTGAAAATATCTGTACTTCAATGAATTGTTATTTCTACTCCGATCAATGGAAGACAGGCTGACCACCAGCAACATCGAAGTTCTGGCAAGTAAAAAAGACAACAAGGAAGGAGGCTCACCACGCCCTCGCCACCTCCTTTCAGGTCGTCTGCATAATATATCAACAACGATGCAGCACAGAGCACAAAAGCAAGACATACTGCTAAAAGAGAAGCCAAGAAGGTAACTTCATACGACGAATCTCTCTTAAACATATAAGAAGAGAAACAAACGAGGAAGTTAATGGGGACAAAAATGTTGGTTCAGTACCTGTCCCTATGCTGGCGACGTTAACTAAAGAACAAAAACATTACTTGAAAGTAGAAATATTGAGAGTGATGAGCACTGTCAGATATTATCAGCCTCCATCAATTCTTCCACAGCATCTGAACATGCGTCATAACAATACCACCCAAGGAACTTATTCTCCAGCCACGTCATTCATTCAACCGTATTCGTCAAACGTTCTAAATGAAACGGAGCCTCCACAGACTGTGCTCCTGTATTCCTCTGCTGACAACCACAACAAGAACTCGGAAACTTCAACGCGAAACTTGGTTTTACAGTTTTCACAGGAAACAAATTCGCCGATTTCAACTGGTAGTAGCGATTATCTTTATGTATATGATCAATAGTGTCAAAGGTCAATAAAAACTATTGACTGAAATGATGTGTGGTGACCTCAAGGTCAATGACAAGCTCTGCTTTGGTGGTACAGATTTCCTCCATGTCATGTGTTGTTTTGTTATTTTCACTCTTTCCGATCATTCATTCGATAGTAGTGAAAGAATTTATTTGGATGATTTTGCAAATCCTCGCGTAATATTTAAAACTAGCCTTTCATCAGTTTTTTACTTACAACTGGATGCACCCAGTAAAGATACTTGCGCTGTTCTTTCGATTTTCTTCGTAGTAAAAACACCAACAGACAGCCTGTTTCGATGAAATCCAGGGCAGTGTTGAGAGTAATTGCGATTTTCCCTTCACTGAGTAAATACGATAACGTACTTCCGAGACAGCAATTGTTCAGTCGCGCCGACAGAAAAATCTCCTGCGCGCGCCTAGCCTGAGCAGGCTATGGGACGTGAGAAACAGTAGACGACGAGTCAGTGGCGCTCGCTCTGTATCACCAGACGCACTTACACCCTACGACCAGCGCGGCCTACTTCCCGCTGCCGGCGCCGAGGGCACCGCCCACCAGCGGCAAGTCGCCCACCTGCGTCGCGCACTGGCGTCACCAGTCCACTGAGGGCAGCGTGGGTGGCCACGTGGCCTTTCCGCCACGCTGCTTACGACCCGAGATGTCTGCGTCGCGGATTCTGTTGGTGCTGCTGCCCAGCAGCGCGGTACAACTGCCACCGCGTCGCCACAGGTAAGCACTTGCTGCCATCTCTGCGAGGGTCCTGGTCTCAACGCCGGGGCTCTTAAATTCGCCGCCGTGCAGTCAGTCACCCCCAGGCGCTCATGCTGCTGCTACACATATATCGCCACAACCACCGCACCTACTGCCGCCCCCGTACACCGCATCTTCGCTTCCCGCCCCTGCCTACAGGTTTGGTGAGCTATTTCAGGCCTCGGCGGTTGATAGAAACTTTCAACGGCAAGGAAAGCCACAAGGGAAGAGGTTCCCATGCAGCACCTAATATCAGCAAATGAGAAAATGAATTCTCCGAGTTTCTTGCTGTAAAATTTTCTGTGTGTAAAGGAACCAAATCTACGTCAGCTCTTTCAATTAGTTATTTTTGGGAGACGTTCACCTTTTCCTTAAAAATATTATAATCGACTTGTCTCGGATCACCGCATTTCCTTCATTACATAACACTCCTCATTCGGTTTTGAGGAAACGAATAGCCAGACGAAAGCGATTTCCTTCGTATCTTATAGATTCACTTCACGGCCTGATGATGAAGTGTCTGTTTTGTTGACATTGGTCATAGTTATTGTTATACTTATTTTCGAAGTACTATACAACGTAAATTTTTAAGCGTTTCCAGTGAAAAATGTTGTCACCTGCTACTTCAGATTTCGTTTATTTTAGATGATACGTTACTGCATACTGAGTGTAGCTAGAGAATGGAAATTGTTTTTAACGTTTTAACGAAATCCATACCTCGCTAAAGTTAGAAAACAGATATTAAATTGTTTTATTTGTACGTGCTGGCGCTAAGCGCGCTGTGTGAGTGCACCACTGGCAAGTACTGTAGCCTGCAGCTCAGCGATGAGCAGTTCATCCAAGTATCGATCGTTTCACAAAATGAGGGATCGCTGTTTATTGTTGGTCTTACTATATTAAGAAAATAATGAGGAAACAGATATTCTCCTCCTAAAGCTGGATAATGAGGAAGTGTAACACACCCTATCAAAGTGGCTCTGAGCACTATGGGACTCAACTGCTGTGGTTATCAGTCCCCTAGAACTTAGAACTACTTAAACCTAACTAACCTAAGGACATCACACACATCCATGCCCGAGGCAGGATTCGAACCTTCGACCGTAGCAGTCGCACGGTTCCGGACTGCGCGCCTAGAACCGCGAGACCACCGCGGCCGGCCACACCCTATCTTTATGTTTCTTAAAACACTTATCAAATGTCATCTATTAACCAAAGATATAGTTTTGTGAGTTCTTCATGTGAAATATTTTCCAGTTTAACTATGTCCTAGAGCTGCTAAAAGAAACTTTTGGGAAAAATCTATCAAACAGATATTTGTATTTAGTAACAACTGATGCTAAATTCGCCAAAAGCCATAACAATTAAGAAATAAAACTGAAAATACTTTGAAAACTTCAGTAGTTCATTCAACAGGTATTGTATTGTGAAAGCTATTTTTCCAACTACCTGCCAACCACAAAAAAAATCAGAACAGTTGCATTTTCACTTCAGGTAGAACATTTCACCGTTTCAGAACACTACAATAAGTCATCATTATAATTTGACACAAATACTTAAGAAAATATCTAATCTGCGTAAACACTCATCAAGCTGAATATGTTGTAACCACAAGACATACTCTAGTATCTCATAACGCAATTAATGGCAGAGCAAGGTATGTCGTATTCAGTAAGGTAAAGTTTCATAGTTTACTACAGCGTGTAGCATATCGAGCACATTCAGTCAAAAAAATAAACCAGACTGGAAGTGAATTTCAGCAGAGTCAGCCACAGGCAGGCAACAGTGCTATGTACTGCGAAGCAAAACTTAGCCGACAGGCACTGCGCAGTAGAGCTGCCAGCTGGACATGGTACAGATACAGCTAACAGCGCAGTATGCTAGTGGAAAGACGGAAGCTTTTCCTCACTTGCCACAGTCGAAGTCTTTAGACTATGTGCCTTAAGCCCTAAACGAACATAGTCTGCAGCAAAAGTATTCAGCCACTCATGTACTAAACTATTCTGATTCCAGTATCACAGCCCACGCCACGAGTCTGTGACACGCAGAGTGACATCCTGGGATCCAGTACGATCCCGTACGGGGTCCACGTTTCGACCATGGTGCAGCCAGCCCTAAGTCACAAGACCAGCTGCCACCAGAGCAGGGAGCCGCCCACTTGCTGGAAGGAGGTCATGGCCACATCTCTGCAGTATCGTCATCAGCACCAATGTGCTGTCATCATGGTTGTAGCCAGAGACATCGCTGGCCACAGCATTTGAGTGACGCCAAACTCGGCTCCACTTTTTGCACTAACAGTGATGCCGGATGTTTATTGTTTCACATGAGAGACAACTGGACGCCTCCATCAAGCTATTCCTGATCTACTATGGCTGAGGGGAGGAATCAAGAAGTTAATTAAACAAATCTATTGCCATCCTGATGTCTCACTTCACTCTCCATGGGTGACAATAATGGGTCATCTAATAATTATAACATTTGAGCAAATGAATGCTTTGAAAGGAAAGAGAACCAAGCGACACTTCTGTGAAACTACATCCAAGATTTTGTTTGTCTCTTTGTGTTATCCATGCATACTTCAGCATCTACATTTCCACTGAGGTGACAAAAGTCAGAGGATGTCGATATGTACATGTACAGATGTCGGACATACAGCATACACAAGATATAAAAGGGCAGTGCACTGGTGGAGCTGACGTTTTTACCCAAGGGATTCGCGTGAAAAGTTTTCCAACATGATTGTGGCTACACAACTGGAATTAACAGACTCTGTACATTGGGTGCACTGTCTGACCATGGGATGAAGCAGACAGCCCTGAGTCGTGAGATCAGCCACTGCTGGACGAGGGAGCCACTCACTCGCTGGAGAGAGTTCACAGACCCCTCAGTGGTATCGTCAGTGGCGCCGCCACGCTGTCATCCTGGTCGCAGCCAGTGACATCACTGACAATGGCATTCAAGTGATGCCACGCTCGGCACAGCTCTTAGTGCTGTCAGCAATTCTGAACGTCTATTGTTCCACATAACAGGACGCCTCCACCAGGCGGTTCCTGGTATACTACAGCTGAAGGTCGAAATAAAGAAGTTAAGTAAACCAATCTACTGCCAGCCTCAAGTCTTATTTCATACTCCTATGGTGACAATCCATGGGTCATCTAACACTGGTGTCAGATATCTGACATCACCTTCTTATAGCAACATCTGAACACATAGTCTTCGATACAATGAGTCCAAAAATTGTCATGGTATTTTGGTCATGGAGAAAAGGTCTGACCATTGTGCATTTTGTAAAGTAGGTTTTACTTTAAGTGGAGGCCCAGTGAGCGTGTCACGTTTTAGAGGTAACGGAAGACCCAAATGCTTAGTACATGTTGGATATGCGAAGTGTATCCTTGAGGGCACTCAGTGCCATGTACGGAATCAGTTCTGGTAAAATGTTACACATGTAATTGTTGGGGGATATGGCTAGGCAATGCTGGGAGTCGAGGTGGCTGATGATTACATGTAAGAATTAAGCCGCTGTATTTTGATTTCTGGTTTTGCGAGTGTTAGTTCTCAAAATAAGTGTTGTTGAGGACTAAACTTTGACAAAGCCAGAGACGCAAGGCGTGTCAGAACCAGAAGGACTATGTACAGTATACTATTAGAAAAGGTAGCACAGTTAACAACTTATGATACGGAAATGAACGGGTTAGAAGAATCACGATCGTCACAACAGGGTGTAGAGTTACCTGTCACAAGTTTAATTGCTACTTTTTCTGGTAAGGCAACCAGGGATGTGCCGGCGTTTGAGGGAGACCTTGGAAATCTGGCGGAGATAGAAGGTTAGTCTGAAAAGGAATTATTGAGTGTTGCAAAACTGAGACTAACAGGGAAGCTAACGCTTATGTAGGGTATACAGAAGATCTTAAGGCAGCCACAACATTGGAAGAATTGAAAGAAGGATTGATTAGTAGATACATCAAATGGAATAGTGCCAGACACTATAGGGAACAATTAGGGGTAATAACTAATAGAAATACGGAGATTGTGGAACAATTTGCCGATAGAATAAGGAAAATTAATCGTTGTACCTATCAACTAGAGCAAGATGCCCCAATCAATGAAATTATTTTCCAAGAAGCTGAGCAGAGGGTGCTCGATACTTTTTAAGAGGGTTGCATGCAGAAATGTCAACACATGCACGGACAGGAATTACGACGGATTTGCACAGAGGAGTGCTGTTAGACATAGAGCGTGAGGAGATCAACTTTTCAACTGGAATGCAGGGTAAACGGACAGTGTTCACAGCAAATACAAAATATTTCAGGTGTAGACGAATGGAGCATGTAAGGAGGCAGTGTCGCCAGCTTCAGAGTAATCTGAATAAAGAAAGAGACAGTAACCGTTCTAGAAGTAGCGGAACGGGGGAGAATTAGGTTTTAAATGGTAACAGCTACCCGAAGTCCACCTCCAGTCATTCACAGTGATACTGGATGCAACGAAATTCTATGCAGGGGTGGATTCTGCGATAAGAGAAATCGTAAGAAAAAAGGGTTGCAGGATATTATAGGACATAGAGACGCATGTGTCGGTCGCCAGTAGTGACATGGTAAAACATGAGCAATGAGACCCACCACGGTACAGATTGTGTAGAGTAGAGGATAAAGATGTCACACGATTATTATCGGTGGACATAGGCTTTGGCCGGGATACATTTCAGTTTAAACAATGCGTAGAGATCCTGCCACACGTGAGTGAGGATTACATGATTCTGGGAATAGATTTCTTATATGACCATTTTGTATAATCGATATTCGGCTGTATAGGGTGGAACTTGACGGTGAAATGTTTCCGTTAGGTCAAGCCATTGCCAGTGTAGCAATTTCGCGAGGGGAGTTTTTCGCAAAAATGCAAATCAATTAAATCATGAACTATCGCACTAAGACTTCACTCGTACTATTGTTTGCCTAAGGGTACTGGGAAGTCACTTTGGGTCCCTGTTGAGTCAAGTCTGCAGGTAAGACTATGTGATGGAACCGTTAGAAGGGACTGAAGTGTTGAGTCAGGTGGGTTGCTTAGCTAAAAGAGGTATTATATGTGTGCAGGAAATAAAGAGCGAAAAGAAAATACCTGTTCTGAAAGATATTTTTAACACAGAGGACATGAGATTAACAAAGGCGTTGTTAATCGCTAATTTAGTACGGTGGAGGAAGAAGAATGGGACACGAGGGGTGTCAGTCAAGAAAAATTGCTAGACGCTATTGAAACTGCATTATGAGAAAAAGTAAAGCACATTGAGGAAAGCAATAGGGGACGGATGGAAAAATTACTTTTGGCATTTAAGGATTTATTTTTTCCCAAAGGCTCTTTACCAGCTACAAATGTTGCAGCACCGCATACCAGCAGGAAATGACTCACCAGTCTACCACAAACCATAGATAATACATAGGTACTTGCAGCCAATTCTGGGGTAATTTGTCGATCAACAGCTGAAAGATGCAATAATTGAAGAAAGGAATAGTGCAAGGTGGGCAGGAATAGTCGTCGTGCCAAAAATATCAACGGATGGAACAGGAAAATATAGATTTTGTTGTGATTACTAAAGACATCTAAAGGCGAAAACCGTAACGCGTGCCTACACTTTGCCAAACATCACAGAAACCTTGAATCATTTACAGCAATGCAAACATTTTTCAGCAATGGATCTGAAGAGTGCTTATCACCAGATAGAGGTTCCACTGCGAGATTGACTTCAAACTGAGTTTCTGACACCCTGGGGAGAGTACCATTTCAGAAGAAAGTGATTCAGATTAAGAAATGCACCTGCAACTTCTCAGACATTGTGGGACAGAGTACTGAGAGGTTTAAAAGCACGGAATTGCTTAGTCTATCTCGATGACGCAATCGTCAATGAGAGTGATACTGAACAGCATATGCACTAATCTTATTGTCAATATTTTAAAGGTTGAAAGTAGCGAAGTTAACACTGGGTACAGAAAAATATAATTTTGTTATAGAAGACGTACCTTGGCCATATCATAAATAAAAACGGGGTTAAGACAGACCAAAGATTAAATATAGCTGTACCTCACTCTGTAAGGGAGTTGCAATCGTTCTTAGGAGACGCTGACTACTACTACTGGTTCGTAAACAGATTTGCGAATATTGCCAGACCGTTGATACAACTGTTAAAAAAGGATACTATATTTGTGTTGTCAGAAGCAGTCACAGATTCGTATGCAGGACGGGTTGCTATTCAGAAAAATCAAGTTGCAAACAAAGGTAGTGATACGAGCCAATCTAAGAAATTGAGTTCTGCAACAAGCTTTTGATCACATATGAAGCGGGTTATGGAGGTTGCTAATCTACCAACAGAAGAGTAACGGACAAGTGTTGGTGGAGAAACAGGCAGACAGACGTAAACCATTATGTGCGGAATGGCATACAGTATACACACAGAGTGGATCTGTGTCGAACCAGAGTACATTTGTAGATATCACCTCATACATTTCCACCATTCAGATATCTGGGAACTGATGTTTTAGGTCCATTCAATAAAATACCTGCAGGGAATAAGTACGTACTCACAATATTAGACTATTCTTAAAGATATGTAGAAATGGCCGTGCGCCAAACCAGCAGGCGGAAACACTGGCACAAGGGCCAGTGAGTAACTGGATACTGGAGTTGGGAGTGCTGTTGAGGAACTAAAAGGAGCTTTAACATCGAGGCCGATATTGGTATTTCCGGATTTTAGTAGAGAACTTATTTAATCATGTGATGCATCAAACCATGTACTCGCGTGTGTGTTTCACAAAAGGTAGAAGACGTAAAACATCCAGTAGCTTACGCATCAAGACAACTAAATTCTGCAACAAGGAATTATTCCGCAGAGGAGAAAAAGATATTAAGCTTTATTTATGGAATCACATATTTGAAATGTTACCTGTACGGAAAAAAGTTTAGAGTAATAACAGTTCATGCGGCATTAAAATGTTTGTTGGGGTTAAGGGATCCTTCTAATAGGTTGACGCTATGGGCAGTAAGACTAAGTGAATTTGATTTCAAAGCAACATTGGTTGTACTCTATCTTTGCCAGATGAAAATAGAGGCTAGCTGCTTCGAGCAGGGGAAGCTTACATCAGCAACAAGACTAGAATGCAATTGGAGTGGATTGACATTAAATGGGGCAGCTTGCGAGATAATGAGGCCTACTTTCCATCAGTCGCCGCGATTTCCGGCATAACTCAGCTGAAGGTTTCACAGCTTCCATATGTTGGCCAGAGGAGCCCATGGAAGTACTACCTGCAGCAAATCTTACCAGCTTAAATCAAATCCTAAGGCCACAATTAATGCAGTCCATAAACACTCTTCTGAACCAACATAAAGGACGAGTCTCCCTGAAAACCTCATCGCAGCACGCATATTTATACCAGAAAAACAAGTAAAAGAGACAACATTAGTTATTGTTATACCAACAACCGCAGTGGCACTTGTTTTGCTGAGGGTATTCCTTGGTTCGGTATGTACAGGACGAAGTACAAGACTGAGTTAGGACCGCGCCAGATTCCAGTGGACTGGAAGAACCGAGCATAAGAGTAGCAGAAGGGAGATGAACACACAGGCGGTAGTATTAAGGATAATTGATTCATTCTAGCTTGTAAGTTTGTAGCAGAGAGTAGAAGTTATTGTGCAAGAGACCTAGTAATGAAATAAGTTCCATGGTGTTCGAGCTTAGCAGCAGGGCAAGGCACGCTGTAGAAATGTATAAGTGCTAGGATTAAGGAAACCAATTGTTAGAATAACAATGGGTCCAGAAGAGTCGGTCGCCAGGAACTCCAGTGTAAAGGATAATCTAATTTGGTCGACCCGATTGAGCGCGTCTTGCCAAAAATGGCAGCAGGGCATTCAGTCAAAAAAATACGCCACAGCGGAAGTGACTTGCAACAGAGTCAGCAGCAGGCAGGAAGTGTTACGTGTTGCAAAACAAAACATGGGCAACAGGCATTGCGCAGCAGAATCATCTGGGAATGTTACGGCAACAGCAAACACTGCTATATGCTAATGGAAAGTAGGAAGCCTTTCCTTATTTGCCAGCACGGAAGTGTCTAGAGTACGAGCCTTAAGTACTAATCGAACATAGTCTGGAGCGTATAAGTGCTCAGCCATTGGTGTACTAAATTATTCTCAACCCAGGACAACATCATTCAGGATCCACTGTTGGACCACGGGACAGGACAGCCGGCCCTGAGTCAGGAGACCAGCTGCTGCCAGTGCAGGGAGTCGACCACTCGCTGGACGGAGGTCACGGCTGCCTCTGCAGTATCGCCAGTGGCACTGCGGCACTGTCGTAATGATTATAGCCAGAGACATCACTGTCAACAAGATTTCAGTGATGCTGAACTCGGCCCCACTCTTTGTGCTGTCAGCAGTGCCAGATGTCTACTGTTTTCATGACATGCAACTGGACGCCTCCATCAAGCTTTTCCTGGTGTACTGCTTCTGAGGGCTGGACGAAAGAAGTTAATTACATAAATCTACTGCCATCCTGACGTCTTGTATCACACTCTCTGGGAGAGGGTCATCTATAAAGTATAAAACTTGAGTAAATGAATACCTGTAAACCAAGGAGAAGTAAGCGACACTTCAGCAAAGCTATATTCAAGATCTAATTTCTCTTTTAATGTCATCCACGCATAATTCAACTTCTACATTTACAGAGAGGTGTATGGCAATATGTACAGTCGTGCTCAAAAGTATCAGAACAACCTGAATTGCATATCGCCTGATTACAGTGCAACCCACATAGCGCAGCTCTCTAGCAGGTCCTCTAATCGCTCCTCTGTACAGTCGTTTGACTATTGAAAATGGTTCCAACAAGTCACCAGTAAAACACACTGCTCTGTATCGCAATAACTCAAGATGTAAAGTAATACCAAGGTACTACAAACATCAGGGAACATCTTATCACCGATAAGGTGGCCCTTAAGGCTTGTAAGCTCACATTTATTACCATAAATGACATACCTGAAATCTTCAGTTAAAACTTCCGGACTGGGAGGCCGTGGTCGATATATAAAATTTCCACCTGACATAGCGAATGTGGAGGCAGGAATCCGTTTGTTACCATCGCACTCCGCGGATGAAATCAGGACTGAAACAGCCAGAATATTACGCCAAGCGAAACCACCTACCAGCAAATTGTCTCAATCGGAAATGAGGGCACTGAGGAAGGTAAATTCAGATAAGAGCATTATTGTACTTGCAGCTGATAAAGGAAATGCTACGGTTTTGCTGAACACCGAAGATTATCACAAGAAGATTAGTGACCTTTTGGATCCCACTACGTACAAAAAGCTTCAGAACGATCCTACAACCAAAATTTTGAGAAATACCAATCAACTGGTGAAACAATCACCTCTTTCTTCGGATGATAAAAAACAACTCTGCAAAACGGAAGCTTATCCACCCAGACTTTATGGACTCCCAACGGTGCATACACCACATGTCCCGTTGAGACCGATTGTGAGTGCCATAGGATCTCCAACACAAGAGGTGGCCAGATATCTTGCCTGCTTGCTGCAACCACACATCGGCAGAACGGACAGTTACATTAAAAACTCGGCGCATTTTATTGAAAAACTGACGGAGATTAACGTCAGCCCAAGTGATATTCTTTGAGCTTCGATGTAGTGTCATTGTTTTCCATGGTGCCTGTAAACGAAGCAATTTCATATATAGCAGATGTTTTTACGACTGACATAGTGGCTTTATTTAAACACTGCCTGACGACAACTTATTTCCAGTATAACAACGAGTTTTACGAACAGATCGACGGGATGGCGATGGGAAGCCCTCTCAGCCCATCTGTTGCCAATTTATTTATGGAGATCTTAGAACAGCGAGCGCTGCAGACTGCCAGTAAAAAGCCTGCTAACAGGTACCGCTATGTTGATGACACATTTGTAGTGTGGTCTCATGGTGAAGATGAATTGGATGTCTTCTTGGTGCACCTGAATAGCATTAACCTGAAGATACAGTTTACGATAGAGAAAGACAGCAATGGTCAACTCAATTTCCTGGAAGTGTCCGTAATTAAACGGAGGGATGGGACGCTGGGCCACAAGGTATATACAAAGAACACTCACACGGATCGATACCTCCACAAGGAATCTAACCATCATCCTAGGCAAAAAAGAGGTGTCATTAAATCGTTGGTGGACAGAGCCAACAAAATCTGCAAGCCGGCTTACTTACAAGATGAACTGAATCACCTACAGTCAGCCTTCATCAAAAACGGATATACAAGTAAGGAAATTGATCAGGCCCTCCATCAAAGAAGAAAAGAAGCCAGAAGTCCAGAGCAACAACGGACAGCTACTGGAAAAGTTTTCCTACCGGTTATTAATAAGGTTACGGACCTTGTCGCGAAAGTTCTGGCCAAGTATGGGATCGAAACAATCTTCAGACCCACCAAGAAGATTAAGGAACATTTAAGAACAGCAAAAGACGCCCGACATCCCCTAGCTACACCTGGGGTATACAAAATTCCATGCTTTTGTGGACAAGTATATATTGGAACAACGAAAAGAAGTGTAAACACCCGCTTAGCCAAACATAAAAGAAACTGTTGCTTAGGACACATCGAAATATCGGCCGTAGCTGAGCATGTTTTTCGAGATGGGAATCATGAAATCATTAAATTAAACTTAATGAGAGAAGCGTTCTAGCACGAACATCCCATTATCATACGCGCATGTATAGGGAAGTAATAGAAACTCATAAGCACCACAACTTTTTCAAAAGAAAAGAGGAAGTTTTAAAGTTGGACAAAATATGGATGTCGACGTTGCGCCAGCAGAATGACAATCGATTACTCTTAATCGAGAATGATGACGCCTTCCAAAGATAGGCATACCGTCGGCATCACTTGACGAAAGGTGGTGCCCTCTATGCGCTCTATAAATGCGAGAGTGCCAGCAGCCTCAGTCATTCGAGGGTTGGATTCCCTCACTTCTTCATCGGAGACTTTCACTGCCTGGGATACTCTCAGGGTGCATCTTCGACGTGGAAGATCCCCATCATTTCCTTGCCGTGTCGTCTGCTCGCCGTCCGGTCCTCCTCCTCGCCGCCGCCGCCGCCGCCGCCGCCGCCGCCTGCCGGTGCTCGCCGCGCCGCCGTTTGGTCGCTGCCTGCCGTCGCCGCCGCCGTCGCCGTCGCCGCCACCGCCGCCGCCGTCCGGTCGCCGCCTGCCGGTGCTCGCCGCCGCCGCCGTTAGGTCGCCGCCGCCGCCGCCACCTGCCGCCGCCGCCGCCACCGCCGCCTGCCGGTGCTCGCCGCCGCCGCCATCTGGTCGCCGCCGCCGCCCTTCTCGCGCGCCGCCACCAAGTCCCAACCCACTACCACTATCATTTTCACCTCTCCCTCCGCTGCTCCAACCACCATCACATGGGGCTCATCCTCCACCCCACTTCCCGTCCTTCCTTCTCTCCCTGTCCACCCAACCCCTGTGCCACTTTCGGCTGTAACCACCCCCATCTCCTCCTCCCCTCTCACTGTCGTCCCATCGACAGCTACTAACTTTCCGCCGCTCCCTGCACCGCCTCCGACGGGCTCCAAGCCCGCCTCTGCCCGACGTTCCACAGTCTCTGTGACACCCACGCCCCCTCCGTCTGCGTCATCCGCTGCTCAGGGTGGTCCTGCCCCCCGCCATCTCTCCCTGCAACCCGTACCCCTGCCCTCTCTCCACCCGGTCGTGCCGACGAAACCTTCAAAGCGCCCGAATGTTGACCCTTCCCCCGAAGTTTCCTCCAAAAAAACCCCCAATCCCCGTGACTCACCCACCCCCATGGACGTGGCCCCGACCCCGCCGCCCCCCACCACGCCTGCCACCCACACCTTTGTCCTCTCCAATCCTGACCCTCAATTCCTTGATGCCCGCTCCCTCACCCTCGCCATCTGGAAATACTACCCCAATGCCCCCAACTCCCAACTGATTCCTCGAAAGGACTCGGTCCTCATAAAATCCCCCAATGCTTCCTTCCACACCGATCTCCTCTCCCACATCCCCCGTATCCAATTTGGCCAACGTGCAACCCTCACTCCCTACCACACCCCGACCTCTCCCCGTCAGCCTCAGCCTCCCCGACGTCCGCCAACCTTCACCGCTGTGATCACGAAGCTTAGCCCCGTGATCACGGAGGCTAAGGTGTTGGCGGAACTCAACTTCCGGCCCGACATTGAAATCCGCTCGGCCCGTCGCATCTTCAATGATGCCGGGCCGACTTTTCTCATGCGGATTTTCACCGAATCCTCCTCCTCCATTGACCACCTCCTCACTGAGGGAGCACTCATCTACAATCAGCGCCATAAGGTGGACCCATCCCGTTCCCCAGTCCAATCCCACTGCTGCCAACGCTGTCTCACCTACAACGACCATGTTACCTCTGCCTGCAAGAACCCCCCTACTTGTCCCCACTGCAAAGCTTCACACTTCCTCAAGCATTGCCCCAACCTCACCTTCCCCCCTCCTGCAACACTTGCAACGAACCACATCCTACCTACTCCTCGAAGTGTAAAGTGAAACCTCCACCAGTAACCCCTGAGCTCACCGTCCCTGTCCGTCCTGTTGATGACCCCATCCACCCCAACAACTCGCTCCGCCCTCCCCCTACTGCCGAGGACATCATCTGTTTCACCATAATTGTGCTCCAAAACATCCACCCCTTCCAGCGCTCACACACTCTTTCCCAAATCGCCCTCGCTGCCCATTCCATCTTCCATCTTACTACCTATGCCGCATACTCCCACAACCAGGCCCACTTCACCTTCACCCCCCTCACCACCCTCGTCTAACTCTCACCTCCCATGGTACAACAACCCTACCATATCCTGTACCATAACATTCGTACCCTGCCCACCCACAAACTCCTCTTCCTCCACACCCTCCGTCAGCACCGCGTGGATGCCTTCGTCCTAAATGAAACCCTCCTTCACCCCCGTATCTCCATCTCCATGGCTCCTTACACCCTACACCGCACCGATAACCCGTACCCTCTGGCGCGTGGCGGAGTTGCTATAGGCCACCTCAAGCACCTCCCTGTCCGGCCCCAACCTCTCCTTAACAATCCTGCCGAGCATCTCACCCTCAGCCTCTTATTCCCCACCCTTACCATCACCTGTGCCACCATTTATGTCCGCCCTCGCACCCCCATCCCGTACGATTTCGTGGCCCACATTGACCGCACCTTCTCCACCTACGTGATTGCCGCCGACCTCAATATCCACAGCCGTGATCCTGCCGACCTCCAGCGGTGGCATCAGTTTCTCACCACTCTCCAGGGAGACCTGGTTCCCCTGCCTCAGCACACCCAACCCAAATCCAACACCACTCATGATGTGGTCCTTGCCTCTACCAACCTCCTTGGGCGCATCACCGCAGATGTCCTTGACCTCATTGGCAGTGACCATGCACCTGTTCTCCTCACTATCTCTAATGGTCGCCATCCCCGCAACGCTTCTCGCCCTGACGTCCCTCCTAAACTTGTCCATGATTACTCCCGTGCCAACTGGGATGCCTACCGGGACTCCATTCACACCCAGGTTGATGGCCACGACCTTACCCTCCATTCTCCTGATGACATCTCTCGCACTGCTGCCTTCCTGCACAAGACCTTGTCTGACGCCGTCGCCACCCATATCTCCACCAATGCCATCCACCCTCACCGCCCCGCCCTGCCTCCACAGGCCGTTCTTCTCCTTCGAGAGTCCCGCCGCCTCTACCGCTCTTTTCTCCGCACTCGTGACCGGGATACACTTACCCGCCACCGGCAATTACAACGACACATCCGCAACGTGCTTATTGCGAAAAAACGCCGTGCCAGGCGCCAGACATGTATACAACTCAACACCACGCTCCCCATAAACTCTTCCAAGTATTGGTCTGCTTTCCACCGCCTTACTGGGAACCGCCCCACCCCCCAGTACCCTCTCCTCTTTAATGACCGTCCCTTTCCTGACAACCTCAGTAAGGCCAACCACTTTTCCTCACACCTGTCTGATGTTTTTTCCATCCCAGATGATCCCCACTTTGATTATTCCCTCTTCCCTGATGTCATGGACCGTACTAATACCTCTGTTCCTCCCCTTGCTCCTAGCTTCCAGTACTTGGGCCACACCCCGCCATCTGCACTTAACACTCCCATCACCACACAGGACATCAGCCTCACACTCCGCACTAAACGCAACACTGCTCCCGGCCACGACTGCGTTACCTACCGCCACCTCAAACACTGCCCTCCCTCCTTCCTTTCCATCCTTGCCACCCTCTACAATGTCATCCTTGCCACTGGCTTCTATCCCGACCTGTGGAAAACCTCCCGTATCCTGATGTTCTCCAAACCCAACAAGCCTCCATCTGATGCCTCTTCCTATCGTCCTATCTGTCTCACATCGGTGTTCAGCAAGCTCTTGGAATCCATCCTTTCCCGGCGCATCCATCTCCACCTCCACCAAAACCACCTCCTCCCAAACACCCAATGTGGCTTTCGACCTTCCTTCTCTGCTGATGACCACTCATTTCCTCTCCCTCCAGCTTAACTCCCGTTGCTCTGCCATTTTTGTCTCACTTGACCTCGAAAAGGCCTACGACTGTGTCTGGCATCCCGGTCTCCAGTTTAAACTCCAAACCTACGCCCTTCCTATCAACTACATCCGTCTGGTGGCCTCCTTCCTCTCCCACCGCCCCTCCTATGTTACCATCCATAATGCCCATTCCCACACCTTCTACCCCTCTGCAGGTGTGCCCCAGGGCTCTGTCCTCACCCCTCTCCTCTACCTCCTGTACACGGCAGATATGCCCCAACCCCCCCCCCCCCCCTCCGGTACACCTCTTGCAATATGCTGATGACACCGCATTCCTCGCCCTCGCTCCTAACCTCCAACGGTCCCAACGCCTTCTCCAGAATCACCTTGACCTTTTTGCTGCATGGTGTAACCAGTGGCTCCTGAAACTCAATCCTTCCAAGACCCAGGCAACCATCGTAGGTCGTACCACTCGCTCCTTCTGGCTCTTGGATTTCTCCCTTACTGTCTGCGCACGTCTTGTCTGCCTCACCCCCACCCTCACCTACCTTGGCCTCACCATAGACCGTCACCTCACCTGGATCCCTCATCTCCGCTCTGTCCAATCCAAAGCCCACAACCGCCTCCGACTCCTCAAACTCCTCTCTGGCCGGACGTGGGGGTTGCACACCTACAAATCCTTAATCCGTCCCATCCTCTGTTATGCCAGTCCTGCCTGGGTATCTGCTCCCCCCCCCCCCCCCAAATTCTATAAGTCCCTCCAGATCCTTGAGCGCATGCACTCCGCCTCGCCTTCCGTATACGCCTCCTGTCTCCCATGCGGATTCTCTATGATCTCATTCCTTTCCCCCATCTGCTCCTATTCCTCGAACATATCCGCATCCTCTACACCTCCCGCCGTCTTGAACCCCCTCACCCCCAGGTTGCTCATCTACTCTCCCATCCCCGCCCCCTGCCACGTCTTCACTGTTGTGTCCCCCCTACCCTCCATCTCGACACCCTACATCTCCTTTCCCAGGGTGGCTTCCATCAAATCCCCCTCCCGGATGATGCCCTCTCTCCCTCCATTTATCCCTCCTATCAACTCTGATCCTCACTCCCCCGTACTTTATTAGCATCATCATCCCTCTGTTCTTTGTTTTAAGTTCCACGATTTCTTTTCGCCATGTTACTCTTTAAGTCTCCGATTTTATCGCCTGTTTGTATTATTTCTTCTCTTCATCCTTCTAACAAAGTCTGTAGGCTGAAGAGTGGCATACTAAGCTGCTGCCAGCCCGCCCCCTTCGGGGGGAATTGAAATTCAATAAAGAAAAAATAAAGAAAAAAAAACAGCCTCAGTGGCAGTAGCCGAGCGACCTCAGAAGATGTCTCCCGCAGATGGAGACGAAACGTCAGGTGGAAATTTTATACATCGACCACGGCCTCTCAGTCCGGAAGTTTTAACTGAAGACAACACTGGCCGTGAAAGCCTACATTGTACGATACCTGAAATGTTACCACTCTCATTATTACGTCAAATAGGTAATTCACTCAGTACGTTCGTCGTATTCATGATTTCCTATCAAAGTAACATACCGTACTTATTATTTAACACAAAATGACGTTTAAATTTAAGTTATTCACTAGCAGATAGTTCAGAATATGTATGAACTTCAAATGACACGACGAATTGTCTCGTTCTGCATATGGATTCAAACTCAAGTCATGCAGACTCAGCAAAGACTTCGTAACTGACGGAAACTAACAGTCATTCCTGACTAGGCATACAGAGAGTGATATACCTCGATTTTAGACAGTATCAGTTAGCAAATAACAACTTTAAATTACATAACGTAAACATTTTTAACGGATGCGAATTCCGACCCAGCATCCACTGTCCTTGTTAACAAACTACGAGAGATGTTAAATATTGCTTCTTAACAAGTAACCTACATGAATTGTCGTGATCTAAAGCTTCGTGTTGGACAGGGATTCGAACCCAGAACCTAATTGGATTGTCATTGAAGCACAATCAACTGTGACATATGGGATTTTCTCGGCAGGAGCTAGATGCTTTATCTGGAGTGACGAGACGAAACATTAATTTTATCTTTTCCAGGGCTCCAACCTGGCACCTATCGCTGTTATATTCTAGAGAAAACGAACATTAAAAATGGGTTCGTTACACCAGCAGTGACATGTGAGCATGTTTGAACTAGAAATAATATGACGAAGAGTTCAGTGCTGACTGGGAATCGAACCCCACACATATCGTTGTTGACTGCACACAAAGACACGTCAGCTACCTAATTTTTGTCCACCAGCAGCTCGGAATAACATCCTTGAACTTACAGTGAGCTCGCAAACAGTTCTGTGTCTCACTGGGTCTCAAAAACGTCAGTTACCGTTAGTGTTGACAAAGAATGAAAATACATTAAAAATCAAAATTATTATCCAACAGCAGATAGGTATTCTCATGCTAGAGCTTGATAATACGTAATGAAAGCTTTAGTGCCGGGCCAGGATTCGAAACCTTTCACACCGCGGCATATGTGGAGATGTTGAGGAATCTACAGTTATGAACAAACAACAAATTGCAGTCGAGCTGTATTGTCACGAAGGGATCAAATTCCGCGTTAAGGGCGGTCTGAGTTGCATTCCCTGTTCAGAATCAATTTCATCGACATACAGAAGCTCAAATAAAAGATGGATTAAGTATCGTGTGACCCTACATAGCGGCCCGCCGGAGTGGCCGAGTGGTTCTAGGCGCTACAGTCTGGAACCGCGTGACCACTACGGTCGCAGGTTCGAACCCTGCCTCGGGTATGGATGTATGTGATGTCCTTAGGTTAGTTAGGTTTAAGTAGTTGTAAGTTCTAGGGACTTATGACCTCAGCAGTTGAGTCCCATAGTGCTCAGAACCATTTGAACCAAGCCTACATAGCGTTTCTTTCGTCACCAGAAATAAAAAACTCGTATAAGCAAGGTTACTGTTGATAGAGTTTCTACGTGTCGCCACTCCTGACTTTATTTTGACTCAACTTAACGTCTGCTTGGTAGAGAAGGATTATCAAGTTTAACGTGAATGTCAGACCACAATGCCATTATACGTTCTTCATTTGGCGTAGCCAGATGAGAACAAAATCTGCCCAACCTTATCAAAAGTTATCAGAAGAAGTTGGAGTTGAACCCACACCATAAGTATGCGAACCTAGTACCAATCAAAGAGAATACCAAATTCTCTGCTCTATCACTTATGTATCTATCACAACAATGTTGCGCCACACTGGATGATAATTCTGTCAAACAGACTCCCTGTAGTGGTTTTGCAGCATGTTCGGTACATTCATTTACTTGGTTGACCGAATCGCCATGAACTAGCTGCCTCGGCTACCCAGTGCATACATCACCGAAATAAAATCACGTAACTCACACCTACATAGAACTGCCAACAGTGTAGGATGTAGAAATTAAAATGGGACTGCCAACAGTGTGAGATGCAGAAATTTAAATGGGAAGTGTTCCTTTCGACTTGAGATACTCTATTGCGCTAACTGTTTGTTGAAAACGTCGTGCAGTACAAAAGAAAAGCTGTAACTGTCTGTCTCTCAGAAGTCTAGGTCCGGCCATATGCATTATCTCACAGCACTGTGCAATGCAGAAGCAACTAACGAGTTTAGGTTACGCACATTTGTACCACCAGCATATGGTACTGGGGAAGTTCCATCGTCGCCTGCTGCAGGCGCCCCTCACGTCTTCCATACCAAGTTCTCTACTGTAGCATTTATTTTTCTATCGTAACAATGTTGCGCCACACTGGATGAGAATCCTGATACACAGGCTCCCTGTAGTGGTTTTGCAGCATGTTCAGTACATTCATTTTATTGGTTGACCGAATAGCCATGAACTAACTGCCTCGGCTACCCAGTGCATACTTTCGACTATATTTTGAAATCACCGAAATAAAGTCATGTAACTCACACCTACACAGAACTGCCAACAGTGTAGGATGAAGAAATTTAAATAGGAAGTGTTCCTTTCGACTTGAGATACTCTATTGCGCTATCTGTTTGTTGAAAACGTCGTGCAGTACAAAAGAACAGCTGTAACTGTCTGTCTCTCAGAAGTCTAGGTCCGGCCATATGCATTATCTCACAGCACTGTGCAATGCAGAGGTTCTGGAGGAATTGTTGTTGACTTCTGGAGGTGTTGTAGCTATATGTTAGCTAGTAGCGTAGCGGTAAGTGTCGTGCGCTGTTGATTAGACGTCGCGAGGCCGGGTACATTCTCTGCTACATTTTTTAAAACGCGATGCTGCTGTCTGCTGAAGTTATCAATCTAATGAAACTTTGAACATAATTTCCTTCACTTCTCAACCCAAAATAGTCGCATGTGGAGAAAGGGCTAACTTCTACGCCATTTTGTTCTTTTCAAGTTTAATAGATGGCCAGGCTGCAGATGCATCTCGAAACTTTTGAATTATGTATAGGGTGAGCGCATCGTGCCAAAATACGTCAGAAAAGTATTTTCTACATTAGCTGTCGTGTGGCAGTGACATTTTATTCTTCATCAAACCTTTTTTGACAGCTTTAACTCATAAAAAGTTTTCTACATGCATGTAATCAATAAAATTAATGTGCATTGTCAGGCTGCTATAGATAACATCACAGAATTCGCATGTATCGTTGATGATTAGTTTTTCTCTCATGTTACCTAATGTTTTAACAGCACTAAAAGAAACCTTACGAAAATTGAGCACTGTATTATAAGAAATGAAATAAAACTACCCACGATAACCTTACGACGAAAGTCTGTTTCAATGAAACTGAGTATCGGTACCCAAGTATGACTCTATCAGCACCAATTAGTAAAATACTAATTACTTATTTTTCGATTGGGTCTGTGTTTGATTGGTATGCTGTGTCTTACTCAAGTGGTATGCAAATGTGGCATTTCATAAATAAAGTTATGTATTCCTACAAACCCAAAATTTGCTTGTCAGCAGCGGAAACAGGCGTTACATGTTCTGCAGCATTTTAAGTGTTTCACCATTTCACTATGAGCCGAAAGTATTTTCTTGCGATTTCCTTATCGATGTGTGATCTGACTGCTTCTAGCTCCTTCACAGAAGGGATAAAAACGTTACTGTCAGCAAGACTGGATCCGCAAAACATAACAGACGCTTTCTCACAGGTTAGCACGTTTCCACAGAGATTTGGGAGAGGCATGAGGCTAGAATTCCTCTTACGAGGCCAATGGCGGCTAGAACTCGTAAAACGCTATTTGAAGGACGAGATTAGATGCGATTTTCACGCGCAACGACTTTCCTGGGCTGAAAACCTAAAATTTACAATCTTTTGTTACAGTTCAAGCGATAGTAACTCGGATTATCCAATGGAAATGACAGGAAAAACCAAGTGAACTTTGAGGCTTAATTCCGTGCACACCAGGAAGTAACTCGTCGATCACAGAGTTGGCAAACATACCTTGCCTTGTTACCTAATAACAGTTACATTATCAGCAGGAAGAAGACGAACCGATGTGATCCTACAGTGGGCTAGGAAGTGACGATAGCTGACGTCTCAATGACGTGGCTGCTACGGCCTGGAATTTGCAATCCGTCTAATTCACATTTCTGTAACTGGATTTAGGGACTGGAGCTTAGTTACTAATAATACTCAGAACTGACTGCAAACTAAGCATCATAATTCGTCTCCGTTAACTAACCACGAAAGATGTGTGATACACTTCCATTCAGAATTAACAAAGTGTTCACGCACTTAAAAAATGATTCAAATGGCTCTGAGCACTATGCGACTTAACTTCTGAGGTCATCAGTCACCTAGAACTTAGAACTAATTAAACCTAACTACCCTAAGGACATCACACACATCCATGCCCGATGCAGGATTCGAACCTGCGACAGTAGCGGTCACGCGGTTCCAGACTGAAGCGCCTAGAACCGCAAGGCCAATGCATTTAAAGCTGAAGTGCATGATGTTAAGTTCTGTGACGGAGATACGAACCCAACACGCAATCGGATTGTTAACTAAGTAAAATCAAATGTTACGTGTCGGTTTTTCCTACCAGCTGCTAGGTGTTTGTATCTAAAATAAGGATACAAATTTTTGTGCCTGAGCGATAATCGAACCGCACACCTTCCGTCCTTCTTTACCATCCACGAACATAGCTTCGGTATCAATTGCTTACTCACAAACAGTAAGATGCTTGCGTGTTTGACCAGATATAACGACACCTATCGCGATTGTTGGCAACGCATGAGCAGACATAAAAAATGCACGTTAATTTTCACTAGCAGACTGGTGTGCACCTGATAGGTCTTGATATGAAATTATAAATATTTTTGTACTGGATCAGGATTCAGACCCACATACTTACCTTTCGAGGAGACCTAGAGAAGACTGCAGTCTTGGGAAAAGGAACGAAATGATTGATCTATACTGTTCCGAGAGATTCAGATCCTCGAAAGTGGAGATCCCAATTCTAATCACAGTCCAGCACCAAATTTTTCAACGTCTCTAGTTCAATCAAGTACAAGAAAAATAAGAGCCCTGTTCCTTTAAATGGGTAGCGGTTCATCAAATAAAAAAAATTTCTCATGTAATTCAGTTTACTAGAGACAGTATTTCTGTTTACCATGACTTCCACTTATTTCATTTCCCAACGTAATCCGGCTCTGCCCTGTTGGTAGTGAAGGAACGTGATGTTTAATGAGGATTCTGCATTATAACGTCTTTCTTTTGAGGTTACCAGAGGTAAAGTGAATCTTTTAGTGCCTCTTAAAAGTAAATTCCTGAACCCACGCATTGCACCTGTGATAGTTCGTTCCACCAGACCATTGTGGACCCATTTTCCAGCCCCAGGGGTGTGCTGTAACGGATGATGCGCTTAGCTTCCAAAATTGGACGCAGTGGAAAAAATACGAGTCTATTAAATGGTTAAGTAGAAGTAATCTTCTGACTTGGAGATTATGCTATTCTCACGTCAACAGGATGATTTCCCTCTTCTAGGCATCATAGCCTCGTTGTGAAGCCATTTTGAAATTTTCACTAATTCAGTAAATTTCTTAGTTCGAGAAAATCCACCGTCAAGTGTGAAGTTACCGGATTACTCGATTATTACCGTCATTATTACTATCATTTCCTTCATACCGTTGCTGGAACACATGTGCCTGAAGATCATTTAATGCCCTTTGCTCATTATAGAAGTAGTTGCCGAAGAAGAGGTTCTTTCCTTATCTACGGAGTCCTTTTCATGTTAATATCAAACGTCAGCATTTACTTGCAGATTACATTAAAACTAAAGCTATTGATGAAGACGTTGATTGATAACAAAAACGCACTGCGTTTCTTAATTTAGTTGCGCCTAGGAACGGCTGTCGAATACTGCCAAACCAAAAGCCAAGTGATCTTTTTGCCTTCCGATATACGTCGCTGTCAGTTCTTCCACATGATTTGGTCGGCGTGAGCGGTTTCAAGTTGTGTATGGCAGAGAAAGTTTCAGAAAATCAAGCAACAAACAGAAAGATTTTCATTCTAAAGTATCCAAGTTCAAAATTTTCGCATTGTTAGTTCAAATTTAATATTCACTTCTATAATGTGGGAAAGTATTTCACAGTTGTAAAACCCACATCACTATCATTGACCTTACACTTAGTCGCTGACCATAAATTCTAGCTCAGAGTGACACCAGTTTATGTAACCTAATGCAGCGAAGACTGTTGTCAGTGCTCTTCCTCAACGGAAAATATGCAATTCAGTCATGGTGCTCCAATAGTACACTGTAACAGTTATTTCTGTGTGTATGCAATGCATACGGATTGTAGAATTTAGTGGTGCTCCCTCTTCCACTTCTGTATGTAAAATGCCTTACCTAAACGGGCACTTTATCATTACAGGCCCTGGGCAGTGCAACATCATACTGACAGCAGTAACGTACCTATACTGACAGCCTCACTGTTCGTTTTAGCTGATTTTGTAATAATTTAAATAAAACAACATGACCTTCCAGGGGGAGACATTTCGTCCCCCTTTTCCTTGTACGAAATTTGTCAGTAAGGTTTTTGCCTTCCAACCAGCGAAATGCGGCAGATTACTCCCAGTAAACGATTCACAAACCACGATTTAGTGCCGTTAAGACGATTTCTTTACACGTTGTCGTAGCTGAAGGAACTTAGTTTCTTCTTAAATCATCTTATGCAGCAATGTTCACAGATATCCCAAATAGCAAAAACTGTTTATCCAGGTACGAAGGCTGTGAGACAAACTTCCCACAGTTTGTGCCAGGTCGATCTTTTCGTCTTATTGCACTGCATAAGTATTTTGTCTAAGAGGTATCACAAGTAGTGTTCCTGTAGCTGTGGGAAACATTGTTTGAAAACGAGTTTAACGCCAATGGGTACAGTACTGCCAAATATTCAAAATGATTATCAACCTAAGTCTGAGTTCATCCACAAACTGAGGTGTATTTATAATATTGTAGCTAGACTTTGTATCCGTGTCTTCTTTGAGTGGACATTGGAAGACATTTACACACACGTATACAACACTATGAATACTTCAAATGCTGCAGCTAACGTTGCTCTCATAAAATAATTTTTTTTGTTAATTTTTCTGGGTCTTCAGCGTGCAATATGTGTTGTAAATACAGTGTTAAACAAAAAAATTGTCCATAAGGTGGACAATACAATCGTGCTGCCCTCAGAATTCTATGTCTGGCAATATGCTCGATCTGGCTACATTGTAGACTGCGACACTTTCTGCAGAAAATCTTGACTGCAGTCTGAGTGCATCGCATTCGACTGCCACTGTAGTCTTGAGGTGTAACGCAAGACTAGCTAATACGACATGTGGCATCCGAGAGCACACGAACCTACAAAATATTTCGCTTTCTGTCACATTGGTAATAACAGTTTTGTTCAACAATATTTTAGCGAGAGACTTCTTGGCCGACCATCCGCCTCTGAACAACGCATGCGTCTGAGTTCTATGGGACCCATTTGCTGCCTTCCGGCGGGGGCTGAGGCACTGCGCTGCCACGCCTTCTGCCTGCAACATCTGCTCCACTCCTCACTCTCGACGATGTAAAATGCTTTAATGTAGTTGAGTGATGAACCATAAGATCTGTCTACGATTTGTGTTTCACACTCAATTGCTACGGAGGCACAAAACCGTTTTTATTTGGTGAGTATTTTATTACACTAGTATGCAATACAGATTTGATTTAATTGTGATCCAGTGCACTATAATTAAAGTGTCATATCCTGTTCTTTTTCCTTTCACAGGAGATTCTTCAAATATTCTTTTTCATGGATTCATATATGTTAGTCAAGGCACAGAAAGTAAATGCAGTGTGATGTGTTTGGTTCCTTTCATTGATTCCCTGAGGTACATGGATGCATAACATTGTGTCAATACCTTTCAGAACCTGCTCTATAGCTACTCAGGTATACTGCTTGTTTTGAGGTCTATACATTAATTAATGGAGAGGTGAACGCTGATTAGAAGTGATATTTCAAATATTCAATTGGATTTAACTCAGAAAAATTGCCCATATTTGAAGCTACCCAGAGAAAAAGTAAGTCGCTAGAGCCGCTGTTAATACATGTCTGCAGAGAGTTCCTAATTGCTTCTGTGGAAATTTAGCATAGAGGCCCTACAGTAATCAAGAGGTTCATTCCCTTCATACTTATCACCCTGGCATGTGAGTCTTATGTGAAGAACAATATTGAAATTCGTATCGTTGACGGTCGATTCGAGTTTCATCAGAGCTACTTGTATTGTGAAGCAGCTTGACAGTCAGAAAGCCGACATCTATGACCATTAACACAACTTACTGGATCGAGCTACCAAGATGACTTGAAGTGTAAACGTTTTTCTTCCGATTTCGTTACAGAATGTTTTCTGGAAATTCGTAGCTCTATAAATTAAATCAGAAAAAAAGCTCGTACACGCTGACCCTACCACGGTTAGAACTGACGATTCATTGAGCCGTTGAGACGCGGGTTGTACCATGTGGCTACGGACACACTGCCGCCAGAACGCCACTCTCATCATGGTATTGGTCGCTCAGCGTCATAATACATCGTGAGAGGTAATTAAAGTTGTCACTTACGTGAAGAATAGCATTTCTTTAGCCAAACTAACTACTACTTGAGATATCTGTGATCATTGCTGCATAACACGATTTAAGTAGAAACTAAGTTCCTTCAGCTACGACAATGTGTAAAGAAATCGTCTTAACGGCACTAAATCGTGGTTGGTGACTCGTTTACTGGGCGTAATCTGCCGTATTTCGCTGGTTGGAAGGCAAAAACCTTAGTGACAAATTTCGTACAAGGAAAAGGGGGAAGAAATGTCTCCCCCTGGAAGGTCATGTTGTTTCATTTAAATGATTAGAAAATCAGCTAAAACGAAAAAACGAACAGTGAGGCTGTCAGTATAGGTACGTTACTGTTGTCATTATGATGTTGCACTGCCCAGTGCCTGTAATGATAAAGGACCCGTTTAGGTAAGGCATTTTGCATACAGAAGTGGAATAGGGAGCACCACTAAACTCTACAATCCGTATGCATTGCATACACACAGAAATTACTGTTACGGTATACTATTGGAGCACCATGACTGAATTGCATATTTTCCGTTGAGGAAGAGCACTGGCAACAGTCTTCGCTGCATTAGGTTACATAAACTGGTGTCACTCTGAGCTAGAATTTATGGTCAGCGACTAAGTGTAAGGTCAATGAGTGTGATTTGGGTTTTAAAACTGTGAAATACTTTCCTACTTTATAGAAGTGAATATTAAATTTGAACTAACAATGCGAAAATTTTGAACTTGGATACCTTACAACGAAAATCTTTCAGTTTATTGCTTGATTTTCTGAAACATTCTCTGCCATACACAACTTGAAACTGCTCACGTCGACCAAATCATGTGGAAGAACTGACAGCGACGTATATGGGAAGGCAGAAAGATCCTTTTGGTTTGGCAGTATTCGACAGCCATTTCTAGGCGCAACTAAATTAATAAACGCAGCGCGTTTTAGTTATCAAGTAACGTCTTCAACAATAGCTTTAGTTTTAATGTAATCTGCAAGTAAATGCTGACGTTTGATATTAACATGAAAAGGACTCCGTAGACAAGGAAAGAACCTCTTCTTCGCAACTACTTCTATAATGAGCAAAAGGCATTAAATGATCTTCAGGCACATGTGTTCCAGCAACGGTATGAAAGAGATGATAGTAATAATGACGGTAATAATCGAATTGTCCGGTAACTTCACACTTCACAGTGGATTTTCTCGAACTAAGAAATTTGCTGAATTAGTGAAAATTTCAAAATGGCTTTACAACGAGGCTATGATGCCTAGGAGAGTATTTACATCCTGCTGACATGAGAATAGCATAATCTCCAAGTCAGAAGATTGCTTCTAATAGATACATCAACAATTACAGCATACACCTGGGTCTGGGAAATGTGGCCACAATGGTCTGGTGGAACCAACTATCACAGGGGCAATGCGTGGATTCAGGAATTTACTTTTAAGAGGCACAAGCAGATTTACTTTACCTCTGGTAACCTCAAAAGAAAGACGTTATAATGCAGAATCCGCTTTAAACATCATGTTCCTTCAATACCAACTGAGCAGAGCCGGTTTACGTTGGGAAATGACATAGGCGGAAATCATGGTAAACAGAAAGACTATCTCCAGTAAACTTACTTACATAAAAAACCTTTATTTTCTTTGATGAACAGATAGCCATTTAAAGGAAAAGGGCTTTTATTTTAATTGTACTTGATTGAACTAGAGACGTTGAAAAATTTGGTGCTGGACTGTGATTCAAATTGGGATCTCCACTTTCGAGGATCTGAATCTTTCGGAACAGTATAGACCAATCATTTCGTTCCTTTTCCCAAGACTGCAGTCTTCTCTAGGTCTCCTCGAAAGGTAAGTATGTGGGTCTGAATCCTGATCCAGTACAAAAATACTCATAATTTCATTTCAAGCTCTATCAGGTGCACACCAGTCTGCTAGTGAAAATTAACGTGTATTTTCAATGTCTGTTCATGCGTTGCCAACAATCGCAATAGGTGTCGTTATTTCTGGTCAAACACGCACACATCTTACTGTTGGTGAGTAAGCAATTGATACCGAAGCTATATTCGGGGATGATAAAGAAGGACGGTAGGTGTGCGGTTCGATTATCGCTCAGGCACAAAAATTTGTATCCTTATTTTAGATACAAACATTTAGCAGCTGGTAGGAAAAACCGGTACGTAACATTTGATTTTATTTAGTTAACAATACGATTGCGTGTTGGGTTCGAATCTCCGTCACAGAACTTCACATCATGCGCTTCAGCTTTAAATGCATTGGCCGTGCAGTTCTAGGCGCTTCAGTCTGGAACCGCGTGACCGCTACTGTCGCAGGTTCGAATCCTGCATCGGGCATGGATGTGTGTGATGTTCTTAGGGTAGTTAGGTGTAATTAGGTCTAAGTTCTAGGTGACTGATGACCTCAGAAGTTAAGTCGCATAGTGCTCAGAGCCATTTGAATCATTTTTTTAAATGCATGAACACTTTGTTAATTCTGAATGGAGGTATATCACAAATCTTTCGTGGTTAGTTAACGGGGACGATTTATGAAGCTTAGTTTGCAGTCAGTTCTGAGTATTATTAGTAACTAAGCTCCAGTCCCTAAACCCAGTTATAGAAATGTGAATTAGACGGATTACGTATTCCAGGCCGTAGCAGCCGCGTCATTGAGACTTCAGCTATGGCCACTTCCTAGCCCACTGTAGGATCACATCGGTTCGTCTTCTTCCTGCTGATAATGTAACTGTGATTTGGCAACAAGGCAAGGTATGTTTGGCAATTCTGTGATCGACGAGTTACTTCCTGGTGTGCACGGAATTAAGCCTCAAAGTTCAAATGGTTTTTCCTGTCATTTCCATTGAATAATCTGAGTTACTATCGCTTGAACTGTAACAAAAGATTGTAAATTTTCGGTTTTCAACCCAGGAAAGTCGTTGCGCGTGAAAATCGCATCTAATCTCGTCCTTCAAATAGCGGTTTACGAGTTCTAGCCGCCATTGGCCTCGTAAGAGGAATTCTAGTCTCGTGCCTCTTCCAAATCTCTGTGGAAACGTGCTAACCTGCGAGAAAGCGTCTGTTATGTTTTGCGGTTCCAGTCTTGCTGACAGTAACGTTTTTATCCCTTCTGTGAAAGAGCTAGAAGCAGTCAGATCACACATCGATAAGGAAATCGCAAGAAAATACTTTCGGCTCATAGTGAAATGGTGAAACACTTAAAATGCTGCAGAACATGTAACGCCTGTTTCCGCTGCTGACAAGCAAATGTTGGGTTTGTAGGAATACATAACTTTATTTATGAAATGCCACATTTGCATACCTCTTGAGTATGACACAGCATACCAATCAAACACAGACACAATCGAAATCTAAGTGATTAGTATTTTACTAATTGGTGCCAATAGAGTCACACTTGTGTACAGATACTCAGTTTCATTGAAACAGACTTTCGTCGTAAGGTTATCGTGGGTAGTTTTATTTCATTTCTTATAATACAGTGCTCAATTTTCGTAAGGTTTCTTTTGGTATTGTTAAAACATTAGGTAACATGAGAGAGAAACTAATCATCATCGATATATACCAATTCTGTGATGTAATCTATAACAGTCTGACAATGCACATGCAGTTTATTGATTACATGCATGTAGAAAATTTTTTATGAGTTAAAGCTGTCAAACAAGGTTTGATGAAGAATAAAATGCCACTGCCACGCGACAGCTAATGTAGAAAATACTTTTCTGACGTATTTTGGCACGATGCGCTCTCCCCATACATAATACAAAAGTTTCGAGATGCATCTGCAGCCTGGCCATCTATTAAACTTGAAAAGAACAAAATGGCGTAGAAGTTAGCCCTTTCTCCATATGCGACTATTTTGGGTTGAGAAGTGAAGGGAATTATGTTCAAAGTTCCATTAGATTGATAACTTCAGCAGACAGCAGCATTGCGGTTTAAAAATGTAGCAGGGAATGTACCCGACCTCGCGACGTCAAATCAACAGCGCACGACACTTACCGCTACGCTACCAGCTAACATATAGCTACAACACCTCCAGAAGTCAGCAACAATTCCTCCAGAACCTCTGCATTGCACAGTGCTGTGAGATAATGCATATGGCCGGACCTAGACTTCTGAGAGACAGACAGTTACAGCTTTTCTTTTGTACTGCACGACGTTTTCAACAAACAGATAGCGCAATAGAGTATCTCAAGTCGAAAGGAACACTTCCTATTTCAATTTCTTCATCCTACACTGTTGGCAGTTCTGTGTAGGTGTGAGTTACATGATTTTATTTCGGTGATTTCAAAATATAGTCGAAAGTATGCACTGGGTAGCCGAGGCAGTTAGTTCATGGCTATTCGGTCAACCAAGAAAATGAATGTACTGAACATGCTGCAAAACCACTACAGGGAGCCTGTGTACCAGGATTCTCATCCAGTGTGGCGCAACATTGATACGATAGAAAAATAAATGCTACAGTAGAGAACTTGGTATGGAAGACGTGAGGGGCGCCTGCAGCAGGCGACGATGGAACTTCCCCAGTACCAAATGCTGGTGGTACAAATGTGCGTAACCTAAACTCATTAGTTGCATAAAAACGTACTGTTATGAACGAAACCGCGACGAACAGAGTATGTTCGAATTTTACTTCCGCTGCCTTCGGGAATTATAAGAAAGCAATTGTCCAACAGCAGACACCTTTTTACGAATTAAAGAAGTCAAGGCGAAATTAACGGCATTAAAGAGGAAACGAATGGAAGGTATTATGATCCGTTCCAGAGACCATCATAGCACGGCGGGGGAAATGCACTCGGTAAATCATCTTGGGGCACAGAAGCGTCGCGCACAGCGTAAAATGATCTATAGTCTCCGGACAGAGGACGGTAATCAGGTGAATGATCAAGGCGGCCTTGGAACCTGCGGACGAGGAGTCCGTGATACGTATGCAATTTAGCCTACCTGAAAGACTGGACACACAAGATGTAGACCTGTTGGTGGCAGACATAACCCCACAAGAACTCAAATCAGCGCTCCAAAAGGCGTAGAGAAATAAATCTCCTGGTGCGGATGGGCTAACAGTTGAATTTTATAAACAGTTTTGGTATTTACTAGAAAGGTGTTTTGTCGAAATATGTTAATGAAAGTGAAGAAGGGCAAAATATACCTGAAGGCTTCATCGACGGCATCATCGTTCTCATCCCTAAAGAATACCCCTGTAACGACATGAATAAAATCCGCCCCATTTTTTACTTAACACGGACTACAATATAGTAGCCCACGTCATGGCAGCCAGGATCAAACGAGTCCTTCCTAAAATAATACACACTAGTCACACGGCGGCAGTTCCTGGGCGCACGATCATTAAGAGTCTGACTGACTACAGAGAGATCATCAGCTACTGCGCAACTACACGGCTGGAAGCGGCAATTTTAGCACTCGGTCTTAATAAAGCCTTTGACAGGACCCGCCACCATTACCTTTTTACGTTGATGACCCATCTTGGATTTGGAGAACAATTCGTCCAAATGACTAAAAATCTCTTGAACCGGCCCACGTCAATGATCAACGTTAATGGACATCTTACTCAACCAATTCCTATAGAGAAGTCTATCCGCCAGGGCTGTCATTTGTCAATGACGCTTTTTGTCATTGCGATAGAGCCACTCATTAGGAGGATCAATCAACAACTCACAGGAATTAATATATATGGCGGCACCATTATTTGTATTGCATATGCAGATGATGTGGGGGTAGTGCTTACTTCTGCACAGGACCTTCGTGACGTGCAGTCTATCGTTCAGGACTTTGAACAGGCGTCAGGTTCGAGACTCCTTCCTGACGTGCAGTCTATCGTTCAGGACTTTGAACAGGCGTCAGGTTCGAGACTCAACAGACGTAAAGCAAAACTGCTGCCTTTGGGGAAAGGGTTCCCTTTCCACGGGAATGACGAATATGAGCGAACCGACAATCTGAAACTTCTCGGTCTCAAAATGTCCAGTTGCTCTCAGAAAACGACAGCGGCGGCTTGGAGGAACATTCTCAACATGACGAGAGCGTGCCTGCAACAGAATAATAGTAGAGTACAAAATTTACTAGAAAGGGTACGTTTTGTAAACACAAAAATCTTATCGAAAATTTGGTATGTGGGCCAAATACTACCTATAATTGACAAAATAGCCAGTAGGGTGATGGCAGCTGTCGGTTGGTACGTCTGGCGAGGTGATATCTTCAACGTAGGAATCAATGTGACGACACTCCCACCCAGTCACGGGGGCCTTGGTGTGGTTGATGTTGGCACTAAATGTCGAGCACTTCTGATACGAAGAACACTCAAAATTTATCACGAATACCCACACAGTGCACTCAGAGCTGTCATCGAGTCACACAGGCCCATTAGTTTAGAGGCCCCTGTCCGCTTGGGCACCATACCGCCTACATTCAATCACATCAGGAGGTTTTTCCTTGACACGAGTTACCTTCGTCGGCAGACCACTGTCTTACGCGACAAAACAACAGCAGAGCTGTATAAGTATCTGAAGGACAATGGTAGAAAGAACAGAATGGAAATCAAGCACCCACATATACGGTGGCTCAAGGTCTGGAAGAACATAAATAATAACGTCCTGGATACGGGAATCAGATCCACGTGGTACAAGGTAGCGAACGAAACAATTTCTACGAAGGAGATGGTCCAGAGAATCAAGTTGGCACCCACCGAGAAGTGCAGAGACTGCGACCTCATAGATACACTGCAGCACAGATGTATCTGTGGGGAAAATAAAAAGATATGGGAATGGTGTCGGCGGCAACTGGCGGTGGACGGGAGAACTGCGATCACGGCAATAACACCCGAGATGAGCAAAAGGCGATGAAGCCGACGCCGAAGAAGGCAACCATGGTGAGCGTCACGTCGGGCTGAAGGGGAGGTGAGGAGGCCCTAAAAAAAAAAAAAAAAAAAAAAAAAAGTTATCTTTTGGATTCATGCTGGGTTCATATACTTCTGATCTGGGTTCGATTTCAAATTCTGTTGATGTTTTTTATTAAGGAGAGACAGATTCTGTTTTCCTCTGGCTACGCCAAGTGAAGATGGTATAATGGCATTGTGGTCTGACATTCATGTTAAACACGATATTCCTTCTCTACCAAGTAGACGTTACGTTGAACCACAATAAAGGCAGTAGTTGGGACACTTAGAAACTCTATCAACAGTAACCTTTCTTATACGAGTTATTTATTTCTAGTGACGAAACAAACGCTATGTAGGGTCACAAGACACTTATTCCATCTTTTATTTGAGCTTCTGTGCGTCGATCAAATTGTTTCTGAACTGGGAATGCAACTCAGACCGCCCTTAACGCGGAATTTGATCCCTTCGTGACAATACAGCTCGACAGCAATTAGTTGTTTGTTCATAACTGCAGATTCCTCAACATCTCCACATATGGCGCGTGAACGGGTTCCAATCCTGGTCCGGCACTAAAGCTTTCATTACGTATTATCAAGCTCTAGCATGAGAATACCTATCTGCTGGTAGACAATAATTTTGATTTTTTAATGTATTTTCATTCGTTGTCAACACTAACGATAACTGACGTTTTTGAGTCCCAGTGAGACACAGAACTGTTTGCGAGATCACTGTAAGTTCAAAGATGTTATTCCGAGCTGCTGGTGGAGAAAAATTCGGTAGCTGACGTCTCTTTGTGGGCAGTCAACAACGATATGTGTGGGGTTCGATCCCCAGTCAGCACTGAACTCTTCGTCATATTATTTCTAGTTCAAACATGCTCACATGTCGCTGCTGGTGTAACAAACCCATTTTTCTTGTTCGTTTTCTCTAGAATATAACAGCGATAGGTGCCGGGTTGGAGCCCTAGAAAAAAGTAAAATTGATGTTTCGTCTTGTCACTTTAGATAAAACATCTAGCTACTGCCGAGAAAATCCGGTATGTCACAGTTGATTGTGCTTCGTTGACAATCCAATTACATTCTGTGTTCGAATCCCTGTCCAACTCAAAGCTTTACCGCATGGCAATTCAAGTACGTTACTTGTGAAGAAGCAGTATTTAACATCTCTCGTAGTTCGCTAACAAGGACATTAGATGCTGGGTAGGAGTTCGCGTCCGTTAAAAATGTTTACGTTATGTAATTTAAAGTTGATACTGTCTAAAATCGAGGTATATCACTCTCTGTATGCCTAGCCAGGAATGACTGTTTGTTTCCGTCAGTTACGAAGTCTTTGCTGAGTCTGCATGACTTGAGCTTGAATCCATATGCAGAACGAGACAAATGGTCGTGTCATTTGAAGTTCATACATATTCTGAACTATCTGCTCGTGAATAACTTAAATTTAAACGTCATTTTGTGTTAAATAATAAGTACGGTATGTTACTTTGAAGAGGAAATCATGAATACGACGATCTTACTACGTGAATTACCTATCTGCCGTAATGATGAGAGAGGTAACATTTCAGGTATGTCATTTATGGTAATAAATGTGAGCTTACAAGCCTTAAGGGCCATCTTATCTGTGATAAGATGTTCCCTGATATTTGTAGTACTTTGGTATTACTTTATATCTTGAGTTATTGCGATACAGAGCTGTGTGTTCTAGTGGTGCCTTGTTGGAACCATTGTCAATAGTCAAACGACCGTACCGAGGAGCGATTAGAGGACCTGCTAGATAGCTGCGTTATGTGGGTTGGATTAGAATCAGGCGAAATGGAATTCAGGTCGTTCGGATGCTTTTGAGCACGACTGTACATATATAGATGGTAGAAGTGTTGCGTACAAAAGGTATAAAAGGGCAGTGCATTCGTAGAACTGTCATTTGTACTTAGGTTATTTGTGTGAGAAGGTTTCTGACATGATTGTAGCCACACGACTGGAATCAATAGACTCTGAACGCAAAATGGTAGTTGGAGCTACACGCATAGGTCATTCCATTTGAGAAATCGTTAAGGTAGTCTACATTCTCAGATCCACAGTGTTGAGAGTGCGCTGAGAATACAAAATTTCGGGCATTAACCTCTCACCCCAGACAACACAGTGGCTGACGGACTTCACTTAATGGCCGAGAGCAATGGTGTTTGCTTAGTGTTGTCAATGCTAACAGACAAGTAGCACTGCGTGAAATAACCACAGAAATCATTGTGGGGCATACAATGAACGTATCCATTATGACAGTGTGGCGAAATTTTGGCATTAATAGGCTATGGCAGCAGACGACTGACACGAGTGCCTTGCTAACAGCATAACGCCTCCAACATCCACCCCCAGCTCGTGATCATGTCGGATGGGCCCTAGGCAATTGGGAAAACTGTATCGAGGTCAGAGCAATTCAGATTTCAGTTGGTAAGAGGTAATGGAGTGAGTCGATTGTGGCACAGATCCCACGAAGCGATCGATCCCGGTTGTCAGCTAGGCTCTGTGGAAACTGTTTGACTCCATTACTGTATGGGTTCTGCTTACATGGAATGGACTGGGTCTTCTGGTCCAACCGAACCGCTCATGGACTAAAAATGATTATGTTCAGCTATGTGTAGACAATTTGCAGCCAATCCGGATAACAATGGTCAATATCATCAGGCAGCAATTGTTCGCGATTGTTTTGAACATTCTGGACAGTTTGAGCGAACTATTTGGCCATCCAGATCTCGTGACATGAATCCCATCGCACATTCAAATGGCATAGTTGAGAGGTCAGTTTGTCCATAGTACCCTGCGCTGGAAAAACTTTCAAGATTATGGACGGCAGCATGGCTCATTATATCTGCAGCGGACTTCGAACGATTTGTTGAGCCCATGCCATGTCTAGCTGCTGCACTGCAGTAGTGGTCTCAACACACTTCCCAGGGCTTCACTAGAATTTATAACTATACCTGTCGATGACCCTCCATCCAGACTCACTTTCTGCGTCCACTTTAACGAAAAGTCATTAATCCAGTCACAGATTTCACTTGATAGCCCAAACAATAAAATGTTTGTTAACAGGAGTACTGAGTTAATTGCTTTTCGAAAACCGATAAATACTACATCTACTTCAATCTCTTTGTTCATGGCTTTTATTATGTCATATGGGAAAAATGCCAGCTGGGTTTCAGTTGATCGACGCTTTTGAAATCCATGTTGGTTGGCATGGAGCAAGTATCTCCGAGATACCTTATTACGTTTCAACCCAGAATGTATTCGAAAAGTCAATAGAAAGCGAATGTGAAGGTTACGGGACGATAGTTTCCTGGATCACTTTTGTTAATCTTTTGGTAGAAGGGTATGCCTTCTTCTAAGTACTGGGCATGGTTGTATGGTCGAGGAACCTACGGTTGATTACAGTTAACAGGATCTAGAAACTGGGTATAGAATTTGACACGAATTCCATCGGGCTTTAGGACCTCGTTAAATTTTAACGAGTTGAGTATACTCCTCACTGACTACAAGTTAAGCACACAGTTTCTAATATGATCGGAGATATTGCTTTAAATCCTGTTACGAAACAGGTTTATGGATTAATATTTCCGGTTGTTAGTGTCAGAAGCAGGCACGTAAATAATTCGTTTGTTCATAGGAAATACGATGAAAAGCAAGAAATTTAACTATCGTTTGAATGAACACAAGCTTATATGAAGTCCTTTTTCAACAAAGATGAAGGTACTTCTCTTTCGATTTTCCAGGGGTTGCCATCCATACTGATCACCCTGTTGCTTATATACGTGAAATAATACGTTTCAGATGTTTTAAAATGTAATATATACTGATTTCCAGTATTTTATACTGCACTGTACTTTATGTAACGTACTGCCTGTGTGAAAATTAAAAATTTTGCAACAGTATTTATCATTTTGATCGCATTTAGCAGTTCAGTACCTCCACGCTTCGGCCTTTTTCAGGATGTTCCTATAATCGGCATCGCCTGTGTCGTAACAGTAACAGGTGCAAACATATAACTATTTTGTATCGTTTGTGAATAAATAGTAGCCACTATTTAAGTTCTAATCACCGTATATATATATATATATATATATATATATATATATATATATATATATATATATATATAATTAAGGAACTGTCTGTCGCGAAATGGAAAATACCAGTGGAAACCTGATGAAGCTTAGCACCGCTGCGTTGGGCACTGTGTCTATTTCGCCCGTCGATCGCATCATGTCGCTCTTTTCAGTTCTAAGCTCACAGTGAGAACGATAAGATGGCTAGAAATTAGCGTCTCCCGCCAAGTACGAGGGCCTAGTGAAAGATTTCACCTGAAGCTATGCAATCCACGTAACAAAACTGTCATGCGGTTCGTTCTACACGACAATTGTCGGATGCACTCTACAGGGGCAATGAAGATGCTCCTGAAGCGTTTTCGATGGGAACTGTTTGATCAGCTACAATACAGCCCGTAATTATCTACCCCTGAGGTTCATCTCTGCTGAAATGAACTACTGGCTATAAAGACAATATTTTGACACAGACAACGATCTGCAGTCCAGAGAAGAAAATTGTCGAAAAGCCATGGCGGCTGTCTTGTATAACGAGGGAATTGAAAAGTGGGTACAACGCGACGACAGATGTCTAAGTCTGAGCGGCGACTGTGTCGAGAAGTAGCTGGAAGGTGTAGCTAACCGTTGCGAATTAAACAGTTTAATTTTCACTGTGGTTTCCATTTCGCGAGCTATTGTTCCTTACTTTCCTCGTACAATCTGGAAGGTAACAGCGCTCGAACGGTTCCGGCAGCAGCGGACGCAAATTGTATAACGTCTTTATGAGATCTGCAGACCTTAAGCCACCTAAATCCGATAACAATCTGACAGACATAACGCTATTGGGAAACTTTGCGTTATGTCCTTTTCTTACAAGGCTTGGACGTGGATTTCGAGTCTGTGCCTGGTCTTACAATATAAACACACTCACATCAAGTTTAAAAAGGTATAGCTTGTACCCTGGCACGGCGATGTGTTTTGGTGTCCTGTTCGATACTGTTTTATGTGTGCAAGAGGTTTCCACTGTGCCTCAAGCTGACGTCTGTTCACAGCAAGATGCCTACAAGACGGAACTCTACTCCTGTCGAGGCTCCATAAGAAAGACAAAAAGAGGTAAGAAGAGAACACAACACAGCAAGAAAGTGAAAACTGAAGGACTCTGTTGTGGACGGCTTGGGCTCTGTGCATGCTAAACACCTCTTGCAATCTGCAGAACTATGGAGATTATTGGATAAATCTCAAAAATATATCTACAGAAAATTCTCCTCATCACAGCAACTAAGTATGAAATTAAATAAGTGACATTGAGACACCACTCAGTATTAAATCCAGTAGTACAGCTGGCACACATATTAAAAGAAAGCGGAAGAGTTTCCTAAACTACACACATTACTAAACAAAGATAATTCCCAGAAAAATTCAATAGCTAAATAACGTAAGAAACTTAATTCCTTACCTCATACTTCTAGTTACTGAGGGGGACAATTTAAATAAGGAACAGCATAAATGGTGTATAAAACCACAGTCTGGTGTAATAACACAAAAAAATTATTCTGAATTGAACTTCTAGCCACAAAATAGCAGTGGTATTAGTTTTTCAAAAGGGAAAACTTCCATAATGAGAATAGTCTGCTTTGAAGGCGGCACTTTGCGATAATACGTCGATACTTAAGGCCCGACCACACGGTGCACGGTCTGCCCGTGCGGTTTGTGACCTTGATCCCCGATGTGGAGGCTGCGTCGTTGAAATGCGTTATTGGCCTTGTGTCCTACAAAGTGTTGCGTTCCACGATAGCGACCGAACAGCCGCAGCCAGCAGGAATCGGCACCGCGTTCGGCGGCTCTGAGTGCCAGCACGAGCATATTTTTCTGTGTTCTCATAACGACTGCAGAGCAGGACACAGATCTATCAAATCGGCTAGCGTGCAGTATATATATGAGGGTTGGAACTTACATAGTGGCAACTATTTATTCACAACCAATACAAAAGAGTTACATTTTAGTACCTGTTACTGTCCTTCAAAGTAGTCGCCAGTGTTGTGTAGAACCCGTTGCCAGCGATGTGGAAGGCGTGGTATAGCGTTAGCAGAGCCTGTTCTGTTGGTTGTGCGAATGGAGCGGTCTAAAGTTATGGTGATTCTCGTGTACGACTGTGATGGTGTTATCCTAACGCATTTCGTTCCTCCACGGCAGACGGTCAGTGCAAAGTATTACTGTTCATTTTTGGAGCATTACCTGCGACCAGCTTTGCTATAGAAGTAGCAACACTTTCTGCGCTACCCACCCATCATTTTGCACGACAATGCGCTGGAGCATACAGCGAAAGCTGCGGCTGCTCTGTTCGGTCGATGGGACTAGGCAGTACTGTCCGATCCACCATACTCCCTGGACTGAAGTACTTGTGACTTTGATTTGATTCCGAAGATGAAAGAAGCACCTCGTGGCATTCGCTTCAGAAGTGTTCCAGAGATTCGACAGGCAGTAGACCACTCCATTCGCACCATCAACAGAACAGACTCTGCTATCAGTATACTACGCCTTCCACATCGCTGTTGACGGATTCTACACAACGCTGGTTAATACTTTGAAGGACAGTAACAGGTGCAAACATATAACTATTTTGTATCGTTTGTTAATAAATAGTAGCCACTATTTAAGTTCTAATCACCGTATATATATATATATATATATATATATATATATATATATATATATATATACGAAGCAAAAATGTATTACGATATGTAATATGAGTTACAATGAATGCTGGAGTATTGATCATCTGCATCCTTGAAAGCAATGAAATGAGAATGTGACGACTTCCGACTGTTATCGGGCAGAGGAAAGCAATGTTTTGTTGTTGTTGAGATATGCACGAGACTGCTTTTACTGAGCTTATTTTTGAGCAGGCAAGAGATATTTTGGTTAATGTGGTTGAATGTGATTATGTGGAGAAAAGGGTTCCTATGACAGTTGTTTTAAGTGACGTTGTTTTTGGGGTACGGATAATATTTTGTGGTGGAAGCTAAGGAGGATACATTTTCCGATAATTTGGAGATAAATGAGTGATGGTAAATATTCTATTATATGGTGTCGCAGCAAGAGGTCAGAGTGGAACCACAACCATGTTCATGTTATCATGCAGCGAGTTTCCATTTCAGGCAACAATGTGCTTTTGGAGTCGTTTTAGTTGCAGCCTCTGTAAGCGCTGAACGCTTACTACAAGCAGAGACCGCATGTTGTAAACAGAACTAACTTCAGTTTTCAGTCATTTATTGTATAGACTTTATGTGAATATAAACCGTGTTGAACTTTGTGGGAAACTAACCATTTTTGAAAGAGCTGTTACCTACTGCACTTGTTTTAAGTTGTAATGCTCTACGTCTAAAATTACGTAACCCTCTGGAAGAAACGGTAAGGTGCGTATCGAAGGTTACCGTGGACTAGTAGTCATTTTCTTTAATGATACACTCGCAAATAGAACGAGGGAAAAAAACTGTCTATAAGCCTCCGTATGAGCCCTAATTTCCCTTATCTTATATTCGTGATCCTTACGCAAAAAGTGTGTTAGCGGCGGTAGAATCACTCTGCAGTCAGCTTCAAACAACGATGCTCTAAATTTTCTCAGTAGTGTTCCTCAAAAACGTCGCCTTCCATCCGGGGATTCCCATTTGAGTCCCTGAAGCATCCCCATTACACGTGCATGTGTGAAAGACAACTAGATCTTTATTCACATGAAGTGTTGAGTGCTATTGATAAGGGACTTCAGATCGATTCCGTATTTCTGGATTTCCGGAAGGCTTTTGACACTGTACAAGCGGCTCGTAGTGAAATTGAGTGCTTATTGAATATCGTCACAGTTATGTGACTGGATTTGTGATTTCCTGTCAGAGAGCTCACAGTTCGTAGTAACTGACGGAAAGTCATTGAGTAAAACAGAAGTGATTTCTGGCGTTCCCAAAAGTAGTATTATAGGTCCTTTGCTGTTCCTTATCCATATAAACGATTTTGGAGACAATCTGAGCAGCCGTCTTCGGTTGTTTAGAGATGACGCTGTCGTTTATAGACTAATAAAGTCATCAGAAGATCAAAACAAACTGCAAAATGATTTAGAAAAGGAATCTGAATGGTGTGAAAAGTGGCATTAACCCTAGATTACGAAAAGTGTGAGGTCATCCACATGAGTGCTATAAGGAAATCGTTAATCTTCGGTTACACGATAAATTAGGCTAATCTAAAAGCCGTAAATTCTACTAAATACCTAGGTATTACAATCACGAACAACTTAAATTAGAAGGAACACATAGAAAATGTTGTGGGGAAGGCTTTGACCAAAGACTGCGTTTTATTGGCAGGACACTTAGAAAATGTAACAGACCTACTAAAGAGACTGCCTACACTACGCTTGTCCGTCCTCTTTTAGAATACTGCTGCGCGGTGTTGGATCCTTACCCGGTAGGGCTGACGGAGTACATCGAAAAAGTTCAAAGAAAGGCAGCACGTTTTGTATTATCGCGAAATATGGGAGAGAGTGTCACAGAAATTATACAGGATTTGGGCTGGTAATCATTAAAAGAAAGGTGTTGTTCGTTGCGACGAAATCTTCTCACGAAATTCCAATCACCAAATTTCTCCTCTGAATGCGAAAATAATTTTTTGACACCGACCTACATAGGGAGGAACGATCACCACGGTAAAATAAGGGAAATCAGAGCTCGTACGCGCGATATACGAGATTGGAATAATAGAGAATTGTGAATGTGGTTCGATGTACCCTCTGCCAGGCACTTGAATGTAATTTGCAGAGTATCCACGTAGATGTAGATGTTGTTCGAACCTACAGGTAACAAATCTAGCATGCTGTCTCAGAACTGATTCGTTCTCTTCCTATAGTCCGATCTGGTATGGATCCTATATACTTGAGCAAGACTCAAGAACGGGTCGCACTAGCTTCCTAAATGTGGTCTCCTTTACAGATGACCCACACTTTCCCCAAATTTCCCCAGTAAAATGAGATCGACCATTCGCCGTCTCTACCACACACTCACATGCTCGTTGCATTTCATATCACTTGCAACGTTACCCCCAGACATTTAAACGACATCCTTTTTCACCTGAGCACGTGATGGGCTGTCTTCTGAAGTGCTCAGGTGCGAACCTTACTGTACTGCAGAATGTCTAGGTGTTCCAACATCTTCTTCAGGTAACACGTATAATGTAGCAATTATTGAAACCACTACATATGAATCATGTCCATGCACAAGATATTTAAGCTTACAGCAACTGTAAGTTCTAAACTAATATCGTCGTAGAAAGAGCTGGGTAGCACAGGCACTCACCTGGACTTCAAAATTTTTGTTTCTATATTCGGTTTGAGTACATTCTAGAAGTATCCACAAATGTCAAGAATAATTGTACTGGAATGTTCTGTAACTGTATATAAAACGTATGCGTTCTGAGCGGAGGCAGTTCGATCCGCGCTCTTGTATGAGCAAGTGCTGAATAAACTTTCGTTAAGAGAAGTTAGTGTTCGTCACTCATCTAATTACACCTTCTTCTACGTGGCATTATTCTGGTCTAGACTCTGGGTATTAGAACCCGTGATAGCGCACATTATCGACGACACAGTGGCTCCCATCCGGCCACGAAAGAGCCGCCGTTCACGTGGCAATAAACTCGAGTTCCAGCAATATTCAACAGATCGTATTCTATCGGAGACAGAAGATGAAGAGGACGTCACGATGACAGCAACTGTACGCCACCATATAAGACATCCTCCCGGGTTCTCTGGTGACGATGGCCAAGACCCAAACAAGTGGTTGAAGGGGAATGAGCGTATAGCCAAATTTAACAAATGGGATGACACCGTGTGTTTGGCTAACGTATTTTTATACTTGGAATGCACTGCCAAACAATGCTATGAGAACATCGAGGAGAAGTTCACAAGCTGGGAAATATCCCAGATGGAACTATGCGAGTATTTCAGCGACACACAAAGACAGAAGTGCAAGGCTGAAGATAAATTAAAGTGCAGGGCACAGCGTCCAGGAGAAACTACAGTATCCTACATTCAAGATGTCTTGGAGCTGTGTAAAATAGTGGATCTTAGAATGACGGAGGAAGATCAGGTTGCACATCCCTTGAAGGGTGTTGCTGAGGACATGTATAAAGCCCTATTCCTGAAGAAGGTTTCGACAGCAGACGACTTCATAAACTGGAGCCAGTACATCGAGACAATGCATCGAAACAGAATTATACGCAAGAAGTTTGAACGGTTTCCAAACGTCATGTCGATGTCTGTGATGGAGGAAGGAACTGATTTCACAAGTGCTCTTCGTCAGATAGTGAAAGAGGAAGTCCAGAAGGCACTTGGATTGCTCGGCGAGCAAAAAGCTGAGACGCTTCAAGAGGTCATAAGGGAGAAGGTGGAACAGACATTGAAACCAACCTCTCGTCCTTAATTTCCCTTTAAAACGATGAAAAAGTCGAGACCAACGTGAAGTTGGTTCCGACAATGCCGCAGGAGGACCCTGTTTGGGCACCAAGGAAGACTGACGTCTGGAGGACCCAGGATAACCAACTAGTACGTTTCCACTGCGGGACGACCGGGACATGTGGTGCGCTAATGTCGAGAAGGGCAGCACATATTTGAAGACGCCCACGCCAGAAGACAGCAGACCGGTCTTAGCCGACGCCAGCTCCGGGACGACGAAGATGAACAAGATGTGGGTGCAGGACGACGTAGGTCACCATCGCCGCAAACTAGCCGCTGGAGAGGACGCTTCCCAACACTCCGATCAAGGTCTCCATCGCCGTTTAGAAGCTCCAGCCGACCACCTAGCCGCTGCAACCTGGAAAACTAAAGGGTTCGACCTTCCTTGGAGGTGAATCCGTCGGAGTGAAAAATCCTCCGCCGTCGATCACTACTAAAATGATTGTAAACTACGTCGATATCCTCATGGATGGCCGACCAGCCCAAGCTCTTGTGGACTCTGGAGCATCATATTCAGTCATTTCGGAGAAGTACCGTCGCCAGTTGCAGAAAACCGTATTCGTCGACAGCAAAACGTCTCTGCTGAAGGCCGATATCGGGAAATATTTAAAACCTACAGGAAGAAGTGTCATTCGTGTGGATATAAGTGGCCATACGCAGCCCATAGAATTCATCCTCTTGCAAGAGTATAGTCATGACGTCATTCTCGAATGGGACTTTTTGCAAGCTTCTCAGGCAATTATAGATTGTATTCGCTCGAAGATTATGCTACACGAGATGAGATACTGTGGACAGGAAGATGCGCATCCGAGTGTGTGGAGACTGTGTGTGCTGGATGAAGCGATCATTCCTGCAGTCAGCGCTAGAAAGGTGACTGTCATGTGTCATGCCATGTATCAGCCCATGGATCTTGTAGTGGAATGTAAGGAAGCATATCACTGAAGAATAAATGGGTCATCCCAGACTCTGTCGTCTCGTTTAAGAACGGATCCTGTGAATTGTGGATAATTAACTGTCGCCGAAAACCGCAGATCCTTCCAAGACGCATGTGCGTAGCAAACGCTGAGCCGTTAATTGCCGAACAGCTGAGCGTCATAGAATCCTCCCACGTCGAATCTGTGGACGAAATTGGCGCTACCACTACGAGGCAAGATCTTATACCTCGGCTATCACCAGGTCTCACTAACGGACAACAGAAGAAGCTATGTGCCATCCTGCAAGAGTTCTCTGAATGGTTCAATCCGCAGGTGAAGAGCAAATTAGACAAATCGACGGTGAAGTACCGGATTAGCACTGGAGACCATCAACCAATAAGCCAGAGAGCATACCGTTTTTCAGCAACGGAATGCCGAATAATTCGCGATGAGGTAGAGAAAATGATAGAGAATGACATCATTCAGCCTTCGCAGAGCCCATGGTCATCACCAGTGGTTCTCGTCAGGAAGAAGGGTGGCAGTTGGTGCTTTTGTGTTGATTACAGGGAGCTTAATAAGATAACTAAGAAGGACTTTACCTCATTCCACGAATTGACGATACACCAGATTGTCTGAAGGGGACTAAGTTTTTCTCAACCATGGCCATGTACTCGGGATACTGGAAAATCTAAGTAGATGAGGCTAATGCTGAGAAAACTGCATTTATCACCCCTTAGGGCCTGTATTAGTTTAAGGTAATGCCGACTGGTTTGTGTAATACACCAGCAACTTTTGAACGGATGATGGATAATCTTCTAAGTCACCTGAAGTGGGCGATGGGTCTTTTTTATTTATATGACATTATAGTGTTCTCGGAGACATTTGATGGACACGTAAAAAGACTGGAGGCGGCTCTTAAGTGTCTCCAACAAGGCGGACTGAAACTTAATCCAAAAAAGTGTCTCTTTGGAGCAAAAGAAATCAAAATACTTGGACACCTTGTGTCAAACGAAGGTGTGCTGCCAGACCAAGAATAGGAGAAATCTGTAACGGAATTTTGTATTCCTAAGAGTATTAGTGATGTGAGAAGCTTCCTAGGACTATGTTCTTATTACTGTCGTTTTATCAAAGACTTTTGTATGAAAGCCAGGTCACTCCAAGAGTTGTTAAAAGCCGATGTTAAATTTATCTTTCGATGTGCTGCGAAAAGCTCCGACAAATGACCCTGTACTTCGTCTGTATGTTGAGAGAACACCTACAAAATTACACGCAGATGCCAGTGGTTATGGGATCAGTGCTGTTCTGGTGCAAATTTCGTATGGAAAAGAGAAAGTTGTAGCCTATGCTTCTAGGACACTTACAAAAACCGAGGGAAACTACTCGACTACAGAAAGAGAATGTCTTTCTGTGGTTTGGGCCACGTGCAAATTTCGACAGTATCTCTATGGAAGGCCATTCACAGTTGTTACAGATCATCATTCACTTTGTTGGTTGACAGGTCTTAAGCGTCCAACAGGACGACTCGCCACGTGAGCCCTACGTCTTCAAGAGTATGACATTACCATAGTGTACAAAAGTGGAAGAAAACACCAAGATGCCGACTGTCACTCAAGAAACCCTGTGCAAGATCATCAAGATTTTAATGAAGATAGTGACTGTCTCGCTGCACTCCAGGATCTCTCTGCTGAGCAGAAGAACGACGCCAAGATATTTCAAATTATGCTTGCCACAAATCGGTCAGAGGATGTGAAAAGACAATTTAAGGTAGTTAATGGATTACTTTGCTAGAAAAACTTTGATCCTTTTGGAAAGACGTGGCTACCAGTGATTCGTAAACACATGCGCTTAGATGTCCTGCACAAATTTCATGACACACCTGAGGCCGGACATTTAGGATTTATTCAGACTAACGATAGGATCCGCAAGAGATTTTTCTGGTCAGGTTTATTTAGGAGTGTCCGTCACTATGTGTCGCACTGTCGAGAGTGCCAGAGGAGAAAGGAAGTTTCTCAGAAACCACTTGGACGACTCATACCAATTCCATCAGCCGAAACGACTTTCCAGCGTATTAGGATTGACCTCTTCGGACGATTTCCAGCCGCGCGGGATTAGCCGAGCAGAGAGTAGTTTTTGAAATTTATAAGCTAATGTACAGAACTTAGGTGACAGTGAGATTGTGTGTCTAATAGTGTCAAAACACAAAACATTAAAGGTGTATTATTTACTTATATTAGAAATATTGAAATATACAGTTTTTATGGAAGGTCCTTATCGATTGGTTAAAACCATAACATTCTATATGATAATGTAATATTCAATGACTGGCACCTAGCCCTGTTCACTTTTCACTGTGATGTGTAAGTCAGTTTGGCAGTGAAAGACTGATTCTATAGGCCTGATCACTTCAGGTACTTAACATTCATTAATGTCCAGAAAGTGTAGTTGGAAGGCTAGTCAACTTTATAATATATCTCCTTTTCGCCATTCTAAAGTATTTCAGAAATTGTCTAATATGATTATTAAATTGTTTTATATCTAAATTTATCCCACCAACTTGCTGATATCCATCATAAAGAACTATTTATGCTTCTGTAAAGATTGGAGCTCATGTAATTCAAAGTGCAGAATTTATTTCTTCACGTTGAAGTTTGAATGTCTTAAAAAAAACTTTTCTTATTGTTTAACTTAATTCTTTCTGTTAATTTAGTGAATAACACAATCTTCTGTTGTCTTTCTTTAACATCAGCATAATTGAAATGATCAAACTGTTTTGGTTTAAATAAATTCATGTATAACATGTGTCCAATGTTAGAACATGAACTTCGTATGTATTTGGAATGTGTAACATTGTTTTTTAATAAATGTTTTTATTAAAAAAAAGCGGTCTAAGGCGCTGCAGTCATGGACTGTGCGGCTGATCCCGGCGGAATGGGTTTGAGTGTTTGTCCTTAGGATAATTTAGTTAAGTAGTGTGTAAGCATAGGGACTGATGACCTTAGCAGTTAAGTACCATAAGATTTCACACACATTTGAAGATCTTTTTTGACGATTTCCTAAATCTGCTAGTGGCAATAGATGGGTTATTGTTTGCACTGCTTATCTGTCACAACATGTCATTACAAAAGCCGCGAAAACAGCCGAAGCATTCGAGGTAGCCAAATTAATCGTGGAAGACATTGTATTAAAACACGGTGCCACAAGGTCGTTAATTACTGATCGAGGGAAAGTTTTCAATCGAATCTTGTGACATAGATAAGCCGTCGGTGAAACATTACTAATCACATGACGACTGCCTACCATCAGCAATCTAACGGGCTCACTGAACGCCTTAATAAGACCATGGCCGATGTACTATCAATGTTCGTCAATGTTGAGCAGAACAATCGGGATGAGGTGCTACCTGTCGTGACGTTTGCCGACAATACCGTCAAGCAAGACACCACAAGATTTACACCATTTTTCCTGGAGCATGGGCGTGAGGCGACTACGACGATGAGCACCGTGTTTCCGTCACATCCTGATGACGTGGACGACGACTGCGACGGTCCGGTGTTAGCCAGAGCTGAGGAAGCTCGGCAGTTAGCTCGACTCCGCACGCTGCAGGCTCAAGGAAACGATCGTCAAGGTATAACGCCACCACCCTGTAGTCTGCCAGCCTGGTGGCCTCGTCTAGATATTCCCTCTTGTTTCGGAAGGTTGGTCTCTCTGAGAAGCTCCTCAGGTGCTACTTTGGACCTTATAAGTTTGTAAAATAGTTGTCTGATGTTACTTATGAAGTTGAAGATTTCGATCCATACACAAGACGAAGAAAGATCAGAGATACGGTCCATGTCCTTCGAATGAAGCCCTATAAGGACCCTGCACTCCATGGTAAATTCGAAGCTCTAACAACAGGCAACAAGCAAAAAGGTGACGAAGAGCGTAGCGGCAAAGAATGTTCTAAGAAATTCACAGGGCGAACATAAGTCGTCGGGAGTCGGAATGTGCAGGACCGATCACTCGTTCCCGGACTAGAAGGACGCAACACCGAGATGCTTGGCTCTTAAGGAGGGAGCAATGTCGCAGAAGAAAGTGAGTTGCACAGTCACCGTGGTGTAGTGGTTATGTTACTAGATAGCCGGCACGGTAGCTCAGCGTGTTTGGTGAGAGGGTTATCAGTCCTTGTAATAAAAAAAACTGAGCTAATCGATCAACAACGATCTTAAACGGATGTCTTACGACGTCCGCCCCGAGCAGATGCAGCGAATAAAACGAGTTAAAAAAAAAGACTCTAGCATGAAGGGTCGTAAGTTCAAAACTCACTTGAATCGTAAGATTTTAATTTCTATATTCCGTTCGAGTACATTCTAGAAGTATCCACAAATGTCAATAAACATTTTACTGTAATGATCTGTAACTGTAAATATACCGAATGTGTTCAGGCCGGAGGCAGTTCGCTGCGCGCTCTTGTATGTGCAATGTAGAAGTGCTGAATAAACCTTCGTTAAGCGAAGTTAGTGTTCGTCATTCATCTAATTACACCTTCTTCTGCGTGACATTATTACGCGTGCTACGCATCGTCCCATGAAGCAGTTCATTTAGCCTAATTCTTTATATTACCGTACTATCTCGGCCACATACAATGCTTCCGGTGGGAAATTGGCATTAATAGAAACCCACAGCAATATCCGAACCTACTGGTACTTTATCATGGGAACCAATTTATAGCGTACGTGTTCGCAGTTTAGTCAGCCACACGTCCATGAGGAGTGAGCCTTGTGACATTGTCTCGCTAGCAGCTTTATTCCACAAAAGAGAAGAAGTCCCACAGAATTCTACTGTATAATGGGAAACATCGATTTCGGCATCGTGTTAGTCGAGAAAATCTAGCAAATGAATTCCTGAATACTCTTCACCCACATATATGAACACTTCCATATGGACATGGAAGTTCCATTTTCCGACACTAAACCTGATCCACGTGTATCCCAACGACACCACATACCATAATCCACTCTACGTAATTTATAATGTGGTATCATCTCTCTCCTTTTGGCTACGACTACGAGATCCAGACTGATAAGTGACAAATGCGTCCACCAGAACATTACGCTCCTTGGCTTTCACAAAGCCGAACAAGCAACATTCCATCTGAGTATCTGTTTGTGCAGTGTTATGCCCTATTGTGAATGCCTTCCGACAGCTGAAGCACCCCCGTTTGCGTTTAACTCCTGCCTCTGCAGACGCTGTGTTTCCTGGCTTTGCTTCCCACAGTACCGTGCTTGGTGTCCAAATTTGCCATACTTATTGCAGTCAGGATACTGACACAACTTCCGTACACAACCTTACATCTACGTATACAACGCTTTACTCCTGAAGAGAAAACAATGTTGGTACATTACATATATATGGAGGCAAAGTGGGCAGGAGTCGAATGCCGCGCTTCTGTCACTGTGCTGGTCCTACACATGGTACTGGCTTTTTCTATTTTTTATCTGTATTCACTTTTATCTTGTCTTTATTTATTTTTTATTTTAATTTATTAACTTATTTATTTTTGTTGATACCTTATCACTTGCTACTGAAAAAGAAAAGACACAAAAACAGACTTAATCACACATGATTTCTACCACTGAAAAAGGGAAAAAAGTCATTTCCAGTCGTGGCCTGCAAGGATTTTCGTTTATTTTTTATTAATTAACTGAACAAAAAACGAGACAAATTGGATCACAAAAAAGGAAAAAAGCCTCTAACAATACACCTGAATAGGGTCCATGATGACAATACCTAGAGGACCAGTTAATTCAAAACCTTTTTCTCATTTTTAATTTTTCAGTCAAGTTAACCAAAAGCAAGGTAACAAGAATGAAACACACGAACAAAGAATGGACTCCACTCTCCATCAGACTCATTAACTATTAAATAACAGGTAAAGCATATTCGAAAAATGCTTACGGTGGCGTGGCAGCCTTTTCCATATCTAGTCGGCCGTTACCAGATATTAGTGAAAGGCACAAACGTCCGCGTCATACCCGCTACTCACCACGTAATGAACATGATGCCAAACAAGCCACATAACCCCATTGTCCTTCGTTCTAGGAGAGAAGGCTGAATCGGGACGCAGGAGAATCTCGCTGGAGATTGCCGTTACCATCGTCCTGGCAAGAAAGGCCAACTGTCGGTGGAGCAAACTCCAGTGTATGTGTCCGCAGGCGACCAACCGGTAACATTATGTATCCGTTTCATGGCAACGACTGCATCAGTCTGATTGGCTAAGGTCAATGCGAGAAGGTCGAACGTTGGTGGGGACAAGGTTAAGCCTTTAACGCATAGTGTAGCTGATCAGCTACAGGCTTCATTTCTTCGATGTATCCTATACTGAGCAACATCTTGTAACAAATGCGTTATGTAGATAAATGTATACACTCTATTGCAGCTGCTAGTAGCTCTTCATACTCGTAGCGATCGTAAATGGCAGGATGAACTGAACCAGTTCGTCAATCAGCTGTGTGGATGTACTGCCGCACGTGTGTTTTGGGGGAGAGTAGAGAAGGTTTTTTGGTGTCTGTGCACTGATTTGTGGTTTAGAAAATTACTTTTTTATTTTGAACACGTAAGTGTAGAGAGATAATTCGAGTGTCTTTACGATAGATTTGAAATGAGGTCTGTTTTTGTTTTTGTAGCGATTGTCAACAATAATGCTTTATTAGCTTATTTTTTTCAATATTTTTCGTAATGTAGGCACTATAAACTAAACGTGGTAATTTTTTACAGATTGAAATAAGAAATGATACATCTTAGGGTTAGAACGACTTGGTACCACGAGGACTCCACTTCCATCCGAAAAGTAGGCAGGCTGATACTGGACCAGACAACCTCCAAACTGTCTCTGACGATAGAGACATAGGAAGCGTGATTTCGAAACCTCCAGCGACATAACAGCTTTTTGACAGTAAGATGCTACTGGGAAAGAATATCAACCCCAAATGAAAGAAATCAAGGAAAAAATCACGAATATGCCTTAATTTATTATACATCTTATCGACATCCATTGGAGGAGTTCAGTTCGCAGGTCGGAGACAGACAAAAAGGCGAGTTCTAAGTGACTGGGATACGAGAAGACACGTTAAAACAGCGCGTCGAAGAAATAAAACAAACGCCTTTGCACAAATATCAGGGATTCCAAAACCTCACATAACCGGTGTCTCGCCGTAACCTCATAGTGCACTTCAAGCAACAAAATAGACTTTGCTCAACAATCAAGTTTCCAAGATCCGAACCTAATGAAGTAACTAGAGAGAGCGACGCTCATGTTCAAGGATTGCGCCTTGAAACCAGTCAGTGACGCACTTTCAATGTAACTCAGGCGTCTTCATCGGACAACGATCAATTATAATGCCCAATGATCAATGGCGTGCGTGGGACACGTCCTTCGAGATCGCGTTCGAAGCCACATTAAATGATACAGAGACGCCAACTCATGCTGGAAAATCGAATGATACTGGGATTGCAAACGAAGACCATCGAATTGTAGTCTTTTGAGTTGCAAGAATTTCGCCTTCACGCGATGAATTTCCATAGTTCTCGAAGGGACGCCTCGAGCACTATCATAACGGTCCCGAAGAACAACATAGTAAAATTCCCGAGTCCTCCTGATTTCAACCGCTTTACCGGTGCTGAAACACATGAGTGCAGTGAGAAGCCAAGGTTTGGCATTGGCAGCCCACCTTTCCATAACTGAGGGATAACGCACTTGCGAAGGAATTGCCCTCCCCCACACGATACAATGGTATCATCCAGAGAGGGGTCTGCCAAATCTAAATTATTTATCTTCCAAATAGGGCGAGAAGGATGTACCCGCTAGGGATGTGGTTAAAAGTCGCTAAAACAGCACAGTGGTTGTGAAGCTGGCAGGGATTACATCAATTGACAATAGTTGGCTACATAGGGAAGCAGACAAATAAAAACAGTCCTGTCGACTCCTAGAAGTGACTGTAAAGTTCGTAAAACGCACTAATGTGGGATATCTGCAGATCCAAGCATCCTGTTGGTTCAGTAACGCCACCATATCATTCAGTTCTCGACAATAGTTATAGTTGCGAGTCTGATCCACAGGATGTAAGACGCTGTCGAAATCTCCCCCACCAAAACGTTTCGGGATTTTGTCGAAGTAAATAAGTAGCATCTTTCATATAAAAGCACGAGTGATAATGTTTGCGAGCAGATCCAGATGGAGCATTAAGAAAAATTATGGCGAGATCATAAAAACGACACCATATACCCAGACCGTTGTCCAGCGTTTCGAAGTCTGTCACCCGAATATAGCCCTTCTAAAGCATGGCCATACCAGCAGAACGCTCTGTCGCAACAATAAAAACCATAGAATACCAAGGGAGACAAACCTCATCGAATATCACTTCTTGCAAACACACAGCCTCAGCTTGGGAAACATAATCAAAGCCTTAATGGAGATCTTATCCTTTTAACATTTAGGGTAAGAAACGTATACGCCTGCATTAGTTAACACATGCAAGACATGAAAGTAGAGCGAGAAAAAAAATTACGTATCACGTCCCGTTCTCCTCAGTACCGGCAGACGGCAGAGACGAAGATACAGAATACACGAGGGTTATTCGGAAAGTAAGGAACGATCGGTCGCGAAATGGAAACTACAGTGAAAATCCGATGAAGTTTTGCACAGGTGTGTTGGATAGTGTCTCTAGCATGCCCGTCGATCTCGTTTCGTCGTTCTTTTTAGTTCCGAGCACACAGGGAGCACATAAAGATACCTAGAACAATAGTGTCTGCGCCAAGTGCGAGGGCCTGGTGAGAAATTTCGCCTGAATCTATGCAGCCAACATTAGATAACTGTTGTGCGTTTTCTTCTTCAACACAATTCTCAGCCGCATTCTGCAGGGGTAATGAAGATGTTACAGCATCGTTTTCAATTGAAGATGGTTGATTACCCACAATACATCCCGTAATTGTCTCACCCTTGAGTTTCATCTCTGCTCACATGAACCGCTGGCTATGAAGACAACATTTTGGCACAGTTAACGACCTGTAGGCCAGCGTAGAGAATTGGTGGAAAGCATTGGCGGCTGCCTTCTATAACGAGGGTATTGGAAATTTGGTACAACGCTACAACAAATGTCTACGTCGAATCGGCGACTATGGAGATAAGTAGCTGGAAGATGTAGCTAACTGTTGCAAATAAAACAGTTTTGATTTTCACTGTGGTTTACATTTCGCTACCTATCGTTCCCTACTTTCCGAATAGCCCTCGTACATCCTCTCCAATGGAAGGTGCTGATTCCACGCTTCGCCTTTTTTCGTCGGGACGGTGAACGCTCAGGTTGAAAGCGTTGTTTCACACCACTCCGTAACAACATCTTCAGTCGGAAGTGAAGGGGGCTCATCGAAGTCCACTGTGGGGAGGGAGATGTCCCCACTTCATTCAACGCAATGCAAGAAACACAATCGGGGGCGATGAACATGATCATCAGATAAAGAAGCGACAAGCAATGCAGCGTCTGATGCTTGCTGCATCATCTGACTACCCGAAAGATAATTTGCAGTAACCTGTTGATCCATCGTATCAGAAAGAGGGAGGGATGGCATTTCACTAGAACACTGGACAGGCGAAAAAGCACACGATGTCTCCGTTAAACCATCTGAACCAAACGGTACAGACGTTCCTACGGGTAGAGAAGAGGATACAGAGGCAATACGCAAAATATGATTCAAATGGCTCTACGCACTATGGGACTTAAAATCTTAGGTCATCAGTCCCCTAAGGACATCACACACATCCATTCCTGAGGCAGGATTCGACAATGCGACTGTAGCAGCAGCCCGGTTCCGGACTGAAGCGCCTACAACCGCTCGGCCACACCGGCCGGCTGCAACACTCGTTTCCGCATCAACAGAATCAGCCTCATCATCCCTGGCGAAACAAGAACCATAACGATTGTCAGTATTCAGAGTATCACCACTGGAAGGAGCACCCTCAACCACCACCACCTACTCGGAGAGGGGAGACTGGAGAGAAGTGACGTTAAAATCCTCACCATCCCGAGTCTGCTGGAGTTTAAATTGTGATAACAGTGCCGGCCCCTTAACGGCAACAAAGGCCACACCTTAAATAGAGATGGACAGTCCACTCCTGAATTAATTCAAAGACTGGGTAATGGATGATTCAGAAAAAAATGAATGCTAGCTCATCTGACTTCAAAATGAATCCCTGGTGGCTGTAATCAGCAGCCTGAAAATTCTCCAGTAGGCCGCTGCAACGGCGTCCAAGGCCCCATCCTAATCTACAAAATATGTGTTCTAGACCATATGCACATGTGGATTTCCATGTTCATTAGAAGAATGATATGAATACGGTTAGTCTAAAATATATGGCAGAGTCCTTCGAAATGAGTTGAAAGTGATGGCCAACTATGTCCTACAGTAAAAATATAGACACACTGCTAGAACATATGTTTGCATAAGTAGAAAACTTCGTAGATCCTAAAGGACAGGCTTTACAGTGCATTTGCTCTGCTTTTTTCCAGCCTTGATCCGCACCATTATCCTACCATTCCTTTTTCACACGCTATGTAGCCCAAGTTAGGATATCACTTTACTCAAATTTTTTTATCTTTCAGCAGTGAAATCCTCGCTTAAAGTCAGACATGTCTTCTCGAGTTTCTTAATCACGTTTGTGATGCGGACTTCACGACTGTGGGTCTATGCTTCACAGATCCTAACGTACTGTGTCCACTCTGTAGCTCCTGACTGTAGAATGTACTGTATGTATACTTCTTGTCTCTTTAAGCTTTTACAATTTAAAATGTCTATGTTCACAGCAAATATTTTAACTTTTCCAGCGCCCCTTTCAGTGCTGCAGAACAACATGTCAACCACATTGCCTTCGACTAGAGGAATTACGAGCGATGTTCTCTGCCATTTTATCAAAATGGGAGAAAAGCGAAAATGTCGCAACTGTCCGCAGAAAATTTCTAAGGCTTCTGATTCGTCACCAAACCAGGATGAACATCTAAGATCGAAGCATCCTACAGTACTTCTGGGTCAGGAAACCGATCAAGGTCGCCATCAGTCGATGCGGAAATTCGAGGAACAATTTCTCTTAAACCGTCCTCACTGACGTTTGCTTCCACCTCGGGAGAGGGTATCCTCCCAGAATGGCAAATTGTTTCTTAAGATGTACCCAGCCCATCAGTGTCGTCAGGTTCTGGCCTAAGCCCTGATTTATTTCCTTTTGTGATACCCTAAACCCCAGGCGCTCGTCATTTACAACAACCAATAAGTAAATATTATATATATATATATATATATATATATATATATATATATATATATGCTTTGCCCAAATTTTAATTTACGAAGTCGAATGACGTTCTCAAACTCTCAAATTCTTAGTTTGTATTACGCTTTTATACGGTGTGTCTAAGGCGTTCAGCCTGACCAGGTTGCATCCAGACACGTCTCCGACGATTGTCGGGTTGAAGGCATGTGCGACACTCATCGGTGAAGAAAATGAGATGCCAATCCTGAGCGATCCATTCGGCATGTCGTTGGGACCATCTGTACCACACTGCGTGGTGTCGTGGTTGCAAAAATGGACCTCGCCATGGACTTCGTGGGTGAAGTTGCGCATCATGCAGCCTATTGCGCACTGTTTGAGTCGTAACACGACGTCCTGTGGCTGTATGAAAAGCATTATTCAACATAGTACTGTAAGGGTCAGCCACTACAGTGGCGACCTGAGCGAGGCATGTCATCGACAACACGGAAGGCGCCGTAAAGGCTAAACAATACGTGAATGCCATCCTCCGACCGATAGTGCCACCATATCGGCAGCATATTGGCCAAGCATTCGTCTTCACGGACGACAATTCACGTCCCCATCGGGCACATCTTGTGAATGACTACCTTCAGGGAAACAACATCGTAGGACTAGAGTGGCCAGCATGTTCTCCAGACATGAACCGTATCTAACGTGCCTGGGATAGATGGAAAAGGGCTGTTCATGGACGATGTGACCCATCAACCACTCAGGGACCTACGCCAAATCGCCGTTGAGGTGTGGACAATCTGGACCATCAGTGCCTTGATGAAGTTGTGGATAGTATGCCACGACGAATACAGGCATGCAACAATGTAAGAGTAAGTGCTACTGGGTATTAGGTACCGGTGTGGTCAGCAATCTGGACCACACCCTCTGAAGGTCTCGCTGTATGGTGGTACAACATGCCACGTGCGTTTTCATGAGCTTTAAAAATGGCGGAAATGATGTTAATGCTGATCTCTGTTCCAAATTTCTGTACAGGTTCCGGAACTCTCAGATCCGAGGTGATGCAAAACTTTCTTTGAAGTGTGTAGTAGCCACTGCAATATTCCAGACAGCTGCTCCATAAGAACTGCAATTTCTTGCGTCAGCCATTTTCAACTTACATGGTTGGATTACTAGTCTTTAGTTGCTTTTTTACTGCTGTTATCTACTGTTCCTACTTCCACCAACTTGTCATCCGCATTAGGAGATACGGTTTATAAGCCCTGAGAGAGATGAACTTGAGAAATGTATCACGTAGATAGCTGCGAATGTCACCAACACATTTGAATGTGTTCGACAATTAGACCCCTCCATCTACGAAGGACACACACACACACACACACACACACACACACAAACACACATACACACACACACACACACACACACACACACACACACACACACACACACACAATGCTGTATATGAACATGGTTTCGCACCGAGTGGTACATCACTATATGGTGTGAGTGTGTGTGTCTTGTTTGGTATATATGCGTGTCTTTCATTTGTCATGTCGACTTGTTTTGCTTTAAAATGTCTAGCAGCCTCCAACATCCTGGTAGATGATTGAGTCCAACTAACGAACACTTGCAAATGTGAGTGGTGGCTTTAGCACCTATCTACGTGGAAAATATCTCAAGTTAATCTCCGTCAGGGCTGAGAAACCATGTCTCCTACGTGGGGATGACGATCTCACGGCAGTAAGAACAGTAGGTAACAGCAGCTAGAAGGATCTAAAGACCCGTGATCAAACCGTATAAGATGGAAATGACTCATGCTGGAATGTCACAGTAGCTACCAGTTCGTGCAATTCTGCTTCTTATATTTTACGCTTATTTCTCAGAATTTCAATCATCTTTTCACCACCTCATCGGGAATCCACCCTCCTGGCAGCACCTGTGTCACAGACGCTCCCCGTTTCTGTAGGAATGTGATAGGAAGATCCTTGATAACCGTCACATGTCGGAAGAAACTGTGAGAAGCCTTACGAGAAAATGTATCTCCTAGACCTTTCAGGGGTAGCAGTATAGGGGTGACTGTAGGTTAAATGTAGCATGCTTTGTCTAAGTCGTTGGATTGCCGCATATGAATAACACGGAAGAAAAGGTGGTAACTCTGTCTGCCGGAGTAACAGATGACTTATTAAATTCCACCTCATGTAAACTGTAGTCGCAGGAAAGCATCTAAATATCAGTGATCAAACCATATAGGTTGAAAATGTCTTACATAAACATTGCTATTCTGATGGATCAGTGGTCTGGAATAACGCCGTAGCTACCAGTTTTTACGAATCTTTTTCCTATAGCTTATGCTTACTTTATTAGAATTTCTAACATCTAGTTACCAAATCATCGGAAAGCTACCTTCCTGACGGTGACTGTGTCGCGGACTATTCTCGCTTCTGTAGGACTGTGATAGGAAGATCCTTCCGTTAAAAAGAAGCCGGCATTAAAGCTCTGATTTAAAGCTATGGAAATGGACTGTTCGAGTTTGTTTCTTTCTAAATGCTAACGATACCAAAGTACATTTCATTGTTAATTTGTTAATGGCGGTGTGGAATACCACACACAGCGTCACTGCACTGAAATAGCTCTGATAGACGGTTTGGTAACTATGTTACAGACTCCTGGGTCGATAGCTTCGCTGGATTTGCTGGATTTTCAGCGTAAGTAGATTACATTTCGAAATCACGATGTTGCTGATATGCCCATATATTCATGGGAGACTCTAGTTTTAATGGAACATTTATTAATGGTTGGAGGGAGTACCTACCATAGCAACACTGTTCATAAATATCACTGACTGACCTTTGAAAACTAACCGATAGTATGTTTATTCAAAAGGTACCGATACCGGTTTCGAATCATTACAATTCATCGTCACACGACTTTCATGCTTTCATTAGAACATGTAGCGCATTTTTTATTGATTGATTGTCCTAAAATATAAATAATACATAATTATAAACACGCCGCACAGATGGTTGCGTTACAGATTTGCATTGGGATGTGACTTACGTGAAATGTCGGTCTGGAGTTTATGTTTTTATAGTTTTCGTCCAACAGATGATGTTCGTAGTTTTCGCCACATTCTTATCGCTGCACAGATAAATTTTTGTTACTGAGCTCTTTAGATTTGTCACTAAATACATTCCCACCACAAAATAAATTTGAAGCTGTTTGCTGTCTCAACACCATCATTATCTGTCTTCAAGTAACAGCCATGGTCTCCAACCATGTCATCATATGACAAAATTGCATTAACAGACAGTATTTCGCTAATGACCTTATATTGTATGCTTTGAATTCCATATTTATTGCGTGCAACACCTGTTGGAGTAGGTACACTACCTTGGAATAAACATTCGTTGCTCATAGAATGATTGGGAGACCGAAATCACGAGCAACACATCTCCATGTCAGTGCTCCCACTATCTTAAGCGGAACATTACCACAGACCAACTCTCGCTTCGCCGAAGCGCTACCACTTCCAGCAGACCACGCATTTGTTCATGGCACTTTGTAGCTTTAGAAATACGACCTGTGATGCCTCTCGAGCTGTTGAGTTTAACGTATCAACACCAATCACAGTGAGTAACTGCTGCACTAACACATCTGCTATCGAAGACCGGAAAGCCGGGACGGAATGTGTCGTAATTGCCGCTGTCGAAGACGGGAAAGCCGAGACGGAATGTGTCGTACTTAGGCATCAACGGTTTGCTACACAGCCGCCCCACTCTATTTGAACGAGGCACTCCTTCATACCTCACTATACATTCTCAATTTGCACTACAACTTGGAGCTCATTGTCAGGTGCTGTCCCAACATTAACACTCATAGACCCGTTTGTGGTTAAATGATGTGTACTGGTGAATAGTAATATCGATAAGACAGCTCGATACTGCATAGTCGCTGTCTACCAATAGTGTGAACCCACATCTGTTCGTGTTACGTGATGGATGTGTTAAACAAAAGCATCGTATGGATGCTGCAGGGATCGTATAGGTTGGCGTACTCCATTCGAATTTGTGACAAAAAAAAAAGTCTGTGATAATGACGACCTATTTCTGGTTAGGGTACATATATCTGTATATAGGCAATTTTCCTCTCTATCAGAGTTTGAGGTTGCGACAGAAGAGTAACTGATAATGCTAGTGCGATGTACCCTTCCCCATGCACTGTATGGCCGCTTGCACTGTATTCCTTTTGGGTGTGGGATGTTCGTAGGTGATAGTGCCATCTACAAGTATTCTGTAAGACCTGTGGTGGAATTGATTGCTGACCTGAACGTACCTAAATCTATTGCACATTAATAGAACTAGAAGTTCCACACATTATAGGCTTTAATTGGCGTAAAATTCTTAGCACTAAGCACCTGGAGCGATCTGAAGGAGAATGCTTACGTCAGGTTCGGATTCATTTGCTAGAATCATAAGGAAAGTCGTCCAAGCACTAGGAACTGACAAGTCGGTGAGCTAAAGTAGAAGAATATGCCAGGCTCAAATTCATTTGGATGGATTTTTGAGGGGGGTGGGATCCACCCACTAAGAAGACATTGCCTAGGACGCGAGTGATAGCAAACCCTGTCGGTTTGTCACCAAGAGACTGTAGGGCTACATTTTTGTTCGCAGTATAAGTGGTAGTAAGGTGACTTCTGTTGACGTTGATTTGTTCTGATTGTATATGTCTGTTAATTACCTCTCGATGTATGATAGTTCGGATAGGCGTGTAAGTACTGGGTTTACTTCTAAATTAATAATTACCATTTAGCATATGCGTACTACCCTTGTGGACATACTCTGCTCTCGACGGAATACCGTATCATGGTTGGTCCACTATATAACAAGGCGTGGGGGTAAAAAATGAGCAGGGCTGTGATTGAGTCGCAAATCTGCCCCTACTCATGCAGTACGTCCGAATTATGTAAGTGCGAGGTTGTTGGGCCTATGTAAATGATTTAGTTGATAGTCTATTGGAAACTCTGTGATAGTGTTAGATGTTTGCTCAGTCGCAACGAATACGAGGCGGTGATACACATTTGAGAAGGGGTGGTCAGCAGACAAGTATTTTAATATTGTTCACAAGAGCAGAAAGCATTTGTCCTCAGCTCTCAGGAAAGACAATGAAGACAGAACGCCGGGCGATTCATGAGATTTTCTAGATAGGCATTTTGTATAACAATAATTTTTTGTTCCCACTGAGCGCATTCCATGCAACACAGGTAGAAATACGCAATTGTTCCAGAGCAGCGCCAGCTTATGTTTGCTTTCCTCCATTTTTACACGTCAGGTTAAGTGCATATTTGTGTGTTCGGATCCTGCAGAATGGACAACGTCATCGAAGAAACTAGCGCAATATTTTGGGGAGGAGGACTGTACCCTTTTGAGTTACCCTTTGTAGATTAAGTCTTTCGGTTCTTCCTGCACAATCATACGCTGACAATCGTACAAGAACGAAAGGAACATAAATAAAGGACGAGAAGGCTTTTCAATTTTCATTACCCTCTTTATTCCTTGAAAAATCTCTGATAACGGTGATGTCGTGGGAGGGTTTTGCTACTGTGAAATTTGGTACGCCGTGTGACACGACACGCAGCTGGTGTGAGTGTGGACACCATAATTTTTGGGACGCAGTATACATATAAATGACAATCACGCTACTTGCCGGGAATGTTATGCCGATCGAACGTAAAGGAACTGTGGTTAGTGTTCGATATATCAGAAATCGTGTGTGTAAATTGGTCAGACTACTTTTCCTGTAAGAAATTACGTATGTCTAGCCGTAAGGGGAAGATAGATTTGACGTGGGGAATTGGGATTTTAACGCACTGAGGTGTATATCTCATCGTAATGGACGGTAGATTCATTTCTTAAACACCTGCTTACCAAAGAAAATATTCAACTGGTTCTTCTATAGTATACCAACAGGGCGTAATATCATGGATACGCAGTACGTCCTGTTATCGGATGCCCTAAGCAGATCCTCACGTTTCCCTTGACGGTGATGTTTTCTAACCCTTTCGTCCACGGGAAAGCTGTTGATTATGGCATAGTGCCTGACACCTGTACTTCAGAACACTTCTTTGAGACAGCTCTGATTTAAAATACCTGGAGTTTGTTCTCGAATCTGACTGGCTGGAGGACCTAAATGTAAAATAATTTCCTAAAACAGATTATAATCGAGACACCTAGCCGATTTAAGTGTGGATAAACCATAATTTTTCTGACTCTATACACATATAAACAATAAAGACATTCCTTTTCTAAAAAGCGTATTGGAGAGTAAATTTATTGTGGTCTGCGTTGCGACATGTGCAAAGAAAATGATGTGGGTGGAAAGTGAACAGACTATGTACGGTCGTAGGGGAGATTTCTACCCATGTCCAGCCGTAGGGGTTTGGAACGTTTTAAGTGGAAATTTATGTCGAGTCGTAAGGAGGATATAGGTTTATGTGGGGAAATTATATTTTCAGAGCCACAGTCGTCATGATGAGGTATTTCAGATACTTCGCTCACTGTTGAAAGTCATATAGGTACGGAACGAGGTTTGCCTTACTTTCGACTACTACTTCAGTACCTATTTGTGATGATCCTTTATGCATGTCTCTATCTTTGTGTCATCGGTGCGGCAGGTCGGAGAGTTGTAGAAGCCTCTTGTTCGACTGTGAGATATACTGGCATTCAACACGTTTCCCTTATTTATTTGGTTGACGGAACATCTATTCTGATGAGTTGTTACATCAGGATGGTTAAGCACCGGTGAAAGAGACATTTGGTTTACCTCTAGAGATGAGAGAAACATATGATTATGTGTATTAAAAACTTTGATGACTTCTTAGAATATAAGAATGACCTGTAATCTGTTATATCATCGACATCGGCATTCGTTCGTTCAGAAATAAGATTGAACTACCAGTTTCTTCTATTTTTTGGTTTTCATTCAGAGGTCTTCGCAGATGAAATACGTATCTAGCTGCTGAGTGGTCTGCAGCATGTCCCAAGATGAAGTTTCGGCTCTCTAGATATATAATTTCTAGTCTTTATCGGTTTCCCGATCCGTAAATTTATTTGCGATTCACGAAGTATTTCTCATCGACGGAGCTCAGAAAGTAAATGTTCTTGCAAACCCTGGGTCTGGAGATGGTCAAAAGTCGTTGCAGAAATGACGGTATCATGCAGGTCTGTCCCGAAACAGTACTGTTTGCGGACGCTTTTGTGCCGGAGGAACCAGCCCAGCCTTTGTACACCATTTCGGAGAGTGGCGTGTGTCCGCGGGGGCCACGATCATTCCATCAGGCCAGCGGGTGCGGGGCAGCTGCCTCGTGACCGGTGGCAGCGGTGGATGACTGACCAACCTTTCGGACGATATCTAGCACTGTGAATATATAAGGAGTATGTGCTTTTGTTTTTGATTTCTGTGTGTCTTTGGCGTATATGTACTAGTGATCAGCGGTCGATAGCGATAAGAAGGATGAGGAAATGATTTTGTATGGTGCACGAATTGTGTTTATGACAGCGACGTAGGGATATGGTATGGTGATGCAATCGTTCGTGGTAATATAGCTAGGTTGGATACCGGTTTCACGCCGAAAAATTCAAGCAGTCCTCGACAACGGCAGAGCAGCGTGATTTACTAAATGTCTTTGGCGATAGCTTCTATATTTAATTATTTGCTGACCACTTTTGGAGGGTTTAATTGTCAGTGCAATGTAGCTGCTGTATGTATTTTTACTATCTATATAAAAATAGTTCTCCGCTGAGACTCACTTAATTTGTCCATCTGTACAAAGTGTTGGAAAGATCTCCAACATCAGCAGCAACATTATGGTGGGTAAGTTCAGTAAGAATGAATCAAGTTGCTCCATTGGCAGGAAGTTCCATAACGTCAGAGAGTAACAAGATCATTTGAGGGTCATACGAGTCTGTAAAGACTGGTTCGAACAAGACAGGAGACAATGAAGGCATCTACGGAAAGTTTCGTGACATCGGACAGTCCTGAAAGGTCTTCTTTGTTTGAGTGTCCGGAGTCAAGTGCAGGCAGACCAGCCTTCTCCGGTTCACGCAGGTGGGATGCTATCCTCCACTTGCCATTGCGGTTTTAGAGCATCTACAGACCAGCAGTTGCAGGAGATCGAAAATTCACCGAGATTTACAGCGAGTTTTCTCGTCTGTAGGATCGTGCTTCGAATTACAGGAGATTGTTTTAGATATCTGCTCGTCTGTGTTTCTTTGACTTTTTCACGATCTATTGTGTGTTCTGTAACATGTCATGACTTTTAGATATGAAATTGCCCTGATTTTCCCATCTCTGCTTAGGCAGTACAGGGGGTTTCCCACTATAGAATTTTGCTTTGAAAAGTGAGAAAAAAAACAACTACCTTAACATCCCTGATTCCAGGAGCAAATATAGACTAAAACGACTCAGCGTTTTAGAAAAGTGATGAGAACCACAGCACCCGGTAAGTGCAATCTGAACTTTTACCATCATTGCAGTTACAGTTGTGGCATAATTTCAATGCGTATTTCAGTTTGGAGGTTGTTCCAGGTATCGGCTTCGACCGGGTCTTTTTCCCACCTACTCTCAGATGAAGCAGAGAGATTTATATCGACTTACAGACGAAAGTCTGCTCAGAAAAACTGACAACGGCCGGGAGAAAAGTGTGCTAACCACAACTCCCTCCATATGCTCATCCACTGATGCCTAAGAACTGAGGATGACACGGTGGTTGATCAGTACCACTGGGCCATCCGAGACCTGTCTGGACGGAGTTTTTAGCTTTATAGGTGAATGCAACGTACTATTGAGAGTCGGGTGAGTCTGTGTGGTAGTAGTATCTAGTGGAATTGTGAACTTCTTTCCAGCAGGATAACCCCAGTTATGTGACATTGTCAATTATAAGCCATTTTGCGATTTTAGGCACTCGTTGTGAAGCACTGTGCATATACACTGAAGAGCCAACGGAACTCACACTCCTGCTTAATATCGTGTAGGGGCCCCGTGAGCAGGCAGAAGCACCACAACATGATGTTGCATGCACTCGACTAATGTTCGAAGTAGTGCTGGAAGGAACTGGCGCATTGAATCCTGCAGGACTGTCAATAAATCCGTAATAGTACGACGGGTGGAAATCTGTTCTGAACAGCACATTGCAAGGCATCCCAGACATGCTCAATAATGTTCTTGTCTGGGGAGTTTGGTGCCCAGCAGTAGTGTTTAAACTAACAAGAGTGTTTCTGGAGCCACTATGTAGCAATGCTGGACGTGTGGGATGTCGCATTGTTCTGCTGGAATTGACCAAATCCGTTCGACTGCACAATGGCCATGAATGGATGCAGTTGATAAGATAGGATGCTTGCATACCTGTCACCTGTCAAAAACTTATTTAGACATGTCAGGGGCCCCATGTCACTCACACGCCACTCACCATTACAGAGTCTCCATCTGCTTCAACAGTCCCCTGCTGACATCTATGGTGCATGGATTCATGAGGCTGTGTCTATATCTGCTATACTTGTACACGTTCATCTGTTCAATACAATTTCAAACGAGACTCATCTGGTCAAGCAATATGTTTCCAGTTATCAACAGTCCAATGTCGGTGTTCATGGGCCCAGGCAAGGCGTAAAGCTTTGTGTTGTGCAGTCATCAAGGGTACACGAGCAGGCCTTCAGCTCCAAAAGCCCATACCGATGATTTTTTGCCGAATGGTTCACACATTGACACTTTTTGATGGCCCAGCACTGAAATCTGCAGCAATTTCTGGAGGGGTTGTACTTCTATCACACTGAACGATTCTCTTCAGTCGTCGCTGGTCCCGTTCTTGCAGGATCTTTTTCTGGCCGCAGTGATGCTGGAGATTTGGTGTTTTACCAGATTCCTGATATTCATGGTACACTCATGAAATGGTGGTACGTGAAAATCCCCCCTTCTTCACAGCCTCGCAGGTGCTGTGTCCCACCTCTCGCGCGCAGACTACAACAACACTTTGAAACTCACTTCAGTCTTGACATCCTGGCTTTGTAGCAGCAGTAACCGATCTAACAACTGCGCCAGACACTTGTTGTCTTATACAGGCGTTGATGGCCGCGGCGTTGTATTCTGCCTGCTTACATATCTCTGTATTTTAATATGCATCCCACTTCAGTCTTGACATCCTGGCTTTGTAGCAGCAGTAACCGATCTAACAACTGCGCCAGACACTTGTTGTCTTATACAGGCGTTGATGGCTGCGGCGTTGTATTCTGCCTGCTTACATATCTCTGTATTTGAATATGCATCCATATACTAATTTCTTTGGCACTTCAGTGTAGATGTGTAATAAGGAGCGATCTTCACTTCAGTTTACTACGAAAAATAATTTAAGTACAGTAACCTAACCTTTCTCTCCTGCAGCTCAGGACAGACTGGCAGTTAGCCCCATTTCCAGCGGAGAGATCGTGATGGAAGGCGGGTGACATTATACGAGTGTGGTGATTTATGTTCATGTAAGGACGTCAATTGCCCTCTCACCGACCAAAATTTGAATTTCGTGCCATGAATCCATTTCAACATGGCCACATCTATGACCACCATCTGGGATCCATCATCCTGGATAAATTTCACAACAGTGTAAGCTGTCCAAGAAACCACTTAGCTTCACTACTTGTGCACTCTTAGTGAAACTGTTTTCTATGAACACCAGAAATTACATTGCTGTACTGAGAGATTACTGACGACTGAAAGCTCTAGTGTAACTAGAGGCCACACGTCATTAAATGGTTTAATGGATATGATGATGAAATTCGAAAACATGGGTGAACTTGGTGTGGCTTCTGGAGGAAGACGGCGTCCTATCCCAGTGAAGTTATTGACGAGGTTGCTGTTGCCGTAACTGACCATACAGCATGTTCCTCGGGTGCTCATGCAGTGTCATGAGAATTATACATCCCATGGCCAATAGTAGGAAAGGTTTTGTGGTCCATTATACATGTAAAAGATCCAAACGGTGCAGCAGCTGAAACCGAAAGACTCGCCGCAATGCTCTGAATTTACTCTTCAGTTTCTGGCACGGATAGAATATTTGGGATGTGACCGGGCAAAATTCCATGGTGTGATGCCATACACTTTACGCTAAAAGAGGCTGGGAATACACGGAATTGCCGAATTTGGCGTACTGCTAAAAAACATCTTGTGCAGTAAGAGCCATTACACACTGTGGTGTGGACTGACAAAAACCTTTATCCTCGGTCCGTTCTGATTTGATGAGAATAAATCGAGAGGGAATGTCAAGTGTATATAACGTATCCACTTTACGGAGACCTCCTTGTAGAGCATGTGATTCTGGCTTTGGTTGAGAGCAACTGTGTGGAAACCACTATTTCCATGCTCGATGAGGCAACAGCTCATGTCATTGTGCATTATATACGACTTATTTGGCTTATGGTATAAAACGTAACTTAATGAACTCCATAAATGCAGTGCGAGAGTCCTGGTTGTTACCTTGTGCCTAAGAGCAGCGAGTGTGTGCTTTCATTAATAAACGGCATTGGCGTATGATCGAGGAATTAAACCTTTTTTGTAGGAAATTTTGTAGTTTCATTGGTGTGATAGATTTAAAGTTTTAGCACTGGAAAGTAATCTATACGGCTCGTGTATGGTGTGGGATGGTACTGATGTCATGGTGGAAACCGCACCTGCGACTGTCACCGAGCAGCAAGTCAGTTTTCCAAGGAATACCACGTGACAGGTATGCGATGCTACTCAGTGCTGACATGCGATACGTCTGTGGGAACTGGACCAGTGGGCTATTCTTTCTTTTTGTAAATGGTAACAGCCGACGTCTACCGTCCATGTTTGAAACTGTGTCATAACACTAGCCTATTGCACGAGTGGAACTCGTTCATAAACTATACAAACATTATAAATTTCAGAATCATGTCCGTGGGTCGAGTTTTAAATTTTTTCGTCTTAAGAAGCATCCTGGGCAATAGTCAAAACAGTGGACTGCTGAAGGTAGAGGTCTACGACATTACAGTTTCAAGTGTTCTTGTTGATTAGGCTACAGTGATATTATGTTACATGATGCTATCAAAAGAAACATTTCTGACACATCCATTCACGCTGCTATGTTAATATTTCCACATCCAGAACGGAAAACAGTTTTCTTAATCGTAGAGTCTCAAAATGTAGTCATACATATGAAGTTAATTGTGAGGCTCCTTCTGTTGCTCTTGCTCACAGTGCATAAGTCAATCAGTCTAAAATTCATGCTAACGTTAAAACTGAAAAAAGACGCCGCTCAGATTAACCGTAAAAGTGCTGGTAAAATATTTCCGTCACGTGGTACACGAGAAGTACATTACAACAAAGTGATGAAGTGTTGTGCTCAACGTTTTTTAGACCACGACAGAAAAGTTCGCCCTTGTCGTGACACAACGTATTTCAGTTGTGGTAAACAGAATCATACCCACACTGTCTTTCAGGATTTGAATATTGTGTCATCACTGCCATTACGTCTGAAACCAAGGAATTCTCGCTTTTCCGTGTCAAGGAAACATTCTGCTCTAGTCCACAGACAGAAATAAAAACTTACCATGAAATCAAGTGTGGCTCAAAAGACAAAATGTTCAAATGTGTGTCTGTTTCTAAGGTACTAAACTGCTGAGGTCATCGCTCTGTAGACTTGCGCACTACTTAAACTAACTTATGCTAAAACAACATACACACCATTAGCTCGAGGGAGGACTGGAACCTCCGGCGGGAGAGGCCGCGCAATCCGTGACATAGTCCCTCAAACCTCACGGCCACTGCGCGCGGCGCTCAAAAGACAATTATGTGCGTGTGTTTGTGTGTGTGTGTGTGTGTGTGTAAGATATTAATTTCAATTCACTGACAATGGGAAGGGAATTAGGATAGCGAGAAATATTAGAAGTTCTGGAGAAAGACCACGGATTAATGTGGAAATAAGATATTTGAAGCTTTTGCTCGTACTTGTAAATGACAGTTAACTAGAATATATTTTTCAGAGATTGAAGAAGTTATTACATCTGCCATTTATCTGTGATAAAAAAACATACAGTAGCTGCAAATGCTGCTTTCAAATACAGATATGAATTCAATAACAATTGATAAATTTCTCGAAACACGTTAAACAAATTATGCCGCTTTCAACCATTACTTTTAGTTTTTCGAACAAATACTGTTTGATACACGTATTGTCAAGCTGATAACCACTGCATCAAGTTATTTTATTTTTATATACATTACACATCTCGATCGAAGAGACTAGTTATCGATAAGTAGTTATCCTAAAACGGCATATGTGTTAGACAAGCACGTATTTCTGAAAAGTACGTGGTCTGCATTATTGTGGCTAAAGGTAGATAATTTGAAGAAAAAAAAAGATCGGACATGGTGCACGACATAGGGGCTGTGGGTGCTATTTCCTTGGGTCACGCGACTACAGTTATCAAACTCTTGACAGCCATTTATCTCACTTAGCACGAATAACACGCTGCGACTAAAAATACGTGGAACAACTTACCCCTGGAAAAGCAGCGGAGGCAGCACACACAACGACGTACTAACTTGAAGGATGGACATATCTAACACAACTATGCGACAAACCTTCCATTCAGTATCACACATTTCACAAATTAGGCACTCCTTCATATAGTTTCCACATAACGCATTCTTTTCGTGACAACTCTATAATGCAAGCGCACATTTTAAAAATACCCACCATTACAATTCTTTTTAATTCTTGCAAATGTGAGTTTAGTAGTTTCAAAATTATTAACGTCGAAACACACAGATTCCGAAAAATAAATGTGATATGAATCTGACGTTAACGAGGTTTGTAAATAGTATCTCCACAATACACGAGTAACATACGATTTTCAACGATACAACCACAAAGCGAGTGATTATAAAGAGGAACGCAAGCATATGTCTAACGGTATCTGGATATTTAATGATAACGGAACAAAATTGTTCGCAGCCGTTCATGTGGAGATAGCTGGAATCATCTAGCTGTTAATCTGCTCATAGATCATAACATTCGGTTTGCAGTACTATGAGCAACACTTTGACAATATGAAAGTATTTACATATTGTCTCCGTCTGTCTCTTACTTACATCACACAGTCATCCACTGGCGTACCCACCACTGTCATTGTATGGAACACGTGCTACGAGAGGACATTCCTGTTGCACAAAAAAAAAAAAAAAAGTGGAACAGCCGTACGGACACCAGTGGAGGCGCTCGTCCTGTTATTATATCCGATATCCACCATATTTCCTGCAACCTCACAAAGAGACTGTTCCTTATTTCTTTTGATGGTGTACGGTGTGGAGAACTGCATGGACACATACACTTACTGCTTCAACTGTACAGTAGAGAACGTATAAGCGGTTGTAACAAGAACTGGGGATGCAGCCCTGTCTCAACATTTAGACATGATATTTCCATCTCAGACATAATGATAAATCCTCATCACACAGCACTCACCTATTTCTGTAGTGATATGGGAAGTCTTTTCTTAAAATGACTACAAACCTCTTACATAGTATACCTGATAGGTACCTCCTGGCTCGTTCGTTGAGTGAATTTTAAGTAAAAATTGTAAATTTGTGGGAAGATCTTATGAGACCAATCTGCTTAGATCATCGGTCCCTAAGCTTACACACTACGTAATCTAACTTAAACCAGCTTATGGCTATGAACGACACACACACCCATGCCCGAGGAAGGACTCGAACCTCCGACGGGGAGAGTCGCCCGGACCGTGCAAGACTCCCTAGACCGCGCGGCTACCCCGCGCAACTGAATTTTAAGATTTCAGCAAAATGGTTGCCACATCAATATTTTAATTATCCATCTGAGAGCACTTGACTCTTCTACATGATAAGTGATACACATTTTCCCTAATGCTTCTTGTTTTATAATGAAAACCTTATTAAATTTCCAGACGCATGTGAACTCTTCAGTCAGTACTTGCCGTTGAGTACCACATAATTTGTGGCTTTCTACTTGTCCAGCTGCTCTTCTGCTCACGTACTTGTTGCGTCAGTGACATCAACTGCCATAGTAAAAGACAGGAAATACTCGTAAATGTAGTGTACGTACAGATCATTCATCTCACTTCGACGTTCCAAGTACAACTACCACTTAAAGTTTTTCAGAGCGAATTTTAATGAGTATTTTGGAGAATTATTTCTCAATGTGTATGTTAACAGATAGTTTACCATTCGATAATAGTGCATTTTACTTATGGGCCAACATGTGTGCATCACTATGTAGACGATGATGCTTAATTACAGCCAAACTAATGTTTTTTCGTTCTTTTACTGTCCCGTTACTTTCCATAATAAAATGGCTAATTGAAATCCTGTTAGTGAAGGAGCGAACGGCCTTTCCGCAGTGGTAATACTGTTTTCCGTCAGATAGCCAAAGTTAAGATCAATCGGACTTGGCTAGCACTTCGATGGGTGAGCGACCGGCTGCCGAGCGCTTTTGACAAGCGGGATGCACTTGTGGGGCAACTGAAGGCGCTACTCGATCGAGAAGTAGCGCCTCCGGTCACTAAAACTGACAACAGCCGGGAGAGCGGTGTGCCCCTCCATATCCACATCCAGTGACACCTATCGGCAGAGGATGACACTGTGGTCGGTCGGTACCATTGGGCCTTCCGAGGCCTGTTCGCACGGAATTTTGGTTTATTGTGAGGAAGGTATAGCTCTCTATTTTTATAAGTGGTAAGCAGCATATTCCAGAACGTACGCTTATCATGTAGTGCTGCCACTAGTCTACCAGAAAGTAATGCTATTATATAAAATTTTTGCCGACTAACTGTACTGAACAGATTAATTAGATTTCTATGAATAATATTTCAAGAAACTGATTTTAATTTATGACGTATTTAATACTATTATTGATACCTTTAGAGGAATGAAATTTAGAAGATACTAACACAAAACATGTGTAACTGACTTGAAAGTACTTTATCATAGATTTATCACTGTTTACCTGCTCAGCATTTCTATCAAATATCTGTCATCGTAGAATTTCGATGCTGTTACGTGCAACTGGGACAGAAATTCTAGCATCTTATCTTATGCAAATGCATATGTGAATACATAAGTGTGTTCTCAAAATTAACGTCTCCGAATTTTTCATGCGAAAATGCATAAAGCTTCTTAAATAAAGGAAACATTATTAAAATTCTACATCTTTATTCTTCGTGTCTATATGTTTGCAGCCCCCTGCCGCTAGAGGTTTCCCAACTTCAATATGTAACACGGTGGTGTGTAACTAACTACGTCAGTGTGTGAGAAATAGCGTGCTGTAATCGAGTTTAGAGTTCGAACACTTCATTCACAATTGGAACACCCTCTCCTTCAGCATGACAATACCAGACCACACACGAGCGCTGCGACATCTGCAACAACACAGTCCCCTTGGATCACTATCATCGATCACTTTCCATTTAGTTCCGACTTGACCCCATATGATTTTAATCTGTTTTCAGAACTTAAAGAACACCTTGGAGGACTTCACTTTGACAGTGATGAAGCTGTGCAAGCAGAGGTGACGTTGTCTCTCGAACAACAATGTCAAACATTTTGCAGTGACGGAGTCAACAAACTTGTCTCTCGTAGAGAGATATGTGGGCGTCGCCTGGGTGATTATGTTGAGAAATAAATATGTAGAAATGAAGAAAAAGATGTAGAATGTTAATAACATTTATTTTATTTAAAAAGGTTCCAGAGTTTTCACTTAAAAAATTGAAGGCGTTTCGTTTCAGCAAGCCCTCGAGTTACACAAACATCGATCGCCTGTTCCGAAAGGACATAAGCCAGTTTTGATCTTCACAGCAAGAAAATAGGTTTCCAGGATTTATTTTGTATAATTTTTGCTTTTTCATACAGACAAATGACTTTAACCAGAGAAAGATCCATAACTTCGGTGTTGGCACCAAAACAGTTTTTGTAATTATTCTTGTTGGCAATGCATTCTTAGACACGAAACTATGTACTTCGACGTAGAGTGATTCTGCTTAATATATTGCTCTTGAAACTTGAACTGCAAACAATATACCTTATACCAATGAAAACAAGTGACTCTTTCTATGATTTTCTTTAATTAGTTATCCCAGTCGATTATGAAAATGAAAGTAACTACAACCTCAGTTATTTTATTGATATAAACTCGAGTCAATAAGGCTCAATGACCTATGAACATGCTCGGAAAACATCAAAGTCTATGACTTGCTTTACTAGCAAATTAAAATTATTTCTCAGGCATGGCAAACAAATAAATGTTTTCCTTTTGCAATCATACGAATTAAATTATTATATTTACCAATATGTGCAATTTATGAGTATTTCTGTTACAGGAAATTACGTTAGTTGCTACTTTACTCTCGTTAGTATTAAATAAATCAAATTATATCATTTACAGCACTAAAATTAAGTTTTTCGTGAACAGAAGTTTCAGAAACATTAGAGTCGAAAAAGGAAGGATCCCTATTAGGACAATTTCACAGAGATAACGAACTCACACACACATTCTAGACAAACACATTCTTGCTTACTTTAAACACGGAAAACCAAATCCCATCCTCTCTGTAAAATCTGAGTGCACCGGTGGAATGTATCGTCGACAGCATCATAGGATAATCAATATTCACAGTACGACGTGCGAACGGATGTGAGGTCTCATCTCGCATTTCTTCAAATGGTTTCTTCAACAAACAGTGGAGTTTTTCTCACAAGCCTGAAGCCTCAACAGCTCTGCACTTGGAAGATTAACGATATTATTATGAACATGAAAACAACGCCTCATAATTTCTTCACTTTTTTATAATTTAATACTTGTACTATTTTCAGTATTGGTCCACAAACACTTCCTACTAATATCCATCATGACAGATATTCCCTCGTTGGGTTATCGCCTGTACAAGGTTTTTATAAAAGACTGAAGCATTTCACAGATTTGCTGTAGCTACAATATTTGACATATTGTCATAGGGCTTTACACATACACACAGGAAAACTGAAAGAGTTCTTTTTTCTGACATTATGCAGCTGCTCCATATATACCCCCTGCTCATTCTGCAGATATCAAGTCAACAATCAAGTTCTTTCAAAATTCGCTGCAGCGTGTACCTATCAATCTGCTCAAAAACACTGATAATGTCTGTCCGCAGTTCTGGTAGATTTGTTGTTAGAGAGCATGTAAACAGTGAATCCTCCACATAACCCCACATCAATAAGTTGTATGGGGCTGGATCAAGAAAGAGTGGAGGCCATGACATGAATTTATGACCATCAGTCCCACCGAGACTGATCCATCTTTCTCTCAATTTACTGTTTATTAATCCTCGAAAGTCATAAAGGAAGTGGGGTCGAAAACCATTCTTGTGCTAGATGAAGTCCACACTGTCGATCTGCTGTTGTCCAGTGACGGTCTTTCAGCAGAAGAAAACGGGGACTGTAAACTTAAAACCGTGAGATTGCACAGAACACATTAATTTATGGTGACTGCCGAATATGCTGCATGATAGCGTGTGGGTTTCTGTCCCTCAGGTCATAGTACCTGTTCAGTGTGTCATTGACAAAAAATGTTGCTTCATCAATGGAGGTGACTTTCTCAAGAAAACCATTCTCTTCCATAAGCTGTTGGAATTGCACCAAACTTTCGAAGCGTTTGAATTTGTCGTCAGGAGTCAAGGCTTGTAGCAGTTTCAGGCGGTAAAGCTTAAACTTCAGTCGTTTCCTTAAGATATTGCAAACGATCAGCTATGGTACGTTCAGCTCTCTGTTTGCTCTCTCCGTCGACTTCTGTGGACTACATACGAAACTCTCCCGCACGCGATCAACCGTTTCTTCACTCCCTGCATTCCGACCCGTTGAATTCTCTTTGCAGGAGCACCATGAAGGATTAAACTGCACATACCAACGCCGAGTGAAGTTGGCAGTTGGTGGATCTTTGTGATCTTCGTTCTGAAATGCCATGTAACTGTTACGGAAGACCAATGTCAGTACATTTCAAGCATAATGTACGGTTTATCGGCGCCTATCGCTATCTTGTCTAACTGCTCACTGCTGCTTCTGCGCGGCAGAAATCTGAAGTGCGGCTGCAACAACACAAAACTGTTTGAGTTTTTCTATGTAAGTGGTGAGTTTTGTGATAAAATGTCAATTAATGTAGCTGAAGTGAATTCATAAAATTGCTTCAGTTATTTGTTATAACCTCGTCTGTTGATATATATATATTTATGAGTGATAATGAAACCATTTTTCATTAGATGCTAACATTTACCATATTGCATTCGGTATGCTCTCGAAATAACGAATCTGAAAATTTCTTCATCTATATGTACACACACATCCGAAATCCACATTACGGTGTGTAGCAAAGGACACTTAGAGTATCACTACCACTTTTCCAACCCTCTTGTTATAATTACTGTTATGGTGTGAGAAGGAAGACTTTTGAACTTTACTTTCGCTGTATTTTCACGGGGTATGTGTTTTAGGAAGTAATAAGTCTTTTGAACCTTATAGGAACATGTGTTTCATAATATGTTCACTAAACCACTCAATGCTTTTCCAGGGTGTTCCCAGAGGAATAGGATGAGTATCTTTAGTACGATTTTGCATTTCGCTTGTGTTTCTTTCTATGTATCTTACGACTACCCTTAACAGTCCTCCCTAGTAAATGTTACAGACGGTGGAACAATACTTAAGTTACGGTGGAACAATCGTTTTGTACGCTAAAATCATCATGGGTAGGCTACGTATCCTGAAAATTCTTCAAAGAATCTCGGTCAGGAGCAATAACGGAATTTCTTCATACGGCCTACACAGTGAAAGAGAAATACAGGTATTTGGTTTCTTGAGTAAATTCTAGCTAGCACAAACTTTTTGGAATTAGCTATTGTGGAACAATAACAGGTTTTGGCTTACAAATGTAATATACATCCATCTTCATCTATATCAACTTAACATTTTTCTCGTGCTAAGAATACACCACTCCACTTATAAACATATCATCCTGTACATAGATTAACCATAATGAAACTAAAGCTGTATACAGATTGCCGCATACATTTTTTTGTGTTAAAAATGCTAGCCTTCACTTAACAAACATCTAACCCTCTACATAGATTAACCTTAATGAAACGAAAGGTCCATACAAATTGTCGCACAGAGAGCGTTGTCATCCATGGTGCACTGGTTGTAGTCAGTAGCTGGGAGGGGAGGAGGAAACGAAATGAATTTTCATTTGGTCAGTGCGTATGTGATGCTTTCACATTGATTACAATATCGAAGAGAATCTGCAAAGAACTTGACAGTATGAGCACACTTACCAGGATGACGTTGCACCCCTTTCGCCTAGATGCATGCTCTAAATCGTTAGGGAAGCTTGTTATAATGACGTTGTACCCTCTCCCGAGACTAGCTAGCTTACAGCGGTTGTAACGGATCACTGATATCCTAGATACTGGCACTGGGACGAAGTTGACGTGCTTGCTGAACGCACACATTTTCAATTGGGTACAGGTCTGTGGATCTTGCGGGCCATGTAATATCTCAAACTCACACGGGCACTTCCTAGGGACACATACCATTTGTAGATAGGTGCTGTCTGGTTTAAGAAATGACACGAAGAAACACCATCGTGTCGTCAGAGTTCCCTCAGCCATAACCAGCCGTGACCGGAAGTGATACCTGAAGTCTCCCCACGGCGTGACGTCAGGTGTAGCACTGCGGTGGCTCTCCCAAACACTGGAAAAATGAGCCCTATCCCCAGATCATCACAATAGTCGCCAAAAATAGTTATCCGGGAGAGCACATCACTGCAGTCTATTTCTGGACACGATGCAACGCCATTCGTCTGCAGTGAATGTTTCCCGGTCAAGACATCACTCCAAGCACAGTCGTTTGTGTTGTGACGTTAAAAGCTGCCTACGCATGCTACGGGAATTCTATCTTACGACAACAACTAGTCACCGATCGATGGTGTGGAATGATAGAGAATGCTACAAGGAGTCCGTAACCCGTTCGCAGTTGAGAGAGTTTTGGTGTGGTTGATGCACAATATAGCCACCCTCACTTTTTGCGGTCGGACATGGTCGACTGGAGCCTTGACGACGAGTATGTCTACCCTCAATTTCCCATGACGTCCAGCGCCAGGTCACTGTCACAACTGAATATCCGTAACAACTGTATAATGCACGATTCGACATGCCAGCCAAATATAGACCCAGAGAGATGCCCCTGTCAATCTCTGTCACGTGCTGAACACATCTATCACATGAGTACACGGCGTCTCCATGTACATCACAGAAATTTCCCAACTCCTTAAGCTCGTCTCACACGGAGCAAGATTCGCTGTAAGTTTCCTTGCTGGCTTGCGCGACGGCTACCTTGCGGGGTCCGTCGTCTGCTAGCGGGCTTCCTTGCTGGGAACCTTGGAAGATTTCCGGGATAGGTCCGGTGCTATTTTTCTTGTAAGGGTCCCTGCGTGCTACCTGCGTTGGCCAATCATGAAAGCTTGAGCGGCAAGCCTTTGTTGATAGTCGCTATTCTGCTGTTGCGAGGTGCGGGAGGAAGTTCTTATAATTATTAAATAATGGTACCGCAGTGGTCCAAGGAAGCGATCGAAGGATTATTAGGGAAGAACAGTGTCTGTACGTCGTAAAAAGCGCGAACTATTATGATAAACACTTGCGTGGAGAAGTACTGGAAAGAGTTGGAAGTGGCGTGTGTCTTGTTCGACCATATACGACGAGCAAGGAATGCTATAGCAAAATGCACAATTTACGTACTCAGTTTAAAGTGGAGTACGCCAAAGTAAAATCATCGAAAACCAATGGCGCTGGGATGAACTGCCTGACGCATCACCGTGTCTTTCTTCTGAATCAGAGGAGAAACCATCCAAAGCAGTTCTTCAAATACCAATACATCCATTCGTATAAAATTTGCAAAGGATGTACGATCTTCTATCCTATGAAATAAAGTCGTATATAACAGGCATTATTTGTATATTTCTGAAGTCAGACAGTAATGAAATGGTGATACTTTTCAAACAAAAGTAGGTGTTATGCGAACTAACCTCAACTCTTTATGAAGCATGGAGAGCATACCTTTTCCAGCGTTTCTCCTCTTAATCCAGTTTTTCGTCCATTCTTTCTCTCTTCTTCTCTCATCAGCATGCATTTCTGCATCGTTTAGCACCAAAACAGCTAATAACGCCAGTTTGCTCTGAACATCTGTACATGAAGCAACCTTGTTCGTTTGATACAACATGCAGCCGATCGCAACACAACGAGCTGCCGATCTTGCACCGTGGGAGAGCTTCAGCATGGAAGATAGCCGGCTCCATTCGCTGCAAGCCGGCAGTTATGCACGCCATCTCGCAAACTTGCGGCGAACCTTGCTCCGTGTGAGACAGGCTATGGTTAAGCCAAGAACGCGTTGTGAGGGGTTCGAGACCCATTGTACTCACAGGACCAGAACGGCAGAGTTTCATTCCCCATGTCTGAGTCAAAACATTACAAAATGAGGGTAATTCGGAGCAGTGGATAACGTGTGCTGAGATGAGTAGGATGGGTGGTGGGATGTCGAAGAAGGGAAGACTGGAAGCCAAATCGACGGTCCAGGAGCTTCCTGGGGAATTTAAAGCCTTCATCGGATGGCATTTGACCTAACTAGCAACTGAATTGATAGGGCGAGGACTGTGCTTCCTCTTAGAATTTTCGGACTTGTTGCTGAACAGTGACATGCATTTTCGGAATCTGGAGATCAGCGTGGATGACTGAGTTCGGTAAATAACTGGATGCGCCAATTGCAGTTCGGATAAATTTGTTTTAGATAACATGAACTTTCTTGGAGATAGTATCCGCCGGGAAAAACCAGATTTTGGAGGTATGCAGCGTAGGAAGAAAAAAGACTTTGTAGAGTGGAAGTATCCTCTTGATGGTAAGAAAATGAATTTTTAAGAGCGGCTGTACTTGATATATAAGATGACTGTCTTCTAGCAGATGTAATCTATGAGGTGTTTCAATGTAAGTCTGGAGTCAGCCATTAGACTGACATGTTTAGTGTTAAATTTATATGGTAGGGCTGTTCATGATGAAGTTATTGTTACATCTTGAAGTACCATTGTATTGGTAAAGGTGATCTCTTGAGTTTTCGTAACGTTTATGACACTTAAACAAAGATTAGCTCAGTGCTGAATGTCCTCACGGAATTGTTTGAGTTTGTGAGGATAAATTGTAGGTCATAACAGCTTTGGTAGGTAGGTATGTCATCCGCAAACACAGAAAAATGTTCTCCTGCCTGTTGTGGAATCCCATTAGTAAAAGAGAATACAGGATGGACCCAATGACGAAGACCTGGAGAGCCGTAGCCTCTATTGAAAGCAACTGACTGTTATTTTTCTAAACGGTGATATAAGATTTCCTGTTTGCCAAAATGGATGGTAATATTTTGATTAGTTGCATAGGGCTGTCGCACTGTGTGTGTTTATAGATAATACCACGATGACAAACCCCATCGAAGGCTTTTTCTGTTTCTAGAAATACTGCCCCTGTGCTGTCTTTGAATCCCCGGGCTGCGAAAACGCGTTCATCAAGTGGAATTTCTTGGTGGGTGGTGCTGTGTTGATTTATAAAGCCAAATTTCTGTGGAATGATAATGTTCCTTAATGAGAGGAATTTTGGGAGGAAATGGTTAATGAGTTTTCAATACGATTTCCGAAACAGCTTAACAGAGAAACCCGGCGGTATTTTTGCAGCTGTAGTTGACCTTTTCCTGGCTTGGGTAAAATGATTACCTTAGTAAATTGCCACGATTTTGAGAAATACATTTTATGTAGGTAGGCATTATAAATATTTGCGAGAAAATTGATGCAACTCGGTGGCAGATGCTTCGGTTTTAACACAGTAATACTAGCTGGGCCTGGAATCTTTTCGTTAGTTAGGTTTTTGATAATTTTACACGCAGTGTCAGAAGGGACCAGATGAAAGTAAGTGGCGATATTGGTTCGCAGTCCTCTTGAAATTAGACTGATTAGCATTACCTTATTATCGCCTTTTTTCTCATCATAGGTGTTGGGAATAGTAAACTGAAGTTCAGGGGAGTTCGTCGTGGCCTCCAAACTATCAGCAGGGTCATAAACTAGGCCCTATCATCCTTGGAGGCGTCTAATGGTTGCATGAGGATGTTTACGAGCTTCGTCGATCCGCCTCATTTTTTCTTGGTTTAGGTCTGCTTCAGGATTTGGTCCCACAGTTACTTTCTGTCCTGTTGGAGTTGATGTCTGATACGACGCCCTAATCTGCCCATACGACCTCGTTCCTGTAGATCTCGAAAGGCTTACCAACGAGACCTATAGTGCCTCTTCTCACCAATGAGGTCTTGAAGATGCTGCTGTAATAGATGACGAGCAGAATTGTGGAGAATGGAGGACATCGCTGTAACACTACATTCTGTGATAGTGTCAGTGAGAGTTTGGATTGCGAGGTCGCTGTGACCGTGCGACGTAAGTATGGGTGGTGTGAGGTAACGAGCGAGTTGTGGATCCCTGAAAATATTCAAAGTTTGGAGTTGGCGTGGCCGCACGGGCTGCTCGGCAAGCCGGGGCTCGTCACCAACCGCGTGGTGCCGAACATTAGCCGGAGCAAGAGGGTTACCCCAGCGCGTGGTCCAGGCCGACCGCATGGCTGGGATTTCCATTTTGACACTGTGTCGAGGACTGTGCTTTATGTCGATGGAGATTTGTATGCCGGGTGTGCCAAAGAAGGCGGATATTGTGAAACCATCATGGCAGACATTTCACAGTTCATGTAGAAATTTATAATGGCCAAATGAATCATGATACCTTAAAAAGATACATGTACATTACCATTATTTGCAAGACGATTCTGATGGTGTAATCAGATTTTCAATATCTTTATTAGTTCAAAGTTTAGTATTGGACTGTAAATTATACAAGAAACACCCAGCAACGAATTTCCAAAATCTAAACGGTTCATCCGATTTTGTCGATCGACGTGTCTTTAGAAAGCTATTAGTGCAAACCTAGATTGGTTTGAATTACAGGCATGTAACGTGAGCAGTATATGAGTTATAGGAGGTCAAAGTGATCGATTACTACTGATCGCGTCAGGTTCCAGTGGTTTAAATGGCTGTGAGCACTATGGGACTTAACTTCTGAGGTCATCAGGAGTCTAGAACTTAGAACTACTTAAACCTAACTAACCTAAGGACATCACACACATCCATGCCCGAGGCAGGATTCGAACATGCGGCCGTAGCGGTCGCGCGGTTCCAGACTGTAGCGCCTAGAACCGCTCGGCCACCCCAGCCGGCGATCGCGTCAGGCCATAAGTACTCCACAGTTACACGAAAACACGGTAGCAGCATGCTTATAAATAAATTCATTCTCCCATGTTGTTGTTTATATCTGATATATACTATTGATGAAGAAATTGGACAAATATTTGCTGTGTTTTAGAAACCATAGGACATTAGGCTAATAACCTACTTTTGTTTCTATCTCTTTGATACATGTCTATTTGATTTGTTTATGTATTTAATAATGTGTGTTAGAGCATGTTTATGGTCCAGCTGTAGGAATATTTATTTAATTACAAGTTATTTAAATGTAAATCCAGTATTTCGTATGTGTTTCAGTGCGTTTGTGAGTGTGCGTTGGGTTGGAGACATGGTGGGAGCGCTCTAGCCAATCACAGTGCTTGTTACAACGGTAGATGAGTACCGAAGTCAATGGAGAGACGGGATGGAAGTGGGGAAGAGAATCGGTTAGCACAGGACACGGGGTTCAGGACGGGAAGGCACGACGGATGGTCGCAGGAAATATTTGGAGTGTGATGAGCAGTTTGCTCGTGGTCGCTGGAGATAGAAATATTTCGTAGTGCCGACTTGTGCACTTGTGATATTTCCGATGCTTTTGCAGTGAAGACGTAGTATGCGTTTAGAAGTAATTATCTAGCGAGCTATGTTGTTACTCATAACTAATTACGTGAAGTAGGAATCTGTAGTTTCCCTGTTTTTCAACTTATATTTTATTTAATTGCTGGACTATCGATACCAATAAGTGTTTTACAGTAATAAATAGCATTCTTAAAGGTACTTCTGCTATCGTACTCATCATTTAAAGTCGTTAAAATAGTACCTGCAGATTTGATTTAATCGCAGTATTTCATTTATAAATTCCTATGTTACACTCAAAATTCGCAATTGCCGAGTGATAGGAATCTTCGACCATTCGATTCATGTGCATAATCATATTGTATACTGTAGACTGAGCAGTATTTGGCTTGTAATTCGGCAGCTACGTATCCCAGCCGCTAGACAACGAAAGCAGGCAAAACTTTTAATATTTCAACTCCGAGTCTGAGGGTACGTAGTTGAGGGTCAGATTTTTAACGTTGTATATTTAAGATGGCTACAACAAATCCATTACATGCACTAACACATTGGCAACGTGCCAATGGATACAGAAGCACTGGAGCGTCAGATTCGCGCCATACACAATGCTGTTGGGAGTGTACACAGTCGCATGTATAGTGAGTTTTGATGATGTGTGAACCGAATATGATGTAGCCCATTATAATTTTGTACCTACCATCTGCTGAGCAGGATGTATGAGACAGGCGAAATTCACTCAGACTTCAAGAAGAATATAATAATTCCAATCCCAAAGAAAGCAGGTTTTGACAGATGTGAAAATTACCGAACTATCAGTTTAATAAGTCACAGATGCAAAATACTAAAGCGAATTCTTTAGAGGCGAATGGAAAAACTGGTAGAAGCCGATCTTGGGAAAGATCAGTTTGGATTCCGTAGACATGTTGGAACACGTGAGGCAATACTGACACTACGACTTATCTTAGATGAAAGATTAAGGAAAGGCAAACCTACGTTTCTAGCGTTTGTAGACTTAGAGAAAGCTTTTGACAATGTTGACTGGAATACTCTCTTTCAAATTCTGAAGGTGGCAGGGGTAAAACACAGAGAGCGAAAGGCTATTTACAATTTGTACAGAAACCAGATGTCAATTATAAGAGTCGAGGGACATGAACGGGAAGCAGTGGTTGGGAAGGGAGTGAGACAGGGTTGTAGCCTCTCCCCGATGCTATTCAATCTGTATATTGAGCAAGCAGTAAAGGAAACAAAAGAAAAGTTCGGAGTGGGTATTAAAATCCATGGAGAAGAAATAAAAACTTTGACGTTCGCCGGTGACATTGTAATTCTGTCAGAAACAGCAAAGGACTTGGAAGAGCAGGTGAACGGAAAGGACAGTGTCTTGAAAGGAGGATATAAGATGAACATCAACAAAAGCAAAACAAGGATAATGGAATGTGGTCGAATTAAGTCGGGTGATGCTGAGGGCATTAGATTAGGAAATGAGACACTTAAAGTAGTAAATGAGTTTTGCTATTTGGGGAGAAAAATAACTGATGATGGTCGAAGTAGAGAGGATATAAAATGTAGACTGGCAACGGCAAGGAAAGAGTATCTGAAGAAGAGAAATTTGTTAACATCTAATATAGATTTAAGTGTTAGGAATTCGTTTCTGAAATTATTTGTATGGAGTGTAGCCATGTATGGAAGTGGAACGTGGACGATAAATAGTTTAGACAAGAAGAGAATAGAAGCTTTCGAAATGTGGTGCTACAGAACAATGCTGAAGTTTAGGTGGGTAGATCACATAACTAATGAGGAAGTATTGAATAGGATTGAGGAGAAGAGAAGTTTGTGGCACAACTTGACTAGAAGAAGGGATCGGTTGGTAGGACATGTTCTGAGGCATCAAGGGATCACCAATTTGGTATTGGAGGGCAGCGTGGAGGGTAAAAATCGTAGAGGGAGACCAAGAGATGAATACACTAAGCAGATTCAGACGCATGTAGGTTGCATTAGGTACTGGGAGATGAAGAAGCTTGCACAGGATAGAGTAGCATGGAGAGCTGCATCAAACCAGTCTCAGGACTAAAGACCACAACAACAACAACAGGAATCTTCGAGCATTCGATTCAGGTGTATATTCATATTGTATACTGTAGACTCAGCAGTATTTGGCCTGTAATTTGGCAGCTACGTATCCCAGCCGCTAGACAACGAAACCAGCCAAAACTCTTAATATTCCAACTCTGAGTCTGAGGGTTCGTAGTTGAGGGTCAGATTTTTATTCGAAAGCCCGCAGTGGCAGTGACATTTTGTTGGAGATATGAGTATTTAGCATCTGACGATGTTCACACCATTTATGTACCTTCCCAGGTCCGGTAACCACACTAAACACGAACGACATCATTACTTTCTCTTGGCCGTTCTATTTATCACAGAGAATTACAACATTAACGCACACTAAAAATAAATCTACCGTGTCTTCAGCATGATTTAATTCTTTTTGTCGCGCTGTCTATTTAAGCAAAGACTAAGAGTAACACATACTTCGGTAACGTTGTATATTTAAGATGGCTACAAGATATCCATTACATGCACTAACATATTGCCAACGTGCCAATGGATACAGGAGCACTGGTGATGTGTGAACCGAATATAATGTAGCCCATTATAGTTTTGTACCTAATAAAAGGTGTCGCAGAGAATATCTCTCAGTCACTCGTTTTTAAGACTACTCCGCAATAGAGTGCGACATTATGAGAGATGCGGGTCTTCGGGAGGTCGGAGCAAGCTCTATACCGCCTTTAACGTGCGACAGTATTTAGTGTAGGTTATACACATCATAAGTGTAATGGCATGAAGTGGCAGCCGGTGAAGCGGGAATTTTGCGTACAGGCGCTGCCACGCTGCGCTACAAGGTGAAAATTACCTTGGCCGTGCGTGCGATATTCTTTTGCTACCCTATCCATTACGCTAAACGGCCATCCCGCTCTGTTTACGCACTTGATTACTCTCTATATGAAACATCACAGTCCTCCGTAAAACCCTTTTTCCTCCAGATAAACGCTACGAAAATTTATACTGTCCCCATCCCACTAATGGTGAGACGGTTGTAACAAGAGATTCCTTGTAAATTGCGTGTATCGGGTTTTCTGACGATTGCGATGACTATTAGAGTAAATACTGGTTCCAGAAAAGACGTAGTTTGCATTTTGATCTTTCTTTAAGCTGAGCGAAGTAGAATAACAAGAATGTACTCTCAAACTAGAACACTGTTGAGATACTTACTACACCCAGTATTAATTAGTTTTACGTTGCTGTGTATGTCTGCCAAAGTTACAAGTATCTTTGACAGTTTAATTTCCACAGAACACCTAAAGATTTACGCCGGAAGTACTTTTACATTCAGAATTTACGAAAGCCAGTTCACTCAACAATTTCTGAAGCATAATGAATTATTATCTCCTGTGCTTCCGTTGCAAATACGTCTTAACACAGATTACTCATTTCGTATTGTCTCTGGTTGCACTACATGGACGTGGTGCATTGCTTCAGCCTTTCATTATCTCTGGTACTTAACTAACCATCACCAGACCTCGTTCGATTCCAGCTGAAGATATAATCAGAATACAAATTGCGGTACTTTTCGTGGTAAACTAATAAAGTCAAACAAGGCATTCACTGAAATATAGATTCTGTATTATCGGTAATAGCAGTGATAATACATTACTATTGCCCAGTTTCTGTAAGTTCCTTGTGGTAGAAACTCTGCACTTTAGTACCTTGAAAATTTCTCTAAATGGCGGAATGGTTCGTTGCATACGTAACAGACAGTTTACAGTCGTCGGTAAATACACTGACGGAGAAAAAATAGCAGCACCAAGAAGGAGATGTGCGACATGAAGTTGGTAGCCGTGTTTCTACATCTGAAAGATGATGTCTGTTCATACTGTTCGTTATTAACAAATATGAGTTGTGCTATTTTATGTGTATGTTATTCTCGATCTCCTTTTACCTGAAATTTCGTGTTATGTTTTTGACATACTGGCTCTGTAACAAATTGTCATATTGGACTGATATTTTATTTCAATAGTAAATGATCCTCTTTTATTGAGGTTATTAATCCTTTTTGAAAGAACCAAAGCTCCTGACTCATTTACGAGGGGCACACATTTTGTGACGTTATTAGTTTGCACTACAATTTTCAGTATAGCATCTGAGATCGAGGGAAGTGATCTGCCTCTGGGAAGCTCCAGTCATCGATGATCATTATGGCTGCCAGATGGCATATACATATCACTTGGTGTCTGTAATTAACTGGTTTACCCTGCCAGGATTAGATCAAATCAGATCGTCTGCTACATAGTGACATCTCGTGAATGAGAAGGCAGACTCCTGTGCATTCGAGTTACGGAAATGTGTTTGATAAATGGTCACGTAATGCATAACAAATAGTGACGCTTATTAGAAAACGCTTGGATGAGTTTCTTAGTAGACATTACAGAATACTTTTATTAAATACCGTGGGATCAGGAAGATCAAACGTAAGTAGCTTGCACATATTATTCAAACTACGCATTTCTCTTGCAGCAGTTCGACTGATTTTGTGTTCGTCCGTATTTGAGGGGTTCCTGGTGTGTGATACGTCTAATTACGGATTTTATTTGGATGCATATTAAATTAGAACAGCAGTAACAATGCATTTGATTTTATTTTCTTCATTAAATTACGGTCAAATGCCAATAAGGAGTCAGAACGGGTTGAGAAAAACGAAAGTTATGGAGGAGAGATCCGCTATGAAATCAGGGTCATGGAATAGCAATAATACCTCGTCACGTTGAACTCAGGGAAAATTTGATAAAAGAGGGTTGGGAGAGGACGAGTATGTATAAGAAACGTAGAGGGCACGGCAGGGTGGTTGATGGCGGTTTTTTACCAAGACGATGCATGTAGTGCAACCTGATAGTACATTGTCCTCGTGCAACCAATTCTTACTAAAGGGATATTCGTTCTGCTGGAGGTCGGACATCACTCCAGTGACTGCGGACGCTTGGTTCGCTCTGCGACGGGAGAATTAGTGATGTCCATTGCCTATGGGAAGGTAGTGTAAACTAAATGAAACTGAGAACAGAGAAGCAGTTAAGTTTAGTGAGACAAGGGTGCGGTAATTGTATTTGTAAATTCAAATAAAAATGCACAATTGACCAACTCTGAAGATATGATTAGAAGGTTATAAATTGAAAAGGACCTATATTATGCCAAAACATCTGCTGGAGTAAAAATCATTACACAGCTTTCCAAGTTCTCTGGGGAAAACTCTGAGCAACATCTTACAATAGCCTTTGATCGACAACAAACGTTTCTAGCACCAAGGCTGGCGTCTGCGTCTGCATTCTATAAGGGGAAGTTGGGGACTATAATTTTGGTATTCATTATTGTGGGTCTGATAAGGAGCATAGGTTCCTGTGGAATGGTGATGAAGCAAAGTTGTCTGATAAAATTCCTAGAAATAGCAAATATTCTTCACGTTGTTAGATCACTTGTGCATTCATGGAAATTTAAGGCCGTTGAACGTTGGTTTCCACAAGTTGGACATACACGGCTGCCCTGTGAGCGATATTTCGGTCGAATTGAGAAGCAAGTTAAGAAAAGAAACCTCACTGTGTACACCCCTTATGACTGGATTACAGTAATTAGAGAATAGAGTAAGAACAAGCCGCTTTCAGTCGTTAAAATGAAGCAAGCAGACTTTATAGATCTGGCACCTTTGCAGATAAATATTGCAGAGAAGGACAAACATGATGATGGATTTCAGTTCCCATTGTCTGAAGCGACAGCATTTAGTTTTCATGAAGGAATGCCATCACATTTAAAAGTGAAGTATCAGTACACTGATTTTGAAGAATTCGGAACTGTGATATCACTAGAAAAGGACGAGCACATCAGGCACTTAATCCGTTCCAGCTATCAAGGAAATACTTGAAAGCCATTCCAATTTGCGAAAAATACTCAAAGATGTTATGTCATTAATGCCATATGTATATCAGATTTTTAGAAGGGACACTTCAAGAGTCTGAGTGAAACAAAGGAAGAAAGTGATGAAAATGACAGGAAGGTGATAGATATAGTTTGAAATATTGTAGTTACCATCATGGTAAGTTACGCTGTATGTTGATGTTCAAATTTTTGTAAACCTTGTATTCATTTAGTATGACACAGGTCAAAGGCCAGTGGTATGTCACCCAGGGGTAAAATACCTATTTATTAATAATGTTTAACTTTGATCACAATATAACTCTGCACACGGGTATATTAACACATAGGAGAAATAAACTACTATTGTCGGATACCCATAGAAGTTGAAATATGAATTATGGATTTATTCAAAGCTTTAAAACGCTCCCCTGAAAAGTTTACATTATGTGGCTTTGGATTATGTCATCCTCAACCCTTCATTTCTAAAATAATAGTTCCTCCCAAGGAATTTCTTACGGCATCAAGACAATGGATTCACAATCTACGTGATGTTTTCTACTCAGGGGGTAACAACTATAGAAAATTGCAGGTTGGTGAACATTTATTAGAACATACGCTTGCCACCCATGGTGGCAGAATCGAGTAGGCACCTCGCGTGTACTGCAATCTTGGTAAAAATGATATCAGTGACACGTCATCTGTGGTAACACGGAAGAGGTATGAAGAAGAGAGGTTTATCCTACACCCGTATGTATATCAGTGTCTCTCCCTCCAATTCTCTTTTTCAACTTGCCGTAACCACTTTTCGAGTAATGATGATTCGAAGACGTGGCGTTAAATTGGAGTCTGCTAATAAGCTTTTGTGGGTGGATTTCATTCTCTTCATTGTATAAAAAAGCAACACGTACATGTAAGTCTAAACATTGACATTCTTATAGTTGCAGAGTTGCAAAATTGTGAGAATTTACGTTGAGGAAACAGAAATTACGAGAGCAGTTTTGCTACAAAACTAATCACACAAACGTCACACAGTATGTGTATGAATTCTAACTGTAGCCGAGTTCACGCACTCTCACACCAGAAAATCAGCGAAACTGTACAAACCCTTGCAAACTGAAAAGCAGTATGGTAACTTGATCTAACTGCAGATCCATCCGTTGAGTGTACATTACCACAGTGAAAAAATTATTCAGTCGTTTATTTCTCTGCTCACACATGATGAATACTTTCTTCAGTTATTGGAAGCGAGTTTATTAATTTATTCCATATCGGCTACTCATTATTCACCTTCCAAGTGTACATAATCTTTCGCATGGAATCTATCGTAATGTTATTGTAAACTGGATTTTTTTGTTGTGTTCAAAGTTTTGAAGCACATTGATAGAACATCAGGCATATCAAGACACCATTACGTACAATATACAAGCAGGCATCTTGCACTGATGCTTTGATGTTGATGTGTCTGACCGCTTTGAAATTCCTAACTCGACCATCACGCTAGTTTTTATCCACTTAAAAACAGAAACTCTCCATTTTAACGGGAGAAACCACCGTAAAACCACAATTTTTCAAAAAAAAAATTAATGGCTATTTTACATATTTAGAGCAATTACTCTTAGATCCCATAACGATTTCGCTGAATTCGAATTACAAGCACGTCTACGTAATGTTTTAAATACTGACTGCATACGGATCTGTTGCACACAGAAAGATGTCAAAGATAATTTTTTTTTTTTATCACCATCAAACAGAACCATCCTCACTCCAAACTTGGCATATACTCTAACTGCGGAGTACAAGTTGCAAGATATCCAGGTAAACTGAAGCGGAATAAGTGGTAGCCAGTCGTTGGAAATTAATTACTTCGCCTATTGACTGTATTGATAAGAGCCTAGAGAGTACACTGAAGTTCTGTTCTGCTCAGTAATTAGGATAGCTGCATGGAAACAGGCATTGGCTTACACTCAAATATTCATACCTCTGGACCTTCTCAAGAAGACTGAGGGCTTTTTTGTTGAGGAAATTCAAGGAAAAAGTTACGTTGATCTTGAAATTACAAGGAGAAGCCTCCGAGCAGGAGGTGAAAACTTTATGGTACTGGTGTATTTTAATTGTAGTAATATTCATTTTTGATAAAAAAATTCATCTACATCTACATCTACATCTACGTCTATGTGATTACTCTGCTATTCACAATATGTACCGATAATTAAAGAAAATTCAAGGCTGAAAATTTAAATGAACCCTTTGAACGAATTATTAATATCTCTCGTAAAATGAATGCACAAGAGCGTTGGGCTCTGTCTTGTACCTACAAAATCTGGCATGCGAAAAACTGTGGTGTTAGTACAGGTACCAAAAGTTGCTTTTCAAGTATTGCATTAAAATCATTTAAAAAATTCAAAACTCGAAAACCAGTAAAGTTATTGACTACAAAATTTAAGTATCGTTACATATTTACGTGACAGATACGAGTTTAGAATTTGGTTGCTATCGGCTAAGTAGAAGAAAAGTTAATAAATGAAAAGCACCAGTTTGCTTTTGTTCTACAAGATTACTTTTATTGTGTACCGGTTTTCGGCTTACAAGGCCATCTTCAGACATATTTACTGAGTATTATCACCAAAGAAGTTAAATGTTAGCAAACAACATTGGAAGAGAAGTAACACATCTAGACTGAAGTAGAAACATACCGTAAGTAACATCTTTCCAATGAAAAAGTAAAAACTGAACAGTACTTAAATTCCAATGGAGTAGACAGGAAATCCTTTAGCACAAAATAGGAATAGCATGCCTACATAACAGTTTCTATTAATAAACCAAACTAATAAAATAAAACAAAATTAGTACTAGACAAGGCTGCATCAGGAGGTATGAAACATGGAGAGTGATACACAACCAATTAAAAGGAGAGCCAGTTATCAATGTAAATACAGGATACATAAGGAACTTAAACAATATCAATAAGATAAACACAGTCAAAGAGAAAAACTGGACGCGATGAAGGCTCGAAAAGTAGTAAGAGTCCTTGGCACAGTGAAAGTAATGTTATGTCTAACAACAATTTCATAAGCAAAATTTAAGATACTTACCAGAAATTGCGAAAATATATAATATAAAACAAAAATATCGGCCTTCGATATTTACATTTCTATAGCGATATGTTGATAGGCTGGCAGCAAAGTATCACCGATATACAGGGTTATTACAAATGATTGAAGCGATTTCACTGCTCTACAATAACTTTATTATTTGAGATATTTTCACAATGCTTTGCACACACATACAAAAACTCAAAAAGTTTTTTTAGGCATTCAAAAATGTTCGATATGTGCCCCTTTAGTGATTCGACAGACATCAAGCCGATAATCAAGTTCCTCCCACACTCGGCGCAGCATGTCCCCATCAATGAGTTCGAAAGCATCGTTGATGCGAGCTCGCAGTTCTGGCACGTTTCTTGGTAGAGGAGGTTTAAACACTTCACCTTTAAGAAAAAATGTTGCTTCATCACTGAAAACAAGTTTCGCACTGAAAGCATCCTCTTCCATGAGCTGTTGCAACCGCGCCGAAAATTCAAAGCGTTTGACTTTGTCATCGGGTGACAGGGCTTGTAGCAATTGTAAACGGTAAGGCTTCTGCTTTAGCCTCTTCTGTAAGATTTTCCAAACCGTTGGCTGTGGTACGTTTAGCTCCTTCCTTGCTTTTTAGTCGACTTCCGCGGGCTATGCGTGAAACTTGCCCGCACGCGTTCAACCGTTTCTTCGCTCACTGCAGGCCGACCCGTTGATTTCCCCTTACAGAGGCATCCAGAAGCTTTAAACTGCGCATACCATCGCCGAATGGAGTTAGCAGTTGGTGGATCTTGTTGAACTTCGTCCTGAAGTGTCGTTGCACTGTTATGACTGACTGATGTGAGTGCATTTCAAGCACGACATACGCTTTCTCGGCTCCTGTCGCCATTTTGTCTCACTGCGCTCTCGAGCGCTCTGGCGGCAGAAACCTGAAGTGCGGCTTCAGCCGAACAAAAATTTATGAGTTTTTCTACGTATCTGTAGTGTGTCGTGACCATATGTCAGTGAATGGAGCTACAGTGAATTTATGAAATCGCTTCAATCATTTGTAATAGCCCTGTATATAGATACTTTTTGGAAACAGTAGCTAGCCGGCCGGTGTGGCCGTGCGGTTCTAGGCGCTACAGTCTGGAACCGAGCGACCGCTCCGGTCGCAGGTTCGAATCCTGCCTCGGGCATGGATGTGTGTGATGTCCTTAGGTTAGTTAGGTTTAATTAGTTCTAAGTCCTAGGCGACTGATGACCTCAGAAGTTAAGTCGCATAGTGCTCAGAGCCATTTCTTTTTTTGAAACAATAGCTATGTACCGATATTTTATCAACAGCCCTACTCTGAAGGGAGCACACTGTCTGCATTTCTGCGCTACCAATCGGCAATGCTGCGCTGCCCAACGACGTGTGACCGTCCCATTCTATCACTTGCGTTCACAGGCGGCGGGAGAGCATTAGCTCTCTTCCTCGTCTAGCAGCATCCTCAACGGGACTGCTGTAGTCTACGACATGTGTTATTAGAAATTATTTTCAAAATACGCTGAAAGGTTGCAAAACTGTGACCAGGCACTTTTTTGTGATAATTTATTATGTCTTTACTAATTTCATGCCGGTTTGTTCTTATAACGGAGGGAGAGAGTACGGATGTAATTGCATATCATTTGCCTGCGATTAAGCTGCAAAGTTTCTATATTCAGTGTCTGCCCACACAGATTTTGATTCTAAGAATGCTGTGAATACTCCCTAGAAAAGGCCTGGCCTTTGAGATAGTCTTATCAGTTTTCATTAGGGACTATTTTTGAAATTTAAAGAGACATTTAGGCGACTATGTGTCGTTTCCTGGGAACAGCATGAGGAGGTAGTCTCTTTTAGTCCCACAAAGAATTTATTTACGATAGTTAGAAGATGGCCAATGAGTACATTAAACAAGTTTCCAATATTTACAAACATTTCAACTGTTCTGACGTTATTCTTGTCATTTTAACTTCTGTACGTAGCCCATCAAGACAGAAATGATTTTAAGTTCCAAATAGTTTGGAGTTTCTTTAAAACCTGTGCATTCATTTCGTCAGTCTTCATTGGTAACTTTTTTTCTTCTTTTCCCAACAGAGCTTCAAATTTGTTGCTCATATTTGTTGCCGTGGTACTCTGCATAATTTCTAAGATTTTTCCCTAACGAGTAAACATTCGGATGAACTTTTGTTATTAATGTATTTATTCTTCAGTTCCGTCCTTCTGAGACGTCGTTAGTGCTATGGCGCCTTCCACTGCAACTGCACATCAATCATGGCATATGTTCGTTATCGATCGACTGGTCCAAGCAATAGTCATAAAAGTACTGAAGGTTTTGATATTCAGGCATGCTCTCTTCAATACACAACCAACCATCGTCCAACACATCCAGCGAAAGATGTGCTAGAGCAGAACACATTTTTATGTGACAGTGAATTAACTCGTTTTCCTTACACGCTGGAACGAAGCTGCAGCACTGACCTCGTTTTCACAAACATTGACTAAAATGATAATTGCAACCAGAAATCTCTGTTCCACGAAGGAAACTGTTAGCTTCTTGGACGATGCCACTTTCGGAAGTCCGTCATCAGAGATGCAGGGTTCCATCCAGGCTTTAATAAACGTTTATGTGTGTCTCACTTTTTATTTTACAGCAATGTGTAAATAACTGGAATGGTGTCTGTTTCCTCCGAAGAACTATTATGATTGGCATGGAGTATAAGCAACTGTCCAGACTGGTTGCGGGAACTCTTGAACGTTCCATTCACAAAGAAAGATTCGCAGTCTGATAAACATGCTTTTCCCTTTTCGCTGTCAAACACCAGTATTTATCATTCAGTCTCCTATTATCATCTGCAAGTAAAATGCTGCTATCATCGTTTATCAATAAATTATTTTCTTGGAACAATATTCCTACAGAGTCGGTGGAACTTGCGTAATTCCCATAAATTTTCGCCTAATGCGATGTAACGATTGTTTCGCACTTCTGTGTGATGGTAATGATGTCACTAAGTCGTAGCCTCCACTGAAGAGCTGCCCTACTTCTTCAGCGTAAGCTGATGAATCCGTAACGTATGTTTCTTTTGCTCGCTTCTTTGCACTAACAAAATCTTTTACACTTCATCTGCTGCTTCATCTGGAAAACAAACATGGTCAAATTCCCCGAAAACTGTGTGACTTTTTGTGGTAGTCTTTTTTTAGCATTTATTCTTTCTGAAGTTTACATAAGAGCAGTAAGTCACGTCTTGTTTGTCTTTGTAGACCACTATACACTGATGCCCATTGGAAATAAGTAAATGCTTCCCGTTGGTGGTTCCGCTGATATCCGTTATCTCAGTATTAAAACGCGCAACACTACTTGCCTGCCAGAGGTCAACTGCAGTACTGAAAAATGGTTGAAATGCCTCTAAGCCGTATGGGACTTAACATCTAAGGTCATCAGTCCCCTAGACTTAAAACTACTTAAATCTAACGAACCTAAGGACATCACACACATCGATGCCCAAGGCAGGATTCAAACCTGCGGCCGTAGCAGCAGCGTGGTTCCGGACTGAAGCGCCTAGAAGCGCTCGGTCACAGCGGCCGGCAACTGCAGTACTGAACTCTGAGATAAAGCCACCCACACTACGAACTCATGCGGAGACAGGCAACTTCGTGCAGAAATGTGCTTTGATCTTCTTCAGAATACGTCACAGGTAGCGCCGGACAGGCCAGTGTACTACTTCTGGAACACCCAGTCCACTACCTACCGTGTCCTGGGCACTGTGCAGATGTCAACACATTCGCTCACCGTGAAAGTGTCACAAACTCCTTCCCTTGACCCTCTGGTAGCGCTTACTGTGATAGCAGTGTCATTTCGCTATTCTGGGAGGTTTTATCCGGAGTACAGCTGCCTATGGGACGTTATCCTTGTCTGTCGCTTACCAACGGCCAGTGATATCTGGCGCAGACTACCTCGCCGCCCGTTTCTTAATGCCATCGAACTGACATATTCTAAAGTGCATTGGAAGGTATCATGGCGCTCGCACTGTCAACGCGGTAACGCTACACTCAGATGTACGTTCGACCTGGTACGTGACAGTGAACAAAAGACAGATTACTCGCGAGAGACTCCACTGGACCCATCTTGAAGATTCACCCTTATGTGTGAACTGAAACGTTGAGGATACAGATGAACATCGGCTATATCGTGGGCCGTCGAAAGATATCTAGTATTTTGTGCGTAAAATTTTGGTTCTCTTATTACTGTTGTTGCCCGCTTATTTCGATTCATGCACACTCCTCTGCCGGGACGCTATTTATTATCCGAGAACGAAACACAACGCAGTGACGTGGATCACAGGTCACGCGACTTATTTTTTCCTTTTCTTTCTTTTTTGGAGGTAGTGACATAGGTCTCGTAGATCTTTGGAACAGTTTAAACGATGGTCGTTTGGCCATAACGCAAGACTTCGAAAGAATTTTTAACAAAATATCAACCCCGGATTTCTGCATGGAAGATCACCAGCGCCGCGCGGGATTAGCCGATCGGTCCAAGGCGCTGCAGTCATGGACTGTGCGGCTGGTCCCGGCGGAGGTTCGAGTCCTCCCTCGGGCACGGGTGTTTGTGTGTGTTTGTCCTTAGGATAATTCAGGTTATGTAGTGTTTGAGCTTAGGGACTAGTGACCTTAGCAGTTAAGTCCCATAAGATTTTGCACACATTTCAACATTTTTGATCACCAGCGAAGCAGAAACGTGATTGTGGACAGCGAGAAGACGGTTGGAATAGACCGTATAACATGGTTAAGCTCTAACTGTAGGGTAAAGATATATAACAAATGTATATGTCAGATCACAAGTCCTAAAGTGACCATAGGTATTGGTAACCACATTATAGATTTTATGAAGTGTCCAGACATGCGACTACGAGAAACTTTTAGGTCTTCCTTCGCTAAACAGCATGTTATTAGCAGTTTCAAGGCTAGAATATACAAATACAGAATGGATCGTGTATTCGAACCTGTGCAGGAGTGTTTCCGTCTATTAGACACCAACAAACAGTATTTACAATGTGCTCCACTTTACTCTGTGCCACTTGCTTCCATGTGGCGTCAATTAACGGATGACGTGCAGAATAACTGTTGTGTAGTGTTTAATAACGTTCTGCAGTTTGTGTACTGGGGTAAAAAGAATACATGAAAATTGACAGGTGTACAAGAAAGACTTCCAGATACTCCACACAGAGGAAAGCTTATCAGCTATGTTCTGTCTGCATACAGTTTTAATTATCTACCTATAAACTATGTGGAGATCCTTAACTCTGACTCGAATAAAGACAATATAAATATTTTACAGAAGTGTTGTATTAATGCAGGAGAAACTTATTTTTCTCAGTCTAGAACACTGTTCTCCACAATACCGTCAGATATGGATATTGCGGAATTGGGACTGGTCGACACGAGCAACGTTATTCCACAAGTACTAAGAAAATGAAAGAAATTACACCTTTAATTACAGTTAATGTGTTGTGTGCACGGGAAAGGAAACTGAAAGTGGGAGACATCGAAGTAAAGGAAAGAACACTAGAGTATACAGAGAAGACAACAAGCTATAAAGGAACAATATAAGCTGCAAATGGAAAAGGAAGAGGCTGTAGCGGATGTTCAGGCCAGGTTGACGTATGGCTTTAAACACAGTGTATGGAGAAATCTAGCTACGACTGCGGAATACAAGATAATAGCGTTTACTATAAAGAGCAGTGGTAAGTGGCCATATGTTGGAGTACAAACCGAAAACGACGGCATGGAGCATGTTTACTATGTTGAAGGACACACGAAAAATCTGTTTATCAAACGCCATTCCTCCTTAGAGCTGCTTAAAAGGGATGGATGCACTATATCGAAATGTGTTGGGCTCGATGTCATACACTTAGCAACAGAACAACCGTTTTCAGAGCTTAAAACCAGCGGAATAACTACCTTTAATTTCAATTCGTTTGCAAAATTTGTAAACTTTAAGTTCTATACCGAAATACCGCAAGAATATACAGAAGAAGAACTTGCAACTTACACCCAGGAGGATGTGGAGTGTTATAACAACAGTGACATAAAGGAAATAAGAGGAAAAATTAAACTCCCGTACTCTCTAGTCTAGAAGAACTGCCAGAAGGAACAGAACTAATTGTTAAAGCCATAAAAGAGGTAGTTCACAGGAAAAAGTTAGATATATACTGGAGTTCGAAAACATATCTTCTCTGTAATTGTCAAATTGCTGGCTGGAGAAATAAATAGATGATTCAGATGGGGATTTAAGTTGTAAGTTAAAAATTAAATAGGATATTATTAAAGCTACGCTTAACAAAAATAAGGAAAGAGTTGTTTTCTGTACGTAAATGTAAATGCAAAAGTTAAGAAAGATTTGGTACTAGAATATTTGCTTGTCTTATTCGCTAATCTACCAAAATTCATAAGACATTTCCCTGTATATGAGGATCCATGGGCATGTATTTCGGTTGTGGAAAGTGGGTAGTCGGATGACATTGAAAAGTGGTTGAAACTGGGTAGTTGAAGGTATAGTGACTCCATTTTCGTTCCTATTTGAGTAAGACGGTTGAGCCGCCAGCGGTATGAGTGCTATACAATGTTGAGATTGTTGAGACGTGAGTGCTGTAGAAGAAGAGATAAAATAAATAATAGTTAGGTACATTGTTTACTGCTACTCGGGCGGTGAAAGAAAGAATTCTGCCGATCACATGGCTATAAGCAGAGCGAGTAATTACCTTTTTCGCTCTGGTTCTAGGGCATTAACACTTGATCAAGTGACTCCACTGCACAGTCAAAAAAGTCGTCATACTCATCATCGAGTAGAGCCAGATCAGAGTGCCCATGTCTATCCTCGTCTGTCTCGCCTACAACAACAACAACAACAACAACAACAACAACAAACAAGTTATATAAACCGATTTGATACAGAAAAAAACCTTCCAGTACTACTACCACTACTACTAGAGGCACGTAATCTCTTTTTAAACCTACAAGTAGGCTGCTTGGAGGGGAGAGGGTCTCAATTTTCGACAGTTTGTGAATGTACATCGAGGAGAACGCACGTTCAACTACCACCTATTTGCTGTCTTTTAGGATGACGACTTTCCCCAGTACTTGTGCTGCATTATGACCCTTTCATTATGAGTGCCGGTTTTTTCATGCCAGGTTCGAAGTGTAATTTGAGCTGTACCACTTTTTTTCCATCAGTTGTGATAGCGGGTATTGGCTTCGGTCAGCTGGGCTGTAGGGTGATTTTTAGTAGGCGTCCATAGCGAACTGTGACGTCAGACAACGACAGATACTGTATGCTTTCAGGTAATACAGTTTTTAAACTCCTCTGTGTTCAACACCAGCATCTCGGCAGGTAAATATATTTCTCACGACAAAGAATAAAGATACTACCTTATGCTACTGCCCTTATCCCACCAGCTTGTAGTTGTAATTAGAGTTTGAGTGTTCTCGTAATTAGCACCGGCCGCTGTGGCCGAGCGGTTGTAGGTGCTTCAGTCTGGAACCACGCTGCTGCTATGGTTGCAGGTTCAAATCCTGCCTCAGGCATGGATGTGTGTGATGTCCTTAGTTAGGTTTAAGTAGTTCTAAGTCTAGGGGACTGATGACCTGAGATGTTAAGTCCCATAGTGCTTGGAGCCACTTGTACCATTTTTTGTAATTAATTTCGAATGGTATTGCTAATTTCTTCCCAGCAGGATAACAGCTCGTTTATGGTATCATCAGTTTTGGCGCTGTATTGCGATTTTATAGCGTCCTTGTGCAGCGCTATGCATTTAGTTGTGTAATTAGGACGAATATTTGTGATTAATTATGTAGTTAGGATAGATACGGAGTCAGTCTCCCGATCAAAATAAATAAATTACACTAACATAACATTCATCTCCCGTATCTGAACAGTTTTTATGTGGCGGCTGGTCCCGGCGGAGGTTCGAGTCCTCCCTCGGGCATGGGTGTTTGTCCTTAAGATAATTAAGTTAAGTAGTGTGTAAGCTTAGGGACTGATGACCTTAGCAGTTAAGTCCCATAATATTTCACACAGTTTCTATGTGTTAGGTGGGTACACTTGGGCTTTGCACCCAGGAGGACCAGGGTTCGAGTGCCAGGAAGTGTATTGCCTATTTTTAATTTCCTGCCAATTCCCATGTGGAGGTTGGGAGGTGGGGAGGGATTCAGTACAGCCCTGGGACAAAGAAATTCCTGCCAAAATTCGAAATTCCCGCCAATGGGATATGTTCAGGGGCAGATGGCCGGTGGGGGAGGGGGCAGGGGCGAGGGGGATGAGGAGGCTGGGTCACACGCGCAACTGTGAAAAACACGCGACGGTGGTGGGAGCGGGCGTGGTCGGGGAAAGGGTAGGCGGTGGTGGGAGTGATTACTTGATCGGTTTAATAAATTTGCACATCAATTTTATATCAAAATTGCACCGAGAACCCCACTACCCTACTACTCCTACATGACGTACCGTGTAGACATGTCATGAAGACGGGGTGGGGAGTTCGTGGAGTATCCATGACACAAGTTCGTGTTCCAGAAGTGTTACCTTATGTTTTTTAATTTAATTAGTAATATCCCTTCTTCTCTTAAAATCTTGGTGGCAGAAACATGTCGTGGAAAAAGACAGATCCATTTTTTGTCGATAAACAAACGAGTTTTCTCCTGTGGCGATTGAACACTTCCATTTATTCCTGTTTGGCGATGCAGACATTGTGGCCAGGCTTCATAATATGCCCCCTGCCCATTTTGCGCCCAGGACCACTCCTGCTTAAAAAATAGTGTCACAAAATTGTAAGGTAACAGTTTGTGTGTTGGTAGTTCGCATCTAACTGCATAAAATTTTTTACTTTTTTTTTTTTTTTTTTTTTTTTTTGCTAACCTTCGCGTTTTCTAATAGGTGCTGGTACTTTCTTATTAATTTCAGGAAACTACATTCTGTAATATTAGATATTATGTAAGTGTAAGTATGCTCTTTCTGTTTATTTGTTGCTTTCAGCAAGACTCGTATGGAAACGTGTCGTTACAGGAATGGGGAAAGAAATTAAGAGTGTGTACGTTTCATAATTCATTCCGTGTATTCTGGTATTAAATTGTATTGTATATAGGTTTAAGTTACAATCGTTTGACACAAACATTTCTTCATTGTCACCATAGGAGAACTTCTTCCAACACATGTTTTTTACATATCCATGAAACACACCGAGAAACGATTTTAATTGATTCAGAAAGGGAAGAGTTGTTTTTTTGACATCTTGCCTAAAATCTTGTATGGATATCAACTATGTTGGTTACATACCAATGAACAGAAAACACGTATCACTTAAAAAAAAAGCTAGTGTTCCTTTAATTTCTTTGATGTACAGTTACTACTTCTTCAGGCTCGAGCATTGTCACTAATTTCTTTTCATTTTTACGCTGATTAGTGCCAATTAATTTCACTTCCTTATTGCAATGTTCGATAATTACCTAATTTGTATCCATGCCATTAAATAACAATTTCTTTATTTTACAGGGATGATGAGTGATTGTTTATGTGAAATTTCAATTGTTTATTTACTGGATCAATGGAAATAATTTCCCATCATTGAAAGAGTGATTGCACTCGAAAGTGAGAAAACGGTCGTAAAGCTGAAAGAGAGAGAGTTTTTTGGCATAATACGAAATTCCGATTTGTGCATTATCAGTATGAATTAGAGAAAAGTTTGAATAATTTATGGTGGTTTTTAGAGACTGGAGTAACATGGACATGTGACTTGGTTTACGTCTTCAGTAAGCAAAAGTACTTGGTACGAGTGCATAAGACAGCTCCAAGGTTGAGCTACTGAAGAGTCCACAAGACAAAATGTTGCTTTGGAAAAAAAACGCTTCCTATCTTTCCTAACCATCTCCCCGTCGTAATTTTGGAGACTCGTGTAGTAAAAATATTGCTTGTTGTTGTCGCACTAGTGTGTGCCATTGTTACACCACAAGTGCTGTTTTCCACCGATTTTGGATGTTATGAAATGTGGTAGTCTGATTTGGACTGACTCGTCTCATTTTTATTTTATGTCATTAATAAATTTTCGCATGTTGGACATGCTGGTACTGGTGTAATAGTGTCAATGCTGATTATGAGTAGCCTCACTGACGTTTAAACTGTTATTTCCTGTTTTAATATTCTCTCCGTATTGGGTAGGTCTCGTTTGTGAATTTTCTGTACCTGCATGTCTGCCATGTTTAAAGAGCTCGGAAATCGACGGGCGCAGTTCAGTGACTCCAGGGTAGGCTCCGGGGGAGGTTAGTCTCATTCGAAGAAGAGTTTTTACAAATCCAAGGCTATTCAGTCCAAGCACTGGTGCATGAAATTTGTGTGCTTTGGCTGGGGGCCTTCATTGAATAGTAAAGAGTGGGACACCACGTGCAGATACAGACTTTTTCGTGCAAAAATAAATTACTGAGTTCGTTTTATAGTTCCTTTTCACCCTTGGAAGATGCCAGTTGCCACCATCCGGACATTGTCTCCACATGGTGTAAACTACCTCTCGTGTAACAAACGTTGGAAGAAACTCCATTGGCTGCTCCTAAAAAATTACCTTGGCATTGGCGAAAGATAGTTTTGTGTGAACATCAGGGAGAGCAGACAGGAAACTGTTCTGCTGAAAACACTTTGTTACAAGATTTCAGAGAGGGCACCTGCGAGTCTGTTCTGGAAGAGAGACTTGGTTTCAGCTCTGGGAACAGTGAGGACACATTTCCGCCGACGGTCTCTGGTTTGCAATCTCTGAGAGAACATGATGTGTTCGGCGGCCAGTTCGTTTGGAGCTATCTCGGAAGTTCCAACCGATGCAGATCATTGAGGTTGACTGAAGGCACGTCCAGCTGGACTGGCGTCTTTCAAGGTAATCTTTTAGTCATTTACTAATGAAAATGGTAATTACAAGAGACTTCTAGAAAAGACTGCACTGTATGGCACCCATACTCATGTAAATTACTACCGCACTATCACAAATATCAGGAAATACGGTATTAGAGATGGGATAGTCCTTAACTCTTGTAAACTCACATTTAACACAATAAGTAATATTTGCAAAAATGTTACCACTGTTAAGAGTATCTGAGACAGCTAATACCAGCAAGTACATCGCACAAATCATTCAGTAATCGTTAGTCAAATGTAAAAATCTTGGGAGTAATATATATTGCAAAACTATCTGGACTCCCAAAGTTTTATTATATTTCGAAGTATTATTGGTCTATAAGGTCTCCTACCACATGTTGGTTGGTTGGTTTAAAACAGGGAGGAAGGGACCAAACTGCTAGGTTATCGGTCCCCAAACACATATTAATCACTGTTCGCTTGCAACGTGGTCCTCCAGTAACTGATTAATGAACTCAAATGTTGTATAAGTGGCGATTAATAGCTTCAAGAAGTCTACGTAAATATGAACATCATCTGCGCATCACCAGTAATTTCACTGCACTTCTTGTGGCATGTGGACCCACGGGCAGTTTTAGTCACCTATCGCCCTTGTTATGTAGTACAAAGTGAAATTTATACCTAAGGTAGTCTGTTCATAAGCAGCTAGTTGTGCATTTGTTTCGACTTCAAATGACATCAAGAACTGTTTTGTTTTAGAAGTGGATTCGAACACAGCGCGTGTAGCCAACAACCAGTGGAAAAAGATTTCGTGCGTGACTGAGAGGTGATCATAGAATTGATTGTCACTGCTGGCAAGTCATGAAAAGACGTGACTCATTTAACTGTCGGGCAGCCTGAGTTAGCAAGTCTGCACTTGGAAAGACATGACTTTTTTTTATGTACTTGACGGGAACTCCTGTCTATCATGTATTGTTGCTGTTATCTAAACGCGAAGGATGTTAAATATACTTTCACTACAAAGTAACCAAGTGAAGACATGTCCTGACTTGAAATTACGTGGTGTAAGTTTTGCGTCAGATGGAACTTGGAATCACATTTACGTCAGATTCCCAACTATGCACAATCATATGTTAAAGATCGTAATTTTTCGTCAGTCGCGATATGTTTGAACCTGAAATGAGGAGTCATCAGTTCTTCTTTTTTTTTTTTTTGTGCTTTTCCGGGATTCGATACTGTCAGGTATTGCTGTTGTTTACGAGCCACGAATAGACGTTAAACGTCGGTTTCATTCATCAGTAGTGAGAGGTGCGTGTGTTTGGACTAGAAATAACTTGACGAAAAGTTTATGCACCGCATATACCGTACGTGTTAACTACACACAAAGAGACACTAACCAACAAATTCATTTTCGGCGGTAACTAGAGCAGTATGTTTGAGCTTAAAACGATGTGATGGAAAGTTCTGAATCTAACTGGGAGTCAAAAACCGGCATCTATCGTTATCTCTGAATACACATGATGATATTTAGAAATCAAAGGTATTTTTCTCCAGTAGCTACGTTTATACACTCTGTAACATGAAATTACATGATGAAAATTCTTGTGTTGGACTAGAACTCGAATTCAGGCACTAGCCTTTTGTGAAGGCCATAGGAAGCAACATAATGATGGAACTTTACCGTCACTAAGGGTCTTCGAAGCCCGAAAAGAGAGATCCAAATATTTTTAACATCTCATGTTAAAATAAAAGAGGACATGAGTTGAGTACTTTGTGATTTTAAGTGATATTGGTTCATTAAATAAAATTAAATTTATAAAGTAAGAAAGCTTACTAGAGACTGAGTTTCCATTTTCTACGACTTCTTCTCTGTCATGGCCCAGCTTAAACCAACTCACCTCCACGCAGCACTGAACGGATATTATCTTTAAATTGGATTGGGAACCACTACAAAACGTTACGTTCTTCACTTGGCGTTACTAGAGGTGAAGAGAGCATGTTCGTGCCTATTAAAAATGGTCAGATGAGGTGAGAATCGAACTCGGATCTCAGATGTACCGTTCGTAATTCGTTTCGCCACAATGGATGAGAATTTTGGCTCTCTGATGGTGGATTACAGACTCTTCACTACTTTCATTTCCTTGTTCGAGTGCATCGCCATTCACCTGTTGCCTCAGCTATTTCATGTGTTCTTCATCGTTATATGTTATTCGCTAGAAGAAAATCACGTAACGCATATCAATACGAACTAGCAAAACTTTAGGATGCGGCAGTTTCAGCTGGAGTTTTACATTCTACTTGAGCTGTACTTAACAACCATGATGTCATTGCGGTTGGTCTTCCGTGGCAGTTAGCGGGAACACGCGCTTACGTTACAGTAAAGAAATACAGCGGTGACTAAGGATAACGCTTCACACTGTCAGTGATTTCGAGTCCGTTGTGCATACACAATCGAATGGTTCATCGTGTCCTCGTGAAGTATAGTCAATAGTGCAGTGCGGTGTTATCCGTAATTACGAATACTCCATAGAGTCAAAGGCAAAGGCTTTTTCTTCTTCTTCTACGTGGTCAGGTCCAGTGGACCGCAAGCTGCTACAAGTTTCCTTCTCGATTTTGTTCTTTCCACTGCTGCTATCCGCCATCCGTCCACATCCATTGATGCTTGGTGTCAATCTTCATGGAGGCCATCCCTCCAACGCTTCTTGGGTCTCCCTGGGGGTCTCTTCCCTGTAGGTGTGAAATCCTGCTATGTTGGGCTGCTGGTATAGTTCCTCAAGCTCTTGGTTATGTCTGATCCTCCATTCCCCTGTGTCTGCATCCAGAACCGGAGCTAAGAATTTCCGACGTACTTTTCTCTCCAAAACGAGAAGCTTATGGAAGTCCTGTTTCCGGATATTCCAGGCCTCACAGCCATATACCACCACTGGCTGGATCAAGGTTTTGTATAGTCGAATCTTGAACTGTCTGGACAGATACCTGGACCGAAGCAGTTGTGCTATGCCATGGTAAGATCGGTTTCCTGTTTGTATTCTGACATTGATCTCTGCTTCACGTAACGAGTTCTCAGTGAAAAGTGCCCCTAGGTATTTAAATTTATGCATTCTCTTTTAGGACTGGT